>NC_134581.1:131495000-131810000 GCF_037038515.1 Microtus pennsylvanicus
CATGAAAAAAGAATTTCTGCTTTTAATGTTTTTCCATATGATTTAGAGCTTAAATGATTTTACCCTCAGTGTTTTGAAGAGAGTCTATTTTTCTAGTTGTTCTACATTTATGGCAAAGTTCCAACAGGAAGTAGGAAGTAGACATTTCTTACAACTTTCATTCCCACATGTGTTTGTTTACCTTGTTATCGTCATCAGATTGGTGTGTTTGGACCATTGGTGATGCTACAACAACATATCTTCATTATGTGAGATGCATAATTTCCACTAGGGCTCACTCTTGATGTCATATGAACTTGGACAATTTTATAATGCCCTCTATCTATCCAATACATATTGTCCACATTAGCTTTATGCTCCCGAACTTCTTCTGTGGTGGATATACTCATCTTTCTCCTCTCTAACTCTTGGCAAATGTCCAACCCTTTAATATTTTCTGAAATTTTGTCTTTTCCAAAATGCCATATAGTTGAACTCAAAATGTATACATTTTCAGACTGACTTCATCCAGTAAGCAGTGAACATTTAAGTTTCCTCCATGTTTTTCCATGGACTAATTGCTCAAATCATCTCATTGCCAAACAGCCTTCCATTGTCTGTAATACTATCATTTATGATTCATCTACTGTGTAAAGATACAGTGGTTGCTGAATTGTTAGCTCAATTACAGCTAAAGCTGCTATAAACCTATGTGCAAGTGTTTTGAAGGCATATGTTTTCAACTAATTTGAGCAAGTCAATGGAAGGACAGTCCATGTTCAAGGATAGAATGGCTCACTCTAAGGTTTGCAGGGATATACGTGAAAAAAAAATCCCAGCAGGTGTACTATTGGTATAAATATTCAGAAATATGTCAAAGAAAGAGAATAAAGAGACCAGGACTCAACTCACATGTATAGAGCCTTAGTTAGCCTAGGTGAGTTCCCTTGGCAAAGAAATAAAGGCAACACAATGGAGAAAATTGTGCATGCTCCTCAATAGATTGTTCTGGAACAACTGGATCGGCCCAGGAAGATGCTGTAGATGCAAACACACAAGCTACACCAGCTGGTGTAGCTGTTTGGTCGGAGGTGTACATCTCTGTTTGCTGGAGGAAGTACATCTTTGGGGTGGGCTTGAGAGTTTGTAGGCTTACTGCACTTCCAGTTGACTTTCTCTGCTTCATTTGTGAGTTTGAGAAGTGAACTCTCAGCTTCCTGCTCCCATCAATCATGACTGCCTGCTGTCCTGTGTCCCCCACTATTACGGGTCCCTCCCCCCATCTAGAGGCATAAGCAGATGAACTCTTTCATACATTGCTTTGGTTCTTGTGGTATTTTTATCACAGCAGCAGCAGAAGTTTCTTCTACATTAATTAAGTTATATAACTGGGAGACTGCTTTGTGACGGAAGCATGGGTCATTGAATATCTACCTTCACTTTCATAGCTAATGTAAAATTGGAGTAAAATGTAAAGACACACTAACAGCTAGGTCCAAAGCAACTGCATTTGCTTTATGGTAATTTACACTATTATTCAGTACCATTTGCAGTTGAACTATCTTCCGGAGCTTCTGAGTGTTATAACAAGAGGACCGTGTTGCTCATGTTCTTCTTGGTACCCTGCTTGTGGTCCAGCTCTCAGAGTTCTCATAGTTGTACCTGTATCACTGTAGTCTTCTCCATGGTCTGGTCCTCATGTTGGTACCTTGAACATCTCTTGTAAGTTAACCAGCTTGTCTTCTGCCTCTGTCTGTCTGTCATCCCTCTCTCTGCATGTGTGTGTTTGTACACGTACACTAACATATGAGTGTTCAGTAGATGATATCGGGTGAACCAAAAACTTTGCCTTTCTACGTGCCATATTATTACTTAACATAAAAGACTGAGATTTTTATATGGAGAATATATAGAGAGAAAATATATATTTTCTTCTGATATACACATATATGTATGTATGTGTGTGTATGAATATATGTATGAAACAATTTAGGCACAGCTGTGAAAACATCAGAGGCCAGACCTCTCTCTCTCTCTCTCTCTCTCTCTCTCTCTCTCTCTCTCTCTCACACACACACACACACACACACACACACACACATTCACGCACATTCACATACATTCTCAGAGAAACTAATCACTTCTTTTTTGTTAACGATTTATTTATTTTTGTTTTGTGCATATTGGTGTTCTGATACTGTCCAATCCTCTATAACTGGAGTTACAGACAATACAGACAGTTGTGAGCTGTCTTATGGGTACTGGGAATTGAACTTGGGTCCTCTGGAAGAGCAGCCAGTGCTCTTAGCCATTGAACCATCTCTCCTGCCCTGCTGATCCCTTCTATATTAAGATCTTTAACTGAATAAATGAGTCAGGTGTGTTAAACTATTCTTTAAAGTTATTTATTGTTTTTCAATCAATTTTATCAAATATATATTAAAAATGTATTAATATCAGCCCTATGACTGTTCTTACCACTTACTATTAGCCAGCTCTTCATTACTGCAACAAAATACCTGAGGAGGAATAAGTCCATAAAAGAATATTAGTTATAAACTCTTACTGCATTAATTAATTCATTAGTTAATTAAGTAATTGAGTGTGCACGCACTGAAACAATACCGCACACCATGGAGGTCAGAGGACAACTTTGTGGAGCTGATTCTCTCCTTCCATTATGTGAGTCTCTAGTCATCAGGTTTGCTAGTACCCACTGAACCTTTACCCACTGAACCAGCCTCTGGCCCCAGGAAGTTTATTTAATACACAGTTCTGAAGATAAAAGGTTCAGAGCAATGCACAGTTATAAAGATAAAAGCTCAGAGAGAGAGATCACATCTGCTAATGTTTTTGTTGTTGGTTTTGGTTTTGCTTTTTCCCCCATACCAGTACACCAAGGCAGCATTGTGGCACTACACTGTAAGAGACAGGAAATCTGCATGTCACCTGTGATCTCCCTCTTCCTTCTTTTAAAGGAACTGAGACCCCATTGTGGGAAACCTATTCCAGTGACCTTATCTAAGCCTTATCAATTCTTGGAAGGCCCATTCTACACACATTATCCTCTGGTGACATTAACATATAACTTTGGAGATTAGATTTCTATGTGAATTTGGGGGGCACATTATGGAGACTCTATCACCACAGAATTATGACCAGTCGACATTATAAATAGGTCTTGACACTCCTTTGTCTCAGACTCTTCTAGGAAGGAAGTTTCAGAAAACTGCTAACAACTGACCAGAGAGACTTGTAACATGAAAACAGTTTCTGTCTTTGTTTTGAATGCCATCCACATCTGAAATGAGTCACTCCGTTTGTTAAAGGACTCGCTCTAGAGACTTCTTCAGTCTTGGGCACGATCCAAATGGCTTTATAAGCCGATGGCCCAGTTCTGCTTGATAGCCTGTTTTTCTTTTTGTGCTCACACCTCTTACTTTGAGGTTTCTCTTATGAGACTTCTAGACTCGCCTAAAGAAAGCCAGATTCAGGAGTGTTTGGTAGTGTTTGGTAGTGTTTGGTAGTGTTTGGCGATCCCTACCAATGTAATCAGTGCAGACACACTTAGGTGCAACTGTGCTAAGCCCCGCCCATTTAACAAATGATTATTGAGCACATAGGCCTTGCTGCCTTACACTTTAGAAAGAACACAAAAGATTGAGTTCTGCCTCCCAAACTCTTATATTTAAAGAAAAAGAAAAATGCTTTTAGGAAATTATCTATTTAGTCTTCATGAGATCTGTGAGCTGTTAAAAACTCTTTCACAATTTTTACTTTTTGGCTAAGTCACAATCTGAGATATGAGATTTGAAACACGCAGTCAGTTGGCAGCATGTGTGAGGGACACCAACTGCTCCAGAGCTCTGGAACAAGGCAGGAGCCTGTGCGTGACGGAGAACCGCCTATGTGCTCTGAGTTAATCCACTCACTCATAAAACAGAGCCGATGTTTGCTTAGTGCTTGGCAATACATTTTCTCCAATTTCAGAAAACATTGGAAATCTCACCCACTCCAAAACGTTTTTTTTTTCCTCTTAAAACTCTTCAAAGTATTCTTTGTAGAAGAGAAACTGCAAGCAGACCACGTGACCAGGACTGAAGCTCCTATCAGCGCTTGACATCTTTGTATACATCACAGTCTTTGATGTCAGAAGGGCCTGCCAGCCTCTTTCAGGTGAGCCTTGGCAAGTTGGTGGACATCACTGAGCCTTGCTTCTTTATCTCTTCGGTGGGGGATAATGGTATCCTTGTGACCAACCACGTCACAAGGACTGGAGACAATGGAGACTAAAGTTGTAGCATATACTAAGGCCCCATTCTTCTCTTTATCCATAGTATAATAACACTGTTAAGGAATCCAAGAGCTTTTGTTTGTGCATGACTCATTTGTCTGCCCATCTGTCCATCCAGGGACCTGCCTACACAACCAAAAGTATTTACTGCCACTGGTCTGCTGCGCACACTATGGACTTAGCTCTATCACAACAGAAGGCTTTTTCTTTGCACTTGGGAATTTATATTACATACGTAATGGGAATATAAAGCACCAAGGAGAGACACATTGTCCGAACTTGCTTTCCATTGCTGGATAAAACATTGACCAAACCAAGTTGGGGGGCAAAGGGTTGCCTTCAGCTTTTGCTTTAGAGTCTCACATCAAGGGAAGTCAGAGCAGGAGCTCAAAACAGGAGGCAGGAGGCTTGAAGGAGGCTTGAAGTTCCATGGAGGAACTTCACTTACTGGCTTACTCAGCTTGAATTCTTATCCAACCCAGGACCACCATCCTGGGTGTTGGCACCCCCCTTCCTTCCCCACACGCAATGGGCTGGGCCCTCACACACCAACCACTAATCAATAAATGCCCCCACAGACTTTCTTACAGACCAGTCTGATGGAGGCAGTTCCTCAAGAAAGGTTCCCTCTTCCCTGGCTTTCTGGGAAAGATAAATCTGTGTTCTTCATAATCTCTAGATAAACTGGTTCTTCCAGGGAAGATTAGCAAATGAGGCCCTGAAATCTCTGCCTGCCTTATTTTCCAGGACCTAGCCTTTCTACCTCTCCTGGACCCCCCCACTGAGCTTGCAGAAGCAAAATACATGAAAGATGATCTCCTCACTCCCTTTGAAGGATTCCATAAGCCTGGAAAAGTTAGTTTTGAAAGCAGCTGTTGCCTTCTTTCTGAGCGAAGGAACAACAGCCTAGCTAGCTAGCTCTTACCTGCCCAGGGCCTTTGATATTTTGATTTCCCATTAGAAGCCCCTGGGACAATGAGGTTTGAGGTTTTACACATAATTAGTTCATATTTGTTCAATTTCATGGTGCTCATTATGGCTTTCCTTGGACAGTTCCTATGTCATCATTCATTTTTTTCTTTTAAGTTCCCTGAAGTTGTTTCTGTAACATGGTTAATACTGAGAGCCCTGGAGATGTGTATTTACAGAATTTAAAAGAGATGTGTGCTTTTCTGTTACAGGCTTTGAAAACAGCATAATCAAGGTTATTCTCTGTGCGTGCACGCTCGTGTGTGTGTGTGTGTGTGTGTGTGTGTGTGTGTGTGTGTGTATACATCTGTCCATATTCACAGGTCTATGTTGGTCACAGGTCAACCTCGAGTGTCCCTCTTTAGTTGGACTCCATCTCGTTTCTTTTTGCTGGGGATACAGTCTCTTGTTTTTAAGTGAAAGGCACTGATTTGGTGAGGCAGCTGGCCAGCAATTCTCAGGGACCCGCCTTTCTCCCACTCCCCATCTCTGGTGTTACATGTGTATGCCACCATGCCACCTTTTTAAAAATGGATCCTGGGGATAAAACTGAGTCCCTCATGCTTGTGTGGCAAACATGCTGCCAACTGAACCTTCTCTTTAGTCCTATCCTCTTTTGTTTAGAAACTCTGCCAAATAAAAATTCAGTTGCAGGAATGAATTCTCCGTGATAGGTATCAAGATGAGATTTACAACCTTTTCTCTTAAGCAGAGAAAAGTTAGTATGTCATTTTCTTTATGTGATGAACATACATGTGTACAGACTTTTGCACACATTACCCTACAAACACAGCTCACACAAAGTATGTGACTATTTACATCACCAACATGTAATTGGGTTGCAATTACTTTGTTGCAATTATCCATAATTCTGGAAAAACTAGCCATGCAAATAACCAAAAAGATAAAGAAACACTAATACAGAGAAGTCATTGCCAACTTTTTCAACTTCTTCAAGGCTCTTAGATGCGAAACTCAATAAGGCAGCTTGCTTGAACAGCAAACAGACAATCTCTTTTTAGGTTTTTGACTCAGGCTGAGTTTGAGAAGGGAATACAGAAGCTCAAAGTTACCACTGAATAAGGATGATGAGGCAGGAAATACAATAGAGAACATTTCAATGTAGAAATATGGGTTAATACAAAAAGCAACTTGGTACAAGCTGAAAAAGTAAAGATTCGAGGCTTTCATAATAATTATTAAACTCCTTTGAAGACCACGATAAATGAGATCAGGATCTGTCCTCAGGAACATTCATTGATGCTGTTCTTTTCACCAAAATAATTTTAACACTTGAAGTTTTTAACTTAAATTACCTTAAATTCTTCTTGTAGATTATTGACCCTAACAATATCACTTTTGTATAGAGCTGGAGCAGGGTCCTCTCTCACATACTGGGTCACATTATCTGCCTGGCCAACATGTCCCAGAGTTTGTATTTCAGCATCTTTCATGGAGGGACCTCCCTCAGCTCATGCCTGGCCCTTGTCTCCCAAAAGACTCATATCTGGACAATGAGACCCCACAGGGAACATTCTTCTTTTGACATCTGCTCCTTTTTTTCCACTTCCTCTTCCTCATCCTTCTTCTTTTTCTTTTTTCTCTCTTGTTCTTCCTCTTCATTTTTCCCTCCCCATCTTCTTTTCTGCTTCCTCTTCCTCCTGCTCTTTCTTTACCCAAACAATCCCAGCACTCAACTCATAGCGATGAGTCTACATGCACCATCTGTCTTCTTGATTGGTTAGCTGGGTTGGGAAGCTTGTAGCCAGACTGGGATTACTGTTATTTCAGTGAAAAGCCAACATTCGTGTGTGTGTGTGTGTGTGTGTGTGTGTGTGTGTATCAAATTAATGAGAATTCTATAGCTGAAGAGTGCTCCCAAAGGATCCTTCTTACATCCTCCCTACAAGATATACTGATGGTTCTAACTCGCATTTCTTTTCATAACAGAGAAGTAACTCCTGCATGACAAACACATCCTAAAATAAAAAACAGATGAGCCTTATAAACCACTTGGCACTCAGTGGTTGCAATAACTGACAGATAGATTTGATAAGGCAGGTAAGAATGAAAATAACAGAAAATGGTGGCCAAAATTCACTTAACAGAAATTTTACAGGAGATAGAGAGAGATGGCTGAGTTAAGTTCATAAATAAAGGATGCCAACCCAGGACAAGTTAACTTGCACTTGGTAACGTTGTAATAATACACGTGACCCATATTTGTAAAATGTGCATTTTCAAATCCAGCACATCAACTTGTTCCTCCATACCTCTGAAGCTCCTTTTCCCTTCCCTCCCAATTTCTCCTATTTCCCTTGCCATGATTTCGGTGACTGTAAGTATTGTCAGCAGGTTACCATGCCCCACTGAGTTATTAGCACCTCTTAGGGTACTTCGTGATTTCATCTCCTTGCTATGTGTTCTCATGGAAACAGAATACAGTGTAGCACAACTGAGAAGAGGCTGTGGCTTTCCTGTGTATATCTTCAAGCTCGATATTAACTAGGGGAGTGGGGCAGGAGGTATAAGGTTTTCTGTGGACTTTCGCAGCGATTTCCTTTACATCTCTCAAAAAGTTCTGTTTTTAATAAACTTTACTAGAAATGTAACATGACCAAAAAGGATAATCAAGTACATTGTATATGCATGAATCATAATAAATGGGGATTAGATAATGCTTTTGCTTATATGAATAGGCTGCTTCACAGTTGATATTTATTTCTTAGTGGGAAAATTGTTTTGATGAAGCAAGAAAGTCAGGGTACAGTAGAATTTGTGCTTATCCATGCAGTTGACCGCACGGTTCTCTCGAACCTCGAAGGTTAACTTGGCCTGAGACGCGTCAGGATCTGCTTGGGCTGAGCTGGGATCTCTGGCCTCTAAGGATGACATTCCTCTGAAGCCACAAGGATGATCCTCCTCAGAGGTCTTTCCTTTCGGCTCTTAGCCATCTGATTCTGCTGAGCCCTGGGTTTCTTCTCCATCACACACAGTGGAAAGGAAAGCACTTGTGACAGAGAGGCTCTCTGCTAGTGGCGAGACTCTCTTCTACGTGACATATCTCTTCAGTCACATATGTGAAAGGGATAGATAATAATAGATGGAGTAAAAGAAATGCAGACAGTGAACATTTTCTCACAGACATGTAAGTGAAAAAACACTTTGCAAAATAAATGGAACAACAAATGGATCAATTTGGGGTATTTGTAGACAAAGGAAAACATATGGACAGATAATATGACAGTCTCTCTCTTATTTTGAATCTTCTACAAATTGCTCAATAACTTTATCAAACTTGGTTTTCTATGCCTGTTTAATTTGGTACATAGCTAAACTTTTCAATCTATCTTTCCTCTATGCTTGGTCAATACTGAATTATTTTATTCGTATTAAGTTAAAAAGTTTTCTTGCGAAAGAACAGATATACACACAAAAGTATTAATATGCAAATAAATTTTCCAAATTCATAAAAATCCTAAAATGTATTATTTCACAATTAGGCCTATGGATTTTGATGTAGTTTCTGGCCATGTCTTTGTTTCTTTGAGAATAAATACTTTAGATTTCAAAGATGTTTTTCTAAACATTAAATGATTTTTTCCCACCAATCTACCCTTACCAGAAATATTACCTATTTACCTATCATTTCTCATAAAATCTGTTTTAAACATCAGAGGGAAATAGCTTCATGATAGCTAATATTAACACCACCTGACTTATGGCTTTAGAACAAGAAAGGATCCAGTTAATTCCCTGTGTAAGTGGCAGGAAGCTGAGCATCCTGCAGCCTTTGGCCTTTTCCTGGTAGCGTAGGCTCCGAATCTTTGATCATTCCACTTAGCACAGTCTTGAAATTTAAATGTTTCACATTCTATTGCTGACTGTTTCTCTGCTGAATTTTGAGGACAAACTTTAAAAGCTGTTACTTTACTGCTTTTTTTTATAGGGCTGATTCTTATTTTATTTGTTCATGGAATTTTGAAGTCCATTAATATCATCTAAAACAGCACCACATCAGAAAACTCAATTTCAGAGTATCTCGCTTATGAACTCATAACTTGGGCCTCAGGGGGCTGAAGAAATGGCCTAGTGCCTAAGAACATTTGCTGTGCTTACAGAGGACCTGGGTTGGGTTCCCAGCACCCACAGGGTGGCTCACAACCACCTGTGACTTCAGTTCCCCGTTATCCAAACCCTCTTCCAGTCTCTTTAAGCACTAGGCATGTAAGTGGTACGTACACATACACACAAACAAAACCCTCATATACAGAAAATAAAAATAAATAAATCTTAAAAACATCAAACCAGCAAAGAAGAACATAACATTCTGTCCTTTCATTCTGAGTCACTGTTTTCAATTTTAACTGCAAATTAATTACTCAGTTAGTCAGACAACGTCAGGAACGAGCTGTCTCTATTGTTGCTGTTTTGTGTTTTCCAATCACTAGGCTATCACTTTCATGCAGAATCCCCTGTTGCTTATCACAAGTACGGGCTCCTGACCTGCACTTAGAGCCAGCTAGGAGGGGGTCAAATTGTCATGATGTATCACTTAGCAAGAAAGCCCACAGCTGGCCCTGTGCATGCTGGTAGCTGATGGAATAACTGACACTTCTCAGAGTTAACTTCTTTCTGTGTAGGGTGTGATGTTTGCTAAAGAATAAGTTAAAAGCGTATTTATTTAAAGTCACCTGATTATCTTTAAAAACTCAGTCATAACCAAAATAATTGTTGCCAACTCAATACTAATAGTAACATGTTTTTCTTGCAGGGGTTATTTTATCCCAGACATTGTTTAGAATTTCTACCCCATAGCAATAATAAAGACCACAGTAACTTTTTCTTCTCTTGTCAAGTTCTCTATGTGCAGGAGAGCCCTCGGTATCTAGGACAGTATATGGCTCATACCAGCCTTCCCTTGGCATCAAACTGGTAGGAGAAATCGAAGACTGGTTGCTCTTATGCTCTCAGTGAGTTCTAGTTCTTCTCTTAACTCTGGGCTGTATAACTCCCACGCAAACTTCACCATGACGTTTCCCATGTAGATATATACGTACATCTGCTTCATGCATTTGCTGAGTTTTATGATGATTACCTCTACGGATCTTGGAAGAGAAATTCAAGTATGAATGATGGAGAAGGCCCTGCGCTCAATGAAAGAAAAAGGGTCCCAATAACAAGTAAATCCTTTCTCAAAGGTTTTGCTATCAGTGAAATTTTCTGTTTATTTTTAAAATAAAGTCAGATACAGGTAGCACAAAGTCACAAAAGAAATGGCTCAGACTTCAAGATTATTGTTGTTAGACCAGTAGGCTGTTTAGAGGTGTGAAGACGCAGCTTTGATCTCCAGTAAACAATGCCATGCAGGACACCAGTTCCTTTGATCTTTTGTCTCTACCATCTTCAGTTAGTTGGCAATTTATTTCTCATCGTCACCAAATGGCTGATGCGACTCTAAGCATTGTGTTCTCACAGAATGACTTCAAAACGAGGGAGGAAGCAAAGATGACGCAGCGAAATGACACTCTTCCTCTGTGTGCCGTGTAGATGGACGTGGGGGATTCTTTTCATGGACCTTCCCGGAGACCACTTGCATCTCACTGACCGTAAATGGCTTGCTTACTCAACTCTGTATAAATCATTCCTAAAAGAACATGGGGTTGTAGTGATTGGTTCACACCGATCATGTTCATCTGTGCTTAGACACCTGGTCACAAGAATAGAATCAGTTTTGTTACCCAAGAGGTGAGCTATGATAACTGGCTTAGGCAACCCCCACTGTTGGTGTTCTCTATATCTGTGTGCAAAGAAACCTAGTGAGGAACTACACGTAGGAGCCTTGCTTCAGTTACTGTTGTGCCTATGAAATGCTTACCGGAGTCTACAGAGTCTGGGAAGTATTCTGAGCCAACACTTCAACTTTGGATGAGGGAAATTCCAAATGGCTTTTTCTAAAATTTATTGTTATAATTTACACACAAAGTTCTGCTTTGTATAATAAATTATATATTGTATATAAAATAATACACAATTCTACAATATATTATTATTTAGGATATATTTAATGTTAACATACATGTCAGTTATACAATACACATTAACTATGTATGGTATGTAATGTTATATGTAATGCTAATTACACAATATATGGTATCATGCACAATGTATTAAAATGATAAGTATATTATACCTCTAATTAATAAGATTATGGTATATATAACTATAAAAGTCCATATGATAAATATAAATAAATTTGTATATATCTCTTATAAATCTTTCATAATCTTATGATCTACTTCTTACCCAGTTTATAACTGCGATAGTTACTGTCTTAGTTAACTTTCCTATTGCTGAGAAGAGATCATGACCAAGTCATCCTATAAAGGAAAACATTTAACTTGTGGGCTTGTGGTTTCAGAGGGCCATAGAATCCATGGCCATAACTGTGTAAACATAGCAGCAGGCAGGAACAGGCCTGGAGCAGTACCTGAAAGCTTACCTCTTATCTGCACGTTGGAGGCAGAGGAGAAAGAGATAGAGATAGAGATAGAGATAGATAGAGAGAGAGAGAGAGAGAGAGAGAGAGAGAGAGAGAGAGAGAGAGAGAGAGAGCAGAAAACCACTAACAAGGAATGGCTTGGGATTTTGAAACCTCAAAGCCCACCCCCAGTGACACACCTTCTCCAACAAGTCTACACCTCCTAATCCTTCCCAAACAATTCCATCAAATAGTGGTCAAGAATTCAGACATATAAGCCCACGGGGGCCATTCTCATTCAAACTACCACATTTGTTTGTCAGTATAATCATCACACTGTATATTAAAGCTAAGATTTGTTCAAGCAAAAATTTGATTACTTTCACCAACATCTTCCTATTCCCCTCACCCCTTGGCTTTTGGTTGTGCAGGCTGACCCAGAGCTCATTGTATAGCTCAGTGCTGGAGTAAAGCTTGTGATCTCTGTCTTCTCCTCTCTAGAACTTGGATCCCAAATATACACCAACAGTCACACTCCCAGCTAGCTACTCTCCCTTTGAAGGATTAGTACTATTCCATGGGTAGTACAGCCATACTCCCTGAACCATTTGTTTGTTCACATTTATCTTGAGTCTATATCTAGACTTTTGTTCAATGGGAATAGGTGTGCAGCCCTCTCTTTGCCATGCTAACTTCATTTCTCTCAATTATAGATCTAGTAAAGGGATTTCTGACCTGCAGCCTCCATTTTTAAATTTTTAAGGAATTGTCATGTTATTTTCTACCAAAGCAGCACCAATTTACATCTCATAGGCAACATTCAAGGATTCCTTATCTCCATTTTCCAAGAATATGTATTGTCACATGGCCTTTTGAGCACAGTCAATCTCATCAGTTAAACGGTGGTTTTGATTTCATAGCCCTGATTGTTAATGATCTTTCCATGAATCTGTTGATTAATTGTATGTGTTTATGGGGAAAATGCTTATCCAGGACTTTCATCCATTTAAAATCAGATTATTTTAGCTTTTACTACGGAGTCATCTGAGCTTCTTATATATATTTTGAATATTGCTTCTTATTGCATATGTGGTTTCTCAATATTTTCTCCCATTCTGTAGGTTTCCTTTTCATTTTGTCGGCTTTGTTCTTTGCTTTGCAGAAACATTTTGGTTTGATTCAGTCACTCATGTTTAACATTTGCCTGTATCTTGAGAATCATGTCCAAAAAGTCACAGCCAAGACAGATAGTCTGTGATTTCCCCTTTATTTCACAATTTCAGGTCTTCTCCTTACACTTTTAACATAGTTTCTGTTACATGCAGTAGGAGCATCCAACTTCTTTGTATATGTATAGTATACATGCATCCAACTGCTCAGTAGCATTCATCCAAGAGCCTATCATGATCTTGTTATAGATCCCTGGTAACCTGGTGATCAGTGGATCATCTACTTGTGGTTTTTCTTTTTCTTTTCTTCTTTCTTTCTTTCTTTCTTTCTTTCTTTCTTTCTTTCTTTCTTTCTTTCTTTTTTTGAGACAGGGTTTCTCTGTAGCTTTGGTGCTTGTCCTGGAACTAGCTCTTGTACACCAGGCTGGCCTTAAACTCACAGAGATCCACCTGCCTCTGCCTCCTGAGTGCTGGGATTAAAGGCATGCACCACGACCATCTGGCCTACTTGTGATTTTATCTCTGTTTTCTCCTTATTTCTGCAGAGTGGGGAGTGGTATTAGAATTTCAATAGAGTTTTCATCAAATTTCTAAATTATTTTGCATAATGTGGTAAGTTCTTCAGACTCATAAAGCAAAAAACTTGTTTGTTATAACACAAGAGAAAACCCTCTTCATGAATTAGTCTACTTCAACTTTTTAATGAACAATTGCATATTGATGAGCTTCCAGGTTCTATGGCATTTGGGCAATGCATGGGAAAGTCTGCTGGTATCCAGTGTGCACTAATGATGGCCTCCTGCTTCCCTGTGCCCTTGTCATCATTCAGGCAGTAATTTGTTGTGGCCCCACTGTATGCCTCGATCAGTAGTCATCCATGCCATTTGTCCCAGCCATTTCCAGGGCCAACTTTCTTGTTTCGTGGTATGCCAGTTAGTGAAGAAAAGTATGCCTCGCCTCTGAATTATTTCAGTCTAGCTGCTGTCAAAATAGCACAAATGTGTGACCAATTTCCCCAGCTATGCGAAGACTCAGAGCATTGCATATGATTCGGACACCAGAAGGCATTGCTGCAATTGAAATACTTCACTCTGCCTGCAGCACTTGAGTCATATAATTTACAATCTTGCCATGCAAAATCCCTTGAAGAATAACAGACAGTGATCCCCATAGAGCTATGCTTATTTTTATGGGGATTGAGTGTATTATGAATGATTGTTTTAGATGTTTAAGATGGTAGCAAGATACATCTCCTTAGATAGTCCAGGACACTTCAAGATGCTTGAGAGATAAGTTTCCTTCATGAGACATAATCATTTCATTGCATTGGCCTGTTCTTCTAGGTTCTTCCTAAGGTTTTACAATAGGGTGTAGTGGGTAAAGAAGAATTGTAGAGCTGTGATTTAAATACACCCATTCGCTATGTTTAATCTCTATCATCATATTGAGCGAGTTAAACCCTCTGCAGGTCTATTGTGCCATTTTTGGGATACAGATGTTAACAAAGATAGACTAGCTAGACCTAAATGCAGCCTTGGATTTAAGAGGCAGGGGGCTATTCTAGGGATAACTAAGCCTCCCTCACTACATATATTCTTAATGAAGTCCCATCCCTTGGTAAGGATTTAAGGTCCTATATATGTTCAATGATGGATTGCACTTGGCTTATAGGTAGCCCACAGATCAATACTGCAGTGTTCATGTAAAGTATAATGAAATGAGGCCATGTATAAAAGAAAAGATCTACAGACTCTTCTGGAAATTATAGCATGATCAATGGTAATTTTGTTTTTTTTTTTTTTTTGATTTGTTGAGACAGGGTTTCTCAGTAGTTTTTGGTTCCTGTCCTGGAACTAGCTCTTGTAGACCAGGCTGGCCTCGAACTCATAGAGATCCACCTGCCTCTGCCTCCCGAGTGCTGGGATTAAAGGCGTGCGCCACCACCGCCCAGCTAATGGTAACTTTAAGACGATTTTTTTTGATAACTTTGGGGCTATCTAGAACATGAAACATCCTGTCTTGACTTTTAGCTTTGAAAACTCCCCCTATTCACTACAAAATCCTCATGTTAACCTCTGGTCTCACTAGAGAATCATTATAAGTGTATAAGCATGAATGTGCATCTTAAATGTCTGTCCAAATTTATGTATGTATAGCTGTTAGAGCTGAAGGGAAGTGAAGGGAATTTTAGGAGGTGTGGCTTGGTACAAGTAATTGAGATCATTGAGATGGCAACTTAAGTTGGGATATTGGAACTCTGGCCTCTTTTCTCTCTTTTGACTTCCTGGCCGCTATGAGAACAGGGTCTTTTGTCATGCAGTCTGTTACCATGATGTACTACCTCAAGACAGACCCGAGAGCGATTGGGCCAACTAAGGACTAATACTTTGAATTAAAATCGACATTATCTTTTAAAGTTGTTTATCTCAACTATTTTGTAATGGCAATGTATAGCTGTCTAAGGTACCCTACAAACCCAAAGCTCTCTAAAGCAGCCTGCCCACGGTAACACGGAGAGAATTGTTTCCTGGTGGAGTAGGAGCCTGGTTCCACACCAGGGTAAGATCAACCTAACTTGATGGGGTGGAGAAAGTGGAGTGTCTTTTCTCACCTTTGTACTTTGAGAGACTACCTGAGTTTAGTGAATCATTTATCAAAAGCCTTGACTAGCAATAACTAAAATGCGTTAGTTTGTGGGTTTAGACTTGAAACGGTGCTTAACAGTACTGGGAGAGACAAACAGCTGAATACAATCTGCTAAGTAGATTAGATTAGTAGATAGAGAGAAGTTGTAGAATGATATGGGGTTTGTGGAGGAGGAGAGATACGAGCTGGTTTTATACAACAAAGAATCCAGGAGAAGACAAAGAACGCAGACTACAGAGTGAAGTGCGCCATGAAAGTGCGGACCAGAGCGTGGACACCGGAAGTGTGGTAAACTGGGACCATGGTGAGAAATTCTATAGCCTAGAAACAGAAAGACAGGAGCGGAAACTGATCTTTTCAGAAGAGAAGGAGCCCATCATAAAATGCCTGGGAAGTGAGGGAAAGAACTTTGTCTTTCTGGGGAAACCCCAGGAGATTCCTTGAGTGCGGTGTGGTTTACCCCGGGGGATAGAACATGTTCCTTAATGCTGTTACAATTCCCCTGCGGTTTTAGTGTTCTACAGCCTGGACTGTCATTTCTTGAGGAATGTAGAGGAAAATCCTATGCGTAAGTAGACCATTTGAAGGAATCACTGTTTAGAATTATGGATTATATTTGACATTAGGGGACTGGGGAAAACCAACAAAAGACCAGAATGAAATTACATCTTACACACAATTGCCATCTTCTCATCAATAGATCCAGCAGGAACAGAGTCTCCAAAGAAAGGATGTGAAGGAATGATGGGGTTGGAACCACTGAACCAACCACCATCTAAGCTAAGGGGTAGAAATAGGCAGCAGATGGAGGGGCTCCTGAAGAGGAAGCTGGAAGTTAGAAGGAAGATAAGAACAAGGGGCAATCTTGGTTCCACATCTTGCCAAAGTCACACAACTGGAACTTGCCCTTCATCAGAGATAAACTGAAAATAACAAACAAAACAACCCCACAACTTGTGGGCTTGAATCTTAAAAAAAAAGCCCCAAATTCCCTTGTTATGTGTATATGTAAAACATAAAATTCAGCAGTAGGTAAAATGTTAGCGTCAAGAACATTATCAGAGTTCTGTGTGTCTGAAAAAATTAAGGGAAATGAAAGGTGAACTAATATTCTCAAAAACCACTATTAGTAGATACTGTATTTTATTAGGAAATGATGAATATACAAGATGATGATCTGTTAATTTAGCTTGATTTAGCTATTTCACAAGTTATCTATATATGAGAAAAATCATTTCAAATCTCACAGATAAGTGCACACAATTCGTTAAGAGTAAAGAGATTATCATTTAAAAGTTTAAAGGACATGCTGATCAGGTTATGGACAATCACTTCCCATGGAAGGAGACAGAGTGGCGGCTGGGCTCTCCTGCTCTACAGACAATGGTGGCTTTGCAGGGTGAAGGACTATGGTGTTTTAGTGTTAAGAGTGGTGGCTTTTAAAATTGCAATTTAAGGGCTGGGGCTGTAGTTCAGACTCAGAATGCCTGCTAGATTTGCCTAAAGTCATGGGTTCAAATCTCAGTGAAATAATTTTTTTAAAAGATTAAGGGAAAAAAATGTTAAAATTGCACTGTAAAATCCAAGGGTAATTTTCACACGCTTACAAAATGCTGAAGACAATGAAAAGGTTGCATGTGAACTCAGCTTTCTGTAGAGAGTGGAAGAGTCCTTTTAGTGTTCTACTGATTGCAACATGCTTTGAAAAGTTACCTTTGCCAGAAGAATGCATCCTGAACACACAGGTATAATACCGGGATAATAGAGTTGGTAGATATTTATGAAGATTCCATCTCAAAGAGCATATTACAAAAATGTGCCTCTGACTTATCCTTGTGAACTAATAGAGACATGATTAGTTGTTTCTTTTAGAAGCAAGCCCTTGACAAAGGTCAGCTTCCTACCTCTTGCTTGAATGGCGGTGGTTCATATTTCTATGACTTCATCTAACACCCAGCAAGGACCCACCAAGGGGACATGTGCTTGGTAGCTGGCAAAGGAGCTTGGTATCCTGGGGGAGGAAGTCAATTACCACTCTTGGACTTCCACGTAGCTGCTGTCCAAACCACAGCAAAGATGATAAACTGTGTGCGAGCCTGAACGCCTGCTGATTGCCTGGGATGCCACCAGAATCTGGTTCCAAATATGCCAAAAGAGACCATGTGGAATCCTCTGGCTTCTGTGGCATCAGACTGACTGAGAAACCTGTTTTGTATTATGGTTGGGAAATATGTATGTATATATGTACACACACACACACTATTTAACTATTCTTTGACTTTAATGGGACACAGATTTGGTTTGTCTTGGAATGGCTGGTAGGCATTATAATTACAATTTGCTCCCAGCGCCAGTGACGGCACACAGTGGAGCTGGCTTCCAGACCACAGAGGCCGAGAGCAAAGAGGACGAGCACCGAGATGCCTGTGTGCACACATGGACACACACGCATACACATCACCCATTTGTTCATTTGTAATTCATGATGCTGTGGAACTGAGAGGATTTTCCCCATTAGAAGCAACATCCGTTCTCTGACAAACTCATATTTCATTGTAGCTCTTTGCTATAACGCAAAAATCCATTTTTAAGGCCTGTGCAATCTTCAAATCTGTTCATTTGGCAAATGCATCTCATGCTGAACCAAAGACACGTCAAGCTTGACAGGAAGTCTGCATTCCTGGATGGACATGCTCCATAAGGTCTATCCAGTGGCCCGCCATTTTGGTTAATGTCCTCATGAAGAGTCTCCTGCCAGACTGCCACACTCAACATTTTTTCTCGTCTCTTGAGGTCCTGCCAATATAGCCTTTTCACCACTCTGTGGGGCTTTGACATCTCAGCCAAGGCTTCAGTGCGATAGTAGATTCTGGCAAGGATCCAAATGGGCTGGAGAAATAAAGCAGCTCTTAGCTAATGAGGGCTGCCAGGCACCATGTGTTAACTCTGGGGCTTTCCTGCTTTCTCTATGAAGCTCTAATCCCAGGCTGAGCAACTATTGCAGGCCTCAAGGATCTGAATTATTCAGTGCTTCCTTCTCACCAGTGGGGCCTTTGTGCTCTCTTTTCATGTGTCCTCCACAGCTTTGTGCGACTGATTCCTCATCCTTTAGCTCAAAGCTCATTGAATTCTGTGTTCTGTATTTTTATAATTTTTTTTTAAAACCTAAGAAACTGGGCAAAGACTCTAGATTGCTGCTGGCGAGTAAGCAGGGGAGTCATGATTAAGTCCACGGATCTGAACTCAGAATCTTTATTCTAAGATCACATTATATGGCTTAGTGCTTTGCTCTATGAAGGGACTTAGATTAATGCAGAAAGAAAGTTAGTTCTTGGTGACCAGGGAAGGAATGGAGACGCCTTTGAGACGTGGCTTAGTGAAGTCACCTTCAGATTTCTTAAGGTGCTTATTTTTCTAGGTGAGTATTGGAGGACTGCCAGAAGGAAAGAAAGCAGTTAGTACAAAATAATAGAAAAGAGGGTGGAATGGCTTATGTTGGTAGGATACCAGTAACTGTAGAGAAATAACTGCTTAGCATTACTGCTGGGGTCTTTGTCATGTGCAGAGCAAGATGACACAGACATAGAGAATCTGGCAGGCAGACAGGTGAGATGCCAAGTGCTATCCTTTCTGTTGTCATAAAGCACCGACTAAAAGCAACAGATGCCCAGGAAGACTGCACGGGACTGACCTAGGCTCTCAATATACATGTGACAGTGTGTGGCTTGATTTACTTGTTGGACTTCTAACAGCGGAAGCCGGGCCTGTCTCTGACTAATGCTTTGCCTTGCTTTTGGGAACCTAGTCCTCATACTGGGTTGCCTTGCCTTGCCTTGCCCAGCCTTAACACAAGGGGAGGTGCTTAGTCCTGCTGCAGCTTGATATGCCATCATTTGTAGATGCCCATGGGAGGCCTGCCCCTTTCTGAAGAGAAACAGAGGAGTGAATGGGAGTGGGTAGAGAGACTAAGGAATGGGAAGGGGGGAAGAAGGGGAAGCTGCAGTCGAGATGTAAAATAAATAAATAAATTTAATTAAAAAAAACATGGGTTGAATTCATCCTCCATCTCAGCCATAAGTTATATCTCATTTTGTACCAAAAGCAATAAATGTTCCTCTCCGGCCCTGATTCCATTATGTTCAATGAGCAGGTTCTCACCATGCCCTAAGTGTTCTGTTTTGTTTCAATGAGTCTGGGGAAAGCATAACATGTTGATCCTGTTACTGTCTATCAAGGAAGAAAGTAGGTGTAGGAATTCAAGCGGGAACTTGAAGCAGAAACCAGGAAGGAACACAGCTTATTGGCTCACTGGCTCTTATGTTAAACTAGTTTTCTTTTCTAGCCCAGGACCTGCCCAAGGAATGGTGTCACCCCTTACAGTGGGCTTGGCTCTCCCATATCAGTTAACAGTCAAGACAGTCCCCACGGTCCTCATAGGCTAATTTGACCTGGGCAATTCTTCATTTGAGACTCCATTCTCCATTCTCATTGACTCTAGGCAGGGTCAAGTGGACAGCTACAACTAACTAGGAGGCCAAGTTATCTTACCTACAACCCAGGCAGCAAAGTGTCGTGGTCAGACTTGCCTATTAGAGATTTCACTATGGCTGGCATGTGGAAGGCAGCTTGAAGTTCAAGGCTAGAAAGGCCCATTAAGGAATGTATTTGTAAGATTCCTGAGAAAAAATAGATGCTGGGTAATGGGATACCTGAAAGACACTTTCAATTCCCAAGACTCTAGACAAGTCAAGGAAGCCACGAAAGAAACTAGAGTGGACGCCAACCAGAACACTTGCATAAAGGCTACTTAGCAGGTCCTTTACACATTCTCCTGTGTGCTGGGAAGGGATCGCGCTAGTGTTTCCTAGAGGAGAACCTCTCCCGACATGTACACTTAGTGAGCTATTCCTAGGAATGCTGGCCATTTATTCCAAGCTAGCAAACCAATAGGATCACTGCTTATGTAGTCTAACCTGGGAACCTCTTCACTTGTGGTAGCTTTGCGACAAAGGAGCACGGGGAAGAGGATTAAAGGTTTTTGTTCCAGCTAGAATTTAGCAGTGTCATAGAGAGGACAAGCATGGCTGGACACCATGGACGAGAGGTCTAGTCTGGGACTTCCTGGGGGTGAGGGGATTCTGTGAGATAGGTGCTATTTGCCTGGACTTCCTAGTTGGTGAAAGAGTTCACTTCTGTTAGTCTTGCTATCACTGGCTATGTGATATGTTTGGTAGGTTTGTTTCCCTGCAGGCTTCCCTCTTACTAAGTTACTTCCTGCCTCGTGTTCTGCCTCAGGTGTTTCGTCTATCTTTTGGCAATCTAGCCAATGTTTGGATGCAGCTGGTCTGTGGACATTACAATATTAGCTATAGCACGAAGGAGATCCCGTGAATCTGAAGACAGGGAAGCCTAGCGCTGACTCATGAAGATTTGGAAGATAGGCCAATAAGACTTGGACTGGAGAGCTAAGGAGAGTAAAAGGTGAGTTTAGGTCTACTTTCCTGTTTCTGACTCGGGTTCCTGGATGGAGGGAAGTGTTGTTCTTGGAGAGATGGAGTCGGGTATAGTGAAGGATCAGAAAATACCTTCTTTGAGTATATAAT
The DNA here is from genome assembly GCF_037038515.1 of Microtus pennsylvanicus. Taxonomy (NCBI): domain Eukaryota; kingdom Metazoa; phylum Chordata; class Mammalia; order Rodentia; family Cricetidae; genus Microtus; species Microtus pennsylvanicus. Next base: position 131,516,142 of record NC_134581.1, read on the forward strand.
TGAACTTGGTACCCTAGTGTCTATCACGGCCTGGCCCTAGGGTTCTGATGAAATGAAAGGGGTGGGGAAGTATCTTGGATTCATAGCCTTCTGGGAGTTTGTCAAGACTGGTACAGCAAGGACAGTATTAGAAGGAAAGAAGCCCCTTAGGTAGAGACGCTCCAAGGTCATCAGAGCAGGGGAAACTTGAACCCTGCAGCAGGCAGAGCAGGAGGTCACCTCTACAGCCAGGAACTTCCAGGACTTCTGTGAGTCTCAGCTCAACTTCTCTTTGGAAATGAAGAGCTACTGCCTAAAGAATCCGTGACATTCTCATAAGCTCATCGCCCTGGCTAGTGTCCACTTTTCCTTATTTCTCAACGTTGGACCTCAAAACGTTATTGGTATTTTTAAAGGGGTGGAATTTGTAATATGCTTTTCTTAGAACAATCCACAAGTCTGGGGGCTTATTTTAAATGACACAAGTGTTTTTAATGTAGTAGTTTGTTGTTTTCTAAAGCCAGCCTTAAGTTTCCATGGCAGCACCTTTGAAAAGGGAGCAGCCCCTACCGCTAACACTATACTCGCTGTGATTTGAAAAGTAAAGAGACAACACAGTTTTGCTTTTTACTGCCTATCATTCAAAGGCTTGGTTTATGTAATTAGTTTCTATCTGAATTTCTTTGGGGCAGCCGTTCTCCTTTAAGATGAGATTTAACCACACTGAGTGACTGTCTGCCATCTGCCTAGAGCTCTGGGAGGCACTTTGATGGGCAATGTTCCCTTGAAGCCTCATAACAAAGCCAGGGTGAGTTCATAGGACTTTGGTCCATTTTACAGATTAAGAAATTAAGGTTTTAAGAGGTGAAAAGATTGGGTTTCCTGAGCCAATTAAGGACAAGTGTTTGAACACATGTGAACACACACACACACACACTTACACACTCATTTTAAATTCCAAGTCTAGCTTTTTTTTCTGGTAATACATTTGTTCTGTTTTTAATACTAAATGTGGTTCACATCTTGGTGTTTTTTCCAATGGAGTAAATTTTTTCCCTTTAACTCCTGAGCATCCCCAACTTGGCTGAGCAAGCATAAAGGGAATGAGTAAGTGAAATTATGAGCTTTCTAATGTAGCTATTTCTAGATCATGTGCACAGATGGTGTAACCTACACATTTACTCTTACATGATGGATGAATAATAGATACTTTTGCTTTCTAGTCTGGGCAAAGTCAATGGGCAGAATGTAAAGTCAGTATCATAGATGTTTCTCTTCAGCTTCCTTTAAATATGCTCAAATTATCCTTGAAGCGTAGAGACAAGGTCTGCTTCTGCAGGAATAAATGGCGACCTCCCTGAACAACACAGAACATGAGTCTGAGTGTCTTCAACATCTATAGTGCTCCCCACACTTAGCTCTGAAAAGTACATAGAATTGCTGTTTATTGTCCCTCCTTATGTTCATATTCTAGTGAATACTAAGTCTGCGTGTGAGAGAGAGATTCCTGTGAATGTTTTAGTCCTCTCCGAACAGAAAAGCAAGCGATAAAAACAAACAACACAAGCAGAAATGAAATAGTCACATGGCTACCAGAGCAATAAACCTACACAAGGGCATTTTTGACAAGCGTGGTGCCTTTTAGAACATCTAGCACTGATAGTCTGGGGAGGGTTTGCCTCCTGGATTAAATCATCCATTACTGGTGGACGACCTCTGAGCTAGGCCTTCTCTTGGATGTGAAAGACATAAAAATCCAAAAACCGAAATGCCTCTGCTAGGACTGACACAGATATCAGATAGATCACTGTGCAGGTCCATTATGCGTGTGTGTTTACTTGTGATGTCGGCAGTGGCCATGTGTAACACCTCACAATAGAGGACCTGAGGAGGATAGCAAGCTTGGGTTGGAAGATTCCACTCCCTGTAGAAGCAGAATCTCTGTTGTAAGACCAGGTAGGTGGGAAAGGCAAAGGAGATAGAGTTGAGGAATGTGTCTGAAGAATCCAGCAATGCCTGAAATAAATTCTGTATGCATAGTATAATCCATATATACTATATATATGTATATATACTATATATACACTATATACTATATATAGTATATAGTGTGTACACACACTGTCTTTTCTTGTCATATCCGGAACTCCAGCATCATAACCTTGCTTTGGAACTGTCTTGCTTTTCTTTTCTGTAATCTAATTACTGACAGGAAGCATCTGAAGTGAGGGAGGCCTTATTTTTGTTTCCATCTTCTAGAGCTATAGTCTGTCGCAGTTAGAAAGGTCAGGAGTGTGAGACAGATGGTCTCATTGTATCCACAGGCCAAAAGCAAAGGGAGGACCAAAAGTGGACCTGAACTATTAAGTTTGAAGATGTGAAGGCTTCAAGTCCAGCAAGGTTTTACCTCCTAGAGGTCCCATGACATTCAAAGACAGTGCCATCAATTGGGGACCAAGTGTTCAAACACATGAACCTCTGTGTAGGCCATCTCAAATTTAAACCATAACAGAGACTATTAGCAAGATATGTAAGAAAACAAACACTGCTGAGTCACCGTAGCCGATTTGATAACCAAGATTTGATAACCATCTTGGTTATCAAATCAGTAACAGGTGGTATTGAATTGTCAACTCGACACAATCTAGAGTCACCTAAGAAGAAGGTAGCAGTGAGGGATCATCCAGATAAGACTGGCTTGTGGGTACATCTATAGGGGGTTACCCTTGATGAAGTTAGGAAAATGAGAAGACCTGTCCACTAAGGGTGACACCATTCCCTAGGAAGAGGATGCTGAACTATATAATACTAGAAAGACCAAATTGGACACTAGCCTGAATACATTTATTGCTGTCTGTTCCTGGTTATGTGATATAAATAATTTCCTCAAACTCCTGCTGGACTACAACGCAGAGCAATGAGTTAAAATAAACCTTTTCTCCCCTAAATTGCTTGTGCCATGACATTATCACACCAGCCAGAAATAGAACTAAGATATATGGGCACCATATACAGTAGAGACACCTGGTAAAATGGCTGATCCATCTGCTGAGCAGCATGTAATTTAAAATGTATGAATTATTTATTTTTGGATTTTTTTCTCCTTAATATTTGGGACAGTGAGTGACTGTAACTGAAACAGAAAAGAGAGTGTGTGGCCAAGAAGGGCCAATGGGCTAGAAAGCAGAACCCTTAAAATCGGTTTTGAAACTGGCTATTGTGCTACCTACTTGTGGTAGCCGAGTCGACCTGGGTTACTCGGTGTTTAAAATGGAGACAGTATTCAGCTTTCCGCCCTTGTGGGAGTTAAACAGGGGGGACTACACTATGCATCTGCCATCTCCACACTGCGTCTGTGGATCTTGGCCTGGGGCAATCTATTCTGGATGGCCCCTCATTTGCTGAGATAATTTACACAAAGAGTCCAACAAGAATCTCCTCTCTTTGAATTATGTGCAGAGGGAGAAGCAAGGTGGACACTTTCTCTTCACCATAAATTCGAGGAAGCCTTCCCAGGGGACTTCTCATTATTGGAGTCTTGAGCTGTTCTTCTCTGACATTTCCATGCTAATGAGGCTCCCGGAGGGGTGATATAATTGATAGAGCACTCCTGTGAGCCTGCTCTGTGCTCTGCTGCCACCCGAGGTGCAGAGATACATCTTCTTCGTGTCAGAGAGCTCAGAGAGGATGCCGAACCGAACTCTGGCTTGAGCTGCAGCGCTTCCTTTGAAGAAGTTAGTGTACTGGGGAGGCTGACTTCAGAGTCGCCGGGCCATGGGGCTGGCCTGATAAATGTCCTGCAAGTGCTACAGTGGCTTTTCAGACACCCGAATGTCACTGGGAGGAAACATGCAGAGGAGATTGGAGGTTCTCAGCAAGTGCTCTGTATGGGCTGTCTTGTCATCACAAAGTTTCCATTTTTGCAAAATCACAGAATCTACTGGAAAGTCCATGGGCTACAGAGTCAGCCAGAACACACTGCCTGGGCTTCCAGCCGTGCCTCTCTCTAACTGCCTCGGTGAGACCTGGAGCAGAAAGCATCTTGAAGACTCTTAATAATGTCCAACATGAAACCAAGTAATAACCACTGTATCAGAAGGTTGCAAGGATGCCAGGGACCACACCAAAGGCTCTTAATAGACTCTAAATCCCTTAGAGCTTGCTTTCAAGCTGCTGGTGGTAAAGATTTAACAGCTAAGTCTCCAAAGGGGTGCCAGGAGAGCCCGGACTCGCAGCCTTTGCCTGTGTGTCTGTGTTGTAAACTGTCCTTTGGGGCTGATGTCAAGTGCTTAACCTGAGCTGATTGACGGTGAGGTGGAAAAAGCTGTGGTCAACATGGAGGAGTTCCTGGTCACTCTGCCTCTGCAGGGTCTTGTCTTTCTTTTATGCTTGATTATGCCTTTTGGTAGTGTCTATAACTCCATGTTGAATAATAAAAGATTTTAAATGTATGCTTGTGGTCTCCTGTCCTTCAGACAATGAATGGACAACATCCACTTTAGGTTAAGGCTTCATTACCAAGTACTATTGCTGTTCAAAGTGAGGAAAACCCTTTTTCCTTTCTCTGAAGGGAAGTGGTCTCAGGTTGGAACACACGTCTAGGCCAGAGGCACGACATGATGGACTTCACAGCCCTTTACTGCCATGGCTGAGTGCCCTTGTGTAGGACACGCATAGCTTTTTAACATTATTTGGTAGCCTTGTCTCATGCCTTCTCTCTTTCCAGGATATGGAGCCTCCCTAGATGCTGGGAAGTAGCTGCTTACTGAGAGACAATATTTCCCAAGGTAAACAAGCAAGCAAGGAACAGCAAAAAAAAAAAAAAAAATCTGTCATCACCAGTATTGGTACTTTGGCAAATACAGTAAAAAGAAAGAGAGTCGTGGCTTTTATGGTATTGAATTTTAGTCTGCAGTGAGTATGTAGACCTGTAAAGATGGAGAAGTCAGGAAGGATGTGGGAGATGATCCTGATCATTAAAACGCTTGCCTTGGAGTCAGCTGTTGGACTGAACGCTGAAGATGTTCACATCTGTACTGTATGGGACAGATTAAAAGCCACCTTTAGAAATGTTACCTTATAAAATCAGAAGCGCTGTGATCAGATTTAACAGACGTGAAAAGTGGTTCAGAGAACCTAATAACAGAATTGTGAGGCTGGGCCCGGATCCCAGGTATTAGGCTATGCAGAGCGCTGGCTTTTAAAATTACATTATCTTGATTGTGTGCTATTAACTTGCCCTTCTAGACAGCATGCCCTGACTGGTTTCTCTTCTGAACCACAGATGAGAAATGTTACCTTGTAAAATAACACAGAATATGGTATATAATTTAAATGTCCATGATGATGCCCAGCGACGTATCTGGTATGTTCTGAAGGCACTGGGGAAAGTTATCTCATTACAGTGAATAAGTGCAAGCAGTTACAGGAAAGGATTTATAACCTATGACCAGAGGCTTCCTGAAGCCATAGCAATGAAATAGAATGACCCAGACCCTTTCAGGCCTGTACTCAAGAACACGCTCCTACTGGAGCCTCCACTCTTTCATCCAAGCCCTTGGTACACATTCACTGTCCTTTAGGAAAGATGACACAAAAGAAGTTGAGCTCTTAGAACATCACTCAGAGCTGGGGAGATGGTCCATTGGATAAGGCACTTGTTCTACAAGCTTAAAGATTGAAGTTCAAAGCCCCAGAACCCACTTACTAGCCAGGTATTCGTGACAGTACTTTGTACTCCTAGTGGTCCAAAGAAGCAAGACATGGGTGAGATGAGTAAGATAATAGCCCCGAGAAGTGCACCTTTGCAGTTTTCAAATATCAATAGAAGAACCTGTGCTGTTTCTACAGTCTGCGTCCAGACTTTTAGTCATCCGCCCCAATCAGGGTCTCACCGTCCTCTGTCCCACCTATCTACGGTCTTCTGTGCTCATTCCCTTTTTGCTTCCTCAGTTTTGCTCTGCATCTCTGAGTTCTTTTCCTCTGCGCCCCACGTCACAGCCAGGACTTTGCACTGTTGACTGTATCCTTACTGCTCTTAAAGCAGCTCTTCAGGCCATGATTGCATTTCAACTCCTCTGAGAATTTTCTCATTTCATTGAGCCCCCATTGTTCAAGCCTGACTCTCAAGCTCTAACTGAGAAAGAAGACAGGAGTGCTAAAGGGGTCCCTTCGGTGGCCAGTTCATCTAGCTGCTAGCTGTGTCCCCAGTTAGACCGTGTTGCAGTCGTCTCGTTTTTCCTCGTTTGCTTCATAACCCTATTTTCCAAGATGCTTTCCTAAATTTAGTTGACAGCACAAAGGAGAAACGGTCCCCCTTTCCTTACAATACTTTTAGTCTGAGGCGCACATTTCCCTGTCTCTTCAGTGCGATGTTTATTACCCCTGGCCTTTATTTCACCAGGAATGTTCTCAATTTACAATCGTTCAACCTTAAAACTAGGTGAGTGAATGAAGCCGGCTTCCCTTTGACCCTTGACTACAGGTGAGTAGCTGACCCCGCTGTCCCCTCCTTGTTCACCTGGCTGCTTGCGCTGTAGGCTACAGGAGACGTGGTCACACTTGTTCCTTCTCATTTTCAGCTGACTGATGAAGCCGCCAGAGGGGAGAAGAAAGAGAGGGGAGGCCACGAGCCAAGTCCCTGTTACTTAGTCTTCGTGTTTGCTTAAACTCTTGTCCCAAGGCTTGTTGCTTTTGTGTTTGAAGTCTCATTTGTCCTGTTTCTTGTTCAGGTACAAAGGGTAGCTCTAAACAAATATTGGAGCCTTGTGAAGAAATTCCCCATATAGAAGCATTTCCCTATAAAAATATCACATGTTTTCTCTCATCTGTAGTACCTAGATTTTATATAGGCATAAAATCATATATGTATCTAGGATACAAAATTAGAAGCAAAACTGTCTAGGAGAACAAAGGAAACTAATGGGAGGGGGCAGGGGAAGAAAAGAGAACAAAAGGAAGTGCAGGAATATGTATAGCATATAAGACATACGCATATGGAAATACCCTTATGTAGTACAGTGTTGTACAATAAGTATATACTATGGCTTTTAAAACCAAATCCATCTACTCATAAAAGAGAAAACATTGATAGTGTGCAGCATGCAGGTCCAGTAGGATAAAAGAGTGGTCAAATTAAATAATTTTATATAATGTATGACAATTTTTTCTTGGGATTGAGAAATTCCAGCTCTTCTTCTGAACACAACTGACTGGGAAGATAGCTGAGCTACATAAGCCCAACAGCTTCTTGTGATATCATGGTGGGCAACTTGACCGATGAAGAAATTTCTTACTGAGTGGTGGCTGGCTATAGCCATCGGCTTGTCTTTGTGGAAATACAGTTGTAAATTTAGTTAATTAAGTAAAATATACTGCCTTTAACTCACGTTGCCACCACAGCAAAGCCAAGTCAACCATCATCTACCCCAGGTTCAAAAGTTCTGAGTCCCAGGAGCTTGTGGGCTGTGACTCAGAAGCCAAGTATGTGGCTTTCCCTGCACCATGATTGAATAGCACATACATAGCTACCAAGCAGGCCAAGTGTTACAGGGGATGGGAGAACTTTGCACACTGTTCAGACAGGACAATGCTGGTTGGACAAACCCTTTACGTCTTCTGCAGGAGAAGCCTTCAACAGGGTTTCCACTTTGCCAACTCCAGTCTAGTGTCAGAGTGAAACACCCATTGAGGTCTAGCTGAATTAAATCCAGGCAAATGTGCTGTTGGTCTTGTATGAGAGTGTTAGCCTCCTCGGATACGGCAAGCTGCCCTTTGTTCAGCTGAAGACAGCTTAGAAAGCTGGACATGGTTCCTGTTGACAGTATTAGCTTGGCACGGGATGCCGGATTGCATATCCAAGCTTTGGGAGATTGTTTTATAACTAACATTTGGGTTAAATCTATAAAGATTGTTTATCTTTGACATTATTTCCCTTCAGAAAAGCAATAACAGCCGCATTTGCCCCCTGCCACGTTGCCTGCACCGCGGTGAGGAGGATGGTGGAATGAGGGGGAGGAAGAAATGATGAGGAGATGCAGAGATGCTGTCTTGCCCCAAGTCTTCCAGTTCTGTTGCTAGAGGGAAAAAATATTGACATGACCCAGAAGGTCTTGCCTCGGGGAGTCCAGAAAGTGAAAATTGATGGATGTTCACCACCAAATCCCTTTCCTTTGGGGATGCTATCATGTCACATTTCTGAAAATATAGAATGCGCTCTGGATAATATTTTCACATATGCTGATGAACGCAGCTGCCAAGAATAGCATGCTTTAAAGCAAGAAGCCAGGGGATGTTGAGGTTGCCTCTCAATAGAATTTATGAGCTCTTGGTGGTCATCCTTCATTCCTTCAGGGATGTTCTGTGTTTTACCTGCTTCCCTCTGTTGCATCCTTCCATTGACCCTCCTTCAGAAAGTGATGACTGCCAATGACAAAAGCTTGGTTCTTAGCTTTGTGAGGGTTAGAGATGGCAGATAATAAAACTGCTTCCTTTTGAATGAACAAAGACACATACACACAGAAAGAGAGAGACAGAGAGAGAGACAGAGAGAGCCAAGCCAAACTGAAAGACAATTTAAAATATAGGAACCAAAGTCATGCATACTTTATCCACCAGAAAAAAAATTTCAAATTTTATTTCACCCATCAGTGAAATCTTTCGGAATTCTACCTTCTAAATTTTGAAGAAGAAACAGAGCCAATGTGGCCGTGCTGCCCTAGTCTGCTTTTCTATCACTGTCATAAATTATGTGATCAAAAGGACCTTGGGGGTGGAATGTCTTTATGTTGTCTTTACTTCCAGGTCACAATCATTCCCGAGGAAGTCAGGGAAAGAGCTCTAGCAGGAACTGGAGCATGAGCTGTGATGTAATGATGTTGACTGCGCTCCTCCCCGCATCTGACTCCTGCTCAGAAGGGTTTTTAATATAGCCTATGCCCACCTTTCTAGAGATGGCGCCACCTACAGTGCGCTGGGTCCTCCAGCATTAATCAAAGTCAAGACTAAGACTAATCCTTCACAGACATACCCACGAACCTTCATCACTTACAGTTCCCTCTTCCCAGGTGACTTTGGATTGTGTTAAATTGACAATAAAACCTAATTAAGGGAGTTGCTATTATCATTTATTAAGCATTCAAAGCAATCAATGGAATATTTATATTTCACTTAATTATTTCTTTATTCTTACATATTTGGTTATAGATAAATAGAATCAGTCAGAGGTACAACTGCAAACCCTCTTTGTTATCCCTTGGCCTTTTTCTTTTGATCACTCTGTGAGGAACACACTTAAGAATATTGGATATTAATTGTTCACAGTATTAAAACTTCGGCTAAGTTACCATCCCAAAGAGATTTAGCAAATAGCCCTACAGAGACCAGTATCTGCACTTTAATGTGGCACAGCATTCTTTCTTGAGGGCTTCTGAAAGACTTTCACAGGTATAACGAGTGATTGTGGAAATTCATCCCCTGTCAGTCTGATACAATACCAATGGAGAACACTTGAAAAGCCTTCTGGAACCAGCTGCTCTTCTTTCTGCATTTCTGTCTCCCACTATAACACTTCCTCTGCCATCTCCTGCCCCTCTTTCTCTTCTTCCTCCTCTTCCTGCTACTCCTCCTCTTTCCCTTCCTCCTGTTTCTCCTCCTCCTCTTGAGACAGGATGTCTCTATATAACCTAAGAGGGCCTGAAACTTGCTATGTAGCCCAGTCTAGCCTCAAACTCAGGATCTTTTTGTTATATTTATTAGCATGGCATGTTCATCTGCCCTTCTTCTTCCTAGCATTCTCCTAGCCTGGCTCTTTTGTCCAATCTCTTCCTGCCCAGCTATGGGCCAGCCAGCTTCTTTATTAAAGCAATCACAGCAACATACATTCACACAGTGAAAAGGAATACTCCACAGCAACAGAAACATAGGACATCATCAATGAATCTTTATATACACATACATGCCTACATACATACACACATACATAAAATAGTTATTTATTTTCATAGAGCTTTCCCTCTAACGTAACTCAATAGTAGGCTAACCTGCAATGAATGTCATGTGGAATGGGATGGCTTCACACTCACAGAAATCCATCTGCCTCTGCCTTCCGGTTCCTGGGACTAAGTGTGTACCACTGTCCCTAGCTGTCATAATCATTTTTTAAATGTCAGAGTCTGTCCCTATGTTGCATTTCTTTCTCTTTATTCATGGAAAATGTGAGAGTCCGGTGATTTTTCATTCTTCACGAGCTCTGGCCAGGATGTAACTACTGCATGGGATATAAACTTGATGTGGGATCCCCTCTGTATGCCGTAAATATCATTAGTTAATAAAAAAGCTTCTTTGGGCCTATTGCAGCACAGAATAGGGCAAGGAGGAATTTCCAAACAGATAGAGGAGGAAAGAGTAGGCAGAGTCAGGGAGAAGCCATGTGGCCTCAGCAGGAGACAGACACCAGACGCTGGACACTGGATGGAATCTTACAGGTAGACCACAACCACGTGGTGATACACAGATTAATAGAAATGGGTTGATTTAAGATATAAGAGCTAGCCAATAAAAAGAGTGAGCTAATAGGCCAAGAAGTGTTGTAATAATTCAGTTTCTGTATGATTATTTTGGGTCTGGCCGGCCGGAAACAAATGAGCAGCCTCCGCCTACATGAACTCAACATGCTAATTCAAGGTTGTCAGCCAACTGTCAGCCAACTGGCACCTGTGATTAAACCTTCAGGCATGCACTTTCCAGAGTTGCAGAGTCTTGTTCCCATAATGTCAACTAAGATCCCAGATGGAACTAAGAAAACTCACACCTTTCTGGGGTCTTGAGACAGATGGTGAGCACATAGACCCACTAAGATCCCGCATGAGAGTCCAGCAGCCAGGGATGGCATGCTATCTACTTTTGCATAGCCACCAGTAGCAGCCAGGGCTGCAACCTAAGCCAACACAATAGAGAAGCACTAGTGGGCCGATGTCCTATGCTCTGTCACACCCCAAGTATAGGAGGCTGTCTCCCAAAAGCCTAGCCTGGAGGACGAAGGTAAGGAGCTGTGTACTATAAGAGAATCTAGAATGTAGAACACTGGACAGAAGCCAGACTCAGACAACACAAACATCTTGAGCCTATTTATATAAAAGGTGTGTGAGTGTGTGCGTGTGTGTGTGTGTGTCTGTGTGTGTGTGTGTGTGTGTGTGTGTGTGTGTGTATGTGTAGGCCAGAAGACAACCTCAGGTGTTTTTCCTCAGACACTACAGACCTTGCTTTTTGAGACAGCATCTCTTACTGAACCTGGAGGTCACCAAATAGGATAAGCTTGACCCCAGTGGCCCCCAGACCTCTGCCTGTCTCTGTCTCTCCAGGACTAGTATTGTAGAATTTACCATCACGCCCAGCCTTATTACATGGTTACAGGGATTGAACTCTGTCTGCATGCTTTCATGGCAACAAATCCACAGCAGACAGAACAGCTCCCCAGCCCCATCCATATAACAGTATAAAAACAAAGACAAGCCTGCTTCAGAAGATAGAGAAAACAAAACCAGAAGATGAGTTTTTGGATGGGGAGGGAGTATCATTATTTGGAAGGTACCTTTTGGGGTAGGTGAGTGTCACATCTTATGAACAAACGCTAGACACCCGGTGACTCTTTATGACCTATGTCTGTAAGTTTAAACCCCTTTATTTAGACACATATGTCATGTCACCAAAGTCTGTAAATGTGGAATAGTGAGTGGTTAGGGAGAAAATACAGACTGTCATGTGCCTACTGCCCAAAGCCACCTCTGAAAACTTCTCGCTGTGTCTCCCTGCAATCGAGAACATATCCTCCTCCCTCCATCTGTTTCACTCATGGCCTGTGTCGAGTACAATGGGGTGGCAGAGGGAGAGCTTTTGTTTGGTTGCCTTTCGGGATTTTCCCTTGTGTTTGAATGAACCACATTGAATAAATAACGACTTGATGGAGCAATGTGTGTCTAATTAAGCTATTGCTTCTCTAATGCCTCTCAGGGCCCCAACATTTCCCAAGTTAGAGCTTCGGTTGTGTTAGTGGGGACATGCACCTCTCTTCTCCAGGGAGCCCCTCTGTTTCTGAGGTGGGAAGCAAACCACCGGGCTGCAGATTTTATTAGTAGCGGGAAGTAGTGTCTGGATACAAAACAGAATCTGTGTTGATCCCTCCAAACGCCTGTCAGCTCTGTTCTGCTCTGGGTGGAAGGCCAGGGCCTTGCTTCCTCTGTGTTATATAAGCTCAGCGACTGAACTGGGATGCATAGACGGGCTGCACAGGCCCTCAGCTGTCCTCTTGCTGAGTGTTCCAAGGCATGTAGTTGCTCCTTTCAGTGAGTCCCCAGAGGAGAATTGGATGTGCTCTACGTTCCCTCACCGACCCCTGCATATATGCAGAACATTTCTGTTACGTTTGGGTTACAGTGCTGCCCTCACGTTTGTCCTTATTTTTCTAAGATGCGTAGAAACCGGAGCAGACCGAGTATGAAGCCAACCAGGCCTGTCTAATTTATCCAGGCTACTCATTAATTAGCCTCCCATTTTGCTTTATCTGGGGCCCGTTTTTGAGTCATTCTTCTGGTGACGAACAGGGCCTGCATACAGCAATAGCCAGCAGAGCCCACATCTCTAGTAGGTCCCTCTACCAAAGGAAGGAAGCTTCCCACACTCTGAGTGATCCCAAGCTGCTCTGACTCGTCTGTCTTCCAGACTCTCTAGTTGCTCTCTTGAATTAGACAATGCTTCAATAGCAGAGACACATTTGTGCCTGATTAAATTCACGGAGAACCATACTGAGACACCACCCACAGCGCACCAGGCCCCACAGTAGGTATTGGGGCTTAGAGTTGTCAATTTCACAACTGTCATGGAAGCAAATTTGTCTCATTCAAGTGAGGGGGGAAAAACACCAGTGTTGTGCATGCTTATATAGCACACCAACGAGAGAATTTTTATTTATTTATTTATTATTTATTTATTAAGGATTTCTGTCTCTTCCCTGCCACTGCCACCCATTTCCCTCCCCCTCCCCCAATCAAGTGCCCCTCCCTCATCAGCCCAAAGAGCAATTAGGGTTTCCTGCCCTGTGGGTTTGGATGCTCACCTTACTAGACCTGGATGGAGTTGGGTGGTCCTTGGACTTCCCACAGGGCAGGGAACCCTGATTGCTCTTTGGGCCAACAAGAGAATTTTTAATGGTTGACATTCAGAAGAACACAGGCCAGGCCTGTGGCCCAGACAGTATTTCCACACTGGAAGGAGGAGCCACTATACTATTGACAGGCAAATAAGAAAGCAAAATTGAACTGTTTTTGACTAGGTAAGTAGCTGACTTCTAGATGATGAGATACCAGCAATATTCTTAGTTAAAAAAATGCAGACCAGGAGCTGATGAGGTCACTCAGCAGTTAAGAGCTCTTACTGTCCCCCCCACCCCCCTCCGAAGGACTTCTGCTCCGCTCCTAGCACCTACATCGGGTAGTTTACAACCACCTGAAACTCCAGTTTTAGAGGAGCTGATGCCCTCTGCTGGCTTACTCCGATGCTTGCACACACATGATGCACACACACGTGCTCAGACACACTCATTCATACAAGTCAAATAAAGTAAACAATTAAAACAAAGCCTAGTAGGTAGCTGTGAGACACAATCCAACTGGAATGATATCCAAACATCAAACCAAGCAACAGAGAAGCAGGAACAAAAAGACTTGTGTGTTTCCTCAGAGCAGAAAGGCAGCATCCTAGGTTCTCCACCATAGTGTGTTTGTTGAATTCTAAGCACACCGTAGCTCACTACAAGCTCATCGATGGAGCAGATGCATTGATGAATTATTATATAAACTGAAAATACCTGTGTGCACATACGGATAAAGTGTGAGTGCTGATGTTTGTGCAGAACACGTGGACTGACACTGGCCCAGCAGCGAGACAAAAGGTGCCAATTAAGACTTTCAGAGAGTAGAGAACACAGGAACGCAGGATCTAAGACATGAAGCTACAGAAACTCAGCTGGAGCCGGAAGTTGTAATATCTACAGGACGGCTAAGAAGGTCAGTGTTTCACCCTTCATTCCTTGCACCCTGGGAAATGGTCTTGGAGCATGAAAAGAGGCCATCAGGATTCCAGGATAATCAAGCAGGGAAGACAGTGTCAAAGTTGAGGGTACCAGGCTCTGCTTTTCCTGATGCTGTGCTTAGACCATATTGCCTGGCTTTCAATGTGATTTTATAATGAATAATTTATCACTCAATCAAAATTTTATTCATTCAGTAAATGTTACTATACATGGGGGATGGACACTGAAAATCCTCAGGGATACTGCTGTTGTAACCAAGCTAAGCCAGGGCTTCCAATTCATAGAAATATTCACCTTTATCATTCTTTCAGTGTGGCAGAAGGGAGTCAATGATAAGATGGTGACCAGGAAGTAAGTTAATTTTAAATAATGGGAAGCTTGGAAGAAAATTAAATGGTGTTTTTCATCGAGTGTAGAATACAGACAGTGATTGCTCAAAAGTGATGCTGGTTAGGCCTGAATGATGGGCCAGCCTGGCAAAGGTCCAGAGAGAAAGAGAGAGAGACAGAGAGAGACAGAGAGAGAGACCCTAAGAGTCCACACACATCTGGAGAGAAGGAATAGCGATTGCAGGACTATTGGGGTGAAAATTCCGGTGCTTGGGGACAGAAAGGAATGCTCAGTGCAGTTAGGTTAAAAAAAAAAGGTGGTGGCAACTGAGTCACAGGGATTTTCATGCCTAGGGTAAGGAGTTTGGACCTTAGTCTAAGGATCTCAAGAAATCATTGAAGGGTACTAAAAAAGTAAATATCAACAATACACTTCGATTTTATAGTACTCAGTTGACTGCTGTACAGAAAATGTATTGCAAAAATGACCCTCAAAAGGACAGCAATGAAGGTTGACTGTGAAATCTATATAAGGGGCTAATTGATGAACACTAACGTCAGAAGATGAAAGAGCGAAGAGATCGGGACACTATTTAAAACTGGTTTATGGAGTGGGGTGTGTGTGTGTGTGTGCGCGCGCGCGCGCATTCATATGTGAATGTGTAAACTAAGATAAACGCCAGAAATCAAAGCAATCACACTCATCTCAAGTCTTGGCAAGTGGGCAGCTCTAAATGTATTGGCTGCAATGAAGGCCACATGTTTCTCCTTACTTAAAAAATGATCACCCTTTGAATAATGGCCTCATAACTATGCAGCCTGTGCATCATGCAGGCTTAATGAAAGTGCTTTGAGAGGTTTTTCAACAAAATCACATTTAGAAGTAAATATTTACGGCGGTACAACTCATTTGTGAAATTGAGTCATCCTTCTGAGCCGTACTTGATTATTTTCGTAACTAGCCGACAGCATAATATCTATGGAATCATACCATGTGAGTTTCTGACTAATTATCTTACTTAGGAAACATAAATACAGGCTTCTTTTAAGAACAGTTACAAGCAAAATAAATTTCCTGGTACTTCAACAGTGTCTAGCAAGGGTGTAGCTGAGCCTGAGGGGGTGACATTCAGGCATCCTTGAAAAGCTGAAAGTTATGATGTCTTTGGGGTCTCTTTCTGGTCACAAAGCAAATTACGGGGATTCTTGGAAGAAAAACATGCAGTAGCACCAACAGCAACGATCAGTAATAATATGACCTAAATCTGATTTTCTGACAGAGTAAATCATTTCCATTAACCAAAGCCAGGACATTCATAACTAAGGCAACATAATGAGAAGTATACTGTGAAAGCTACAGAGTGGAGTGGAGAGGGGGTGGAGTAGTCTTGGCCTTCATTTGCACCAATCCTGAGCGTCTCTGAGATGTAGTAACCCCCATAGTGCCCAGCACTGTCTACTTGACCCGAGTCCATGGCTCAGTCTGGGGATTGTTTTGAAAACCTATTCTGTTTTTCCTATCTCTCCATCTTTCCCTGTTCCCACCCTCATTCCAGCCTCCACATTTCACACCCTGACTGGTCTTTCTTCTTCCCATCTCCCCATCATGTCCTGACTGACACTTAAGGATGCAAAGCTGATACTGGCTCACTCTTCCTTAAAAATCTTCACTCATGCCCCATGAAAACAAAATAGAAACTCCTGCCGCTCTATAAGACCTAGCCCATGAGTGTCAAATCTGCCTCCACATTAGAGCCACCTAGGGGGTTTTTACAATCGTTTTGTCTAAATCCTACTTCACTGTAATTCTTCTGGTCCCTAACTAGAAGGGTTTGGGCACAGGTGGTTTCTTTCACCCACACACATGCTATCGGTGATTCGTTGGTGAGATCAAGATGAGATACAGCAAACTGATTTCAACATAACTTTTCCCTAATCTTTAACAACTTTCCCTCTTAGGAAAGAAAAGAAAAACATAAAAAAGAAAAGAAAAGAAAAAAGATCCCTTCCACTCATATGGGAATTTTCAGTTTTGCGTTTGCCATATACAGACCCTAGAATGTCTCACTTTGGGTGCAGCTAAACTGGACTGACACATTAAGTCTCTACCTGTGTGCTGCATTGCAGGAAATCCCTTGGTACCCACTTTTCCAACCCCTTTAATTTTAGCTTCTCCAAACTTGGTTATTAATCTTATTGTGTCTTTATTTATTTAATGTGTAATTGAATAACCTATTACAGGGATATTTATTTAATGTTTATCTCCCCTAATAGTCTGTGACCTCCTTGAAGGCAGACAGTCAATCTGGTTGACTGGCCCCACTTCCTTAATACTTAACTAACATCAGGTCATCTGCGGTGGTGGAGTCAAGAAGGTTGAGATTGACTTAATAGCAATTATCTAGGTCATTACCTGCCAAATATAAATTATCTTTCATCACCAGAAGATTGTTTGTGGGATTGGTGGGTGCTCACAACCCTCGTACAAATACCTAAATATTTGGATATAGCCTACACACATGCCCTCCCCTCCATATCATGTCATCTGACATTCCTTAGGCAACCTAAATGCTATGTGAACAGTTTTTCAACATTGTCTAAGGAGTAATGACACCAAAATCTGTGTATGTATAGTAAAGAAGTCATAAAAAGTTGACTCAGATCCAGACGCGCAGAGGCAGAGAGGCGCGGCGTCCAGGCGCGGTGGAGAGGCCTGGCGTCCAGGCACGGCGGAGAGGCACCGCAATCAGGAAGAGGCTTTGGGGGACCAGCACAGCGGCAGACGCAAGCGGCGGGGACCGGCGGGGAGGCAGATGCTAGCGGTGAAGACGGGCATGCAATAACGAGAGCAGATCACCCCACTACAGTTAAATCAAAGAGGTAGGCCTTTTGTTGGCGAGGTCACTGGCAAACGGGGAGCCAGGTCCTGTCCTGAGACCCTTTGGAGGGGCGAGAGGGTTCTTGGCCTGCGGCAGGAACCAGGAAACAGAGCGAGGGCATTATGTAAGTGGAGCCCTTGGCCAGCAGGGAAACCTGATCTGGTTTTTAAAAAACCCATTAGATAGGATCAATAGGAGGAGATGGGCAGGCGACAAGGCAAGAATTCACCCAATAATCGGAAAAACAACATGAAAACACCAGAACCCAATGATCTTACAACAGAAGTATTTGAACAAACTAACACAGAAGAAGTGGAAAAAATTGACTTTATGAAAGCAATAGAGTCCCTTAAACAACATGTAAAAAACTCACTTATAGAAATGGATGAGAAGTATAACAAAAAGTTTGAAGAAATGAGTAAATACGTACATGATACCCTGGGAAACCAAGAAAAAACGATCAAACAGGTAAGGGAAACAGTTCAAGAATTGAAAACTGAAATGAAGGCAAGGAAGAAAATACAATCTGAGGACCAGTTGGATATGGAAAATCTAGGTCAACGAGCAGAGTCTACAGAAACAAGCATAATCAATAGAATACAAGAGATAGAAGAAAGAATCTCAGATTCTGAGGACACCATAGAGAAAATAAACGAACAGATCAAAGAAAACAGCAAAGCCAACAAATTCTCAACACAAAACATTCAGGAAATATGGGACACAATAAAAAGACCAAACCTAAGAATAATAGGAATAGAAGAAGGAGAAGAGTCACAGCTCAAAGGGCCAGAAAATATTTTTAACAAAATTATGGAAGAAAACTTTCCCAACATAAAGAAAGATATTCATTTAAATATTCAAGAAGCATACAGAACACCAAACAGACTGGATCAAAGAAAAACATTTCCTCACCATATAATAATCAAAACACAAAATATACAGGTTAAAGAAAGAATATTAAGAGCTGCAAAGGAAAAAGGGCAAGTAACGTATAAAGGTAAACCGATCAGACTTACACCTGACTTCTCTATGGAAACCATGAAAGCCAGAAGGTCCTGGATAAATGTACTGCAGAAGCTAAGAGACCATGGATGCAAACCCAAACTACTATACCCAGCCAAGCTATCGTTCACTATCAATGGAGAAAACAAGACATTCCAGGATAAGAACAAATTTAAACAATACGTAGCCACAAATCCAGCCCTACAGAAAGTAATAGAAGGAAAATCACAACCCAAGGAATCCAACATTGCCAACATTGCCTACAATAACTCAGGCATCTAGCGACCCTTCACCAGCATATCTCAAAGAAGGGAGACACACAATCTCTACTACCAAAACCAATAAGAATAACTGGAGTAAACAACCACTGGTCATTAATATCACTTAATATTAATGGGCTCAATTCACCTATAAAAAGGCACAGGCTAAGAGATTGGATATGAAAACAGGATCCAACATTCTGCTGTTTGCAAGAAACACATCTCAACCACAAAGACAGGCACCTACTCAGAGTAAAGGGTTGGGAAAAGGTGTTTCAAGCAAATGGGCCTAAGAAAAAAGCAGGTGTGGCCATACTAATTTCTAACAAAACTGACTTCACTAAAATCAATCAGAAGAGACTGAGATGGTCACTTTATACTCATAACAGGAACAATTAATCAGGATGACGTCTCAATCCTGAATATCTACGCAGCTAATATAAAAGCACCCACTTATGTAAAAGAAATATTACTAGAACTCAAGGCAGACATCAAACCACACACGCTAGTAGTAGGAGACTTCAACACACCTCTCTCTCCAAGGGACAGGTCAATCAGACAGAAACCTAATAGAGAATTAAGAGAATTATTAGAGGTAATGAAGCAAATGGACTTAACAGACATCTATAGAACATTCCACCCAAATAGGAAAAAATATACCTTCTTCTCTGCAGCTCATGGAACCTTCTCAAAAATTGACCACATACTTGGAAACAAAGGAAACCTCCACAGATACAAAAAAATATCAGTGTCCACCTGTGTCCTATCTGATCACCACGGATTAAAGTTAGAAGGCAACAACAATGCTACCCACAGAAAGCCGACAAACTTATGGAAACTGAACAGTCAACTACTGAACCACACCTGGGTCAAGGAAGAAATTAAGAAAGAAATTAAAGTCTTCCTTGAATTTAATGAAAATAAAGAGACAACATACTCAAACCTATGGGACACAATGAAAGCAGTGCTAAGAGGAAAGTTCATAGCACTAAGTGCCCACTTGAAGAAAACGGAGAATGCATACATTGGGGATTTAACAACAAACCTGAAAGGGCTAGAAAAAAAAGAAGCAGACACGCCCAGGAGAAGTAGAAGACTGGAAATAATAAAACTGAGGGCAGAAATCAACAAAATAGAAACACAGAAAACAGTCCAAAGAATCAATGAACAAAAAGCTGGTTCTTGGAGAAAATCAACAAGATCGACAAACCCCTATCCAAACTAATTAAACGACAGAGAGAGAACACGCAAATAAGTAAGATCAGAAATGAAAAGGGAGACATAACCACAGACACAGAGGAAATTCAGAGAATCATTAGATCTTACTACAAAAGCCGGTATGCCACAAAACTGGAAAATACAAAAGAAATGGACATTTTTTTTTAAAATAAGTACCATATACCAAAGCTAAACCAAGACCAGGTGAATGATCTAAATAGACCTGTTACTCGAGAAGAATCTGAAATGGTTATCAAAAATCTCCCTTTGAAAAAAAGCCCAGGACCAGATGGTTTCAATGCAGAATTCTACCAGAACTTCCAAGAAGAACTAATACCTATACTCCTTAATGTATTTCACAATATAGAAACAGAAGAGTCATTGCCAAATTCCTTTTATGAAGCTACAGTTACCCTGATACCAAAACCACACAAAGACCCAACCAAGAAAGAGAATTACAGGCCTATCTCACTCATGAATATCGACGCAAAAATTCTCAATAAAATACTGGCAAACCGAATCCAAGAACACATTAGAAAAATTATCCATTATGATCAAGTAGGATTCATCCCAGAGATTCAGGGCTGGTTCAACATACGCAAATCTATCAATGTAATCCACCATATAAATAAAGTGAAAGAAAAAAAACCATATGATCATTTCATTAGATGCTGAAAAAGCATTCGACAAAATTCAACACCCCTTTATGATAAAGGTCTTGGAGAGAATAGGGATACAAGGGTCCTACCTAAATATAATAAAAGCTATTTACAGCAAGCTGACAGCTAACATTAAATTAAACAGAGAAAAACTCAAAGCCATCCCACTAAAATCAGGAACACGACAAGGATGTCCACTCTCTCCATACCTCTTCAGTATAGTGCTTGAAGTTCTAGCAATAGCAATAAAACAACATAAGGAGATCAAGGGGATTCGTATTGGAAAGGAAGAAGTTAAGCTTTCGTTATTTGCAGATGATATGATAGTATACATAAGCGACCCCAAAAATTCTACCAAAGAACTCCTACAGCTGATAAACACCTTTGGTAATGTGGCAGGATACAAGATCAACTCCAAAAAATCAGGTTCCTTCCTATACACCATGGATAAGGAAGCAGAGAGGGAAATCAGAGAAGCATCACCTTTCACGATAGCCACACATAGCATAAAATATCTTGGGGTAACTCTGACCAAGGCAGTCAAAGACCTATTCAACAAGAACTATAAGTTTTTGAAGAAAGAAATTGAAGAGGACACCAGAAAATGGAAGGACCTCCCTTGCTCTTGGATTGGGAGGATCAACATAGTAAAAATGGCAATTCTACTAAAAGCAATCTATAGATTCAATGCAATCCCCATCAAAATCCCATCAAAATTCTTCACAGATCTGGAGAAGACAATAATCAACTTTATATGGAAAAACAAAAAACCCAGGATAGCCAAAACAATCTTATACAGTAAAGGATTGTCTGGAGGCATTACCATCCCTGACTTCAAACTCTATTACAGAGCTACAGTATTGAAAACAGCTTGGTATTGGCATAAAAACAGAGAAGTCAACCAATGGAATCGAATAGAAGACCCTGACTTTAACCCACAAACCTATGAACACCTGATTTTCGATAAAGGAGCTAAAAGTATACAATGGAAAAAAGAGAGCATCTTCAACAAATTGTGCTGGCAAAACTGGATGTCAATCTGTAGAAGAATGAAAATTGATCCATATCTATCACCATGCACAAAACTCAAGTCCAAAAGGATTAAAGACCTCAATATCAGTCTGAACACACTGAACCTGATAGAAGAGAAAGTGGGAAGTACTCTACAACACATGGGCACAGGAGACCACTTCCTACGTATAACCCCAGCAGCACAGACATTAAGGGCCTCATTGAATAAATGGGACCTCCTGAGACTGAGAAGCTTCTGTAAAGCAAAGGACACTGTCACTAAGACAAAAAGGCAACCCACTTACTGGGAGAAGATCTTCACCAACCCTGCAACTGACAAAGGTCTGATCTCCAAAATATATAAAGAACTCAAGAAACTAGACCGTAAAAGGCTAATCAACCCAATTATAAAATGGGGCACTGATCTGAACAGAGAATTCTCAACAGAAGAACTTCAAATGGCCAAAAGACACTTAAGGTCATGCTCAACTTCCTTAGCGATCAGGGAAATGCAAATCAAGACAACTTTAAGATACCATCCTACACCTGTCAGAATGGCTAAAATAAAAAACACCAATGATAGCCTTTGCTGGAGAAATTGTGGAATGCAAACTTGTGCAACCACTCTGGAAAGCAGTGTGGTGGTTTCTCAGGAAATTCGGGATCAACTTACCCCTGGACCCAGCAATACCACTCTTGGGAATATACCCAAGAGAGGCCCTATCATACAACAAAAGTATATGCTCAACTATGTTCATAGCAGCATTGTTTGTAATAGCCAGAACCTGGAAACAACCTAGATGCCCTTCAACGGAAGAATGGATGAAGAAAGTATGGAATATATACATATTAGAGTATTACTCAGCAGTAAAAAACAAGGATTTCTTGAATTTTGCATACAAATGGATGGAAATAGAAAACACTATCCTGAGTGAGGTAAGCCAGACCCAAAAACAGGAACATGGGATGTACTCTCTCATATTTGGTTTCTAGCCATAAATAAAGGACATTGAGCTTATAATTCATGTTCCAAGAGAAGCTAAATAAGAAGGTGAATTCAAAGACAAACATATAGGCATCCTCCTGAATATTAACCTTCATCAGGCAATGAAAGGAGACAAAGACAGAGACCCACATTGGAGCACCGGACAGAAATCTCAAGGTCCAAATCAGGAGCAGAAGGAGACGGAGCACGAGCAAGGAACTCAGGACCACGAGGGGTGCACCTACACACTGAGACAATGGGGATGTTCTATCGGGAACTCACCTAGGCCAGCTGGCCTGGGTCTGAAAAAGCATGGGATAAAACCGGACTTTCTTAACATAGTGGACAATGAGGACTACTGAGAACTCAAGATCAATGGCAATGGCTTTTTGATCCTACTGCACGTACTGGCTTTGTGGGAGCCTAGGCAGTTTGGATGCTCACCTTACTAGACCTGGATAAAGGTGGGCGGTCCTTGGGCTTCCCACAGGTCAGGGAACCCTGATTGCTCTCAAGCAGATGAGGGAGGGGGACTTGATCGGGGGAGGGGGAGGGAAATGGGAGGCGTTGGCGGGGAGGAGGCAGAAATCCTTAATAAATAAATAAATAAACAAAAAAAGTTGACTTACAGATGGTCAAATCCACAGATAAGGAACCATGAATATGAAAGACTGATTGAAGATTAATTGGTACATCCATAACTTCAGAGCCACTGAAGATTCAACAAGGGCGATCAAGAAGAATCTGTCAAACTTATCATAAAGTATTACATAAATGTAATCAATGTTTAGTATTTTCCACCAATTAGCTCAATCATTTAGAAATTGGGTTTTTTTTTATGCATCAAGGAAATACTTCAGGGAGCTCAAACTACTTGTCTCACTTCCCAAAGGTACCAATTTTCAAGGAGAGAGTAGGCAGCACCTCGAATGGCTTGTCTCCTCTCTTTCCCACTCCTCTGCTTCTTTCTTCTTTCTTGGCTCCCCATCATCTCAACCCTCACTTCTATCTCTCCACATAATTAATTATTAACACCAATAATCCTCACGACCTCATCCTCAAAAAGATACACAGTAAGGGGCTAACTCTTATGATGCCCTGCCGTAAGATAGGGTTTTAGGGTGCCCCAAGTATGCTGTTCAGAGTCAACATACTTCCCCAGAAGATGGGGGATCAGCATAGGATCTGGCACCTGGATGTTCTCAGACCATCCGATTATCCTGCTTTCCAACTAAAGGGACAAGGAATAAGAGGACAACAGAAGACTTTATTAACAAGAGGGATTTAAGGTCCTCATGTTCCTACTGAAGGGACAAGGAATAAGAAGACAACAGAAGACTTGATTCATGAGAGGAATTTAAGGTCCTCACATTTCTGATGAGGAGAGAGAAGACAGCACACATTACAAAGTTATACCCTAATGCTCTTAACTGACCTTTCTCTGCGCATCCTGTTTTATAGACAGGAAAACTGAACTTGAAATGCTCTGTAAATGTGGCCAAGGTGTCGAGTGTTCTGTCAGGGTACTTGTGTGACTTAAAACTGTAAGGCCAGATCTTAGTGTTTTATTTTGCTGTTACAGCACGCTACCCAGTGTGGCCACAGCTATCGTGAGAACAGGTGAGAAGCATTTGATTCGTGGTTGTTCCACCTGCCAGCATGTTTGCCCTCAAGAGTCCCCCACTCCTCTGCTCATATGGTGACATTCTAAAGTGACCTTCATCTTCCTTTCTGAGACTGTTCTTGTGTAAGGACAATGGTCCTTTGGACTCAGTGAGGTCTATGGAATCCCTTGGCACACAGCCCAGGACTCTCTTTTGTCTTTCTCTAACTCTGGCTCCTTGATCCATTCTCTAGACTTCGAAAACTCAGATGAAAATCAACCAAAGAGTGACAGCTCTTAACCCTTAACCCATTCCCATTTAGTATAAACCCTTTTCCCAAAGTCCTTCCTGCTGAGCGAATCCATCCCAACAGAGCTTCCAAATAAAATATTTAGTCAAATTTGCATCTCATATACACAGTGAATGTTTTTCTAGAAATATGGCCCAAATATTAAGAAACAATATATTAATCTACATCAAAATTCTATATATACTATAACATATAAATGTATTGTTTAGTTGAAATTATATTTAATCCTGTAATATCTAAAGATATTGGTCTCCTGAAACTCGCATTGACTTGAGCTTTGGTTTTCCTAAATCTGGCAGCCTTAATCTTAGCTCAGTGGGCAGAGGCAATGGGAAGACCAGTGTGGGCTGGATCTCAGGATTGGGCTTCGTTCCCGTTCTTCTGTCTAATCCCCGTGAGAGCATGTCCTTCACAGTGACTCACTTCCCCCATCTGTCCCATGAGAAGTTGAAGCAGGTATTCTTCAGAGATGTCACTGGCCTTCCTCCCGGCACTGGGGAGTTGCCTTCTGCTTCTCATATTCCGATCAGCTTGTGCCAACTGTAGTCATCAGCACACAGCGTGCTCCCCCCGCACTGAACCTTTCGAGAAGAGGGATGTTTTCCCCCTCACAGGCAGTAGAAGAACACGGGGAAACGAGACAGTGACTGCATAAGCAGAAGAGCTGGCAATGCTTTTTATTATGACTTGATATACGTAAGCTTCGCGTTCTGCCCTGATACCAACTGGAAGGTTGGTGTGAACTCTCTTCCTAGAACATAAAGGTACCTCATAAACATTTTATCTAATACCATAGGCTTTGCATTTCCTGAACTGCAAGGTTTGCAATTCAGCATCGGCTCAGTGAGGTCTGAGATATAAAAGAAAATATGA
Organism: Microtus pennsylvanicus; assembly: GCF_037038515.1. Lineage (NCBI taxonomy): Eukaryota > Metazoa > Chordata > Mammalia > Rodentia > Cricetidae > Microtus > Microtus pennsylvanicus. Next base: position 131,541,337 of record NC_134581.1, read on the forward strand.
AGCGGGAGTAAGAGAACTAAACGCCACAGATGAACAGGCCATCATCCCTGAGGAAGGATGGACTTATTGTCCTCTTTGTACGGATCCACAAAATTGAATCTAATTGGTTCTCTGAGAAGGTTGTTGCCTTCACCGGCGTGAGTTCACAGTTAGCTCACAGGATGCAGCTGGGTATGGAGAGCATCATCAATTGACTCAGAGCAATAGGCTGTTCAGCAGGTACTGCCAGAGCCTGGCTCCAGCCTTATTACTCAGGATGCTTGGGCCACATGCCAGACCGTTGGAAGCATCTGGGGCATTCTTTTTTTCTTTAATTTTTATTAAAAAAATTCTTTTCACACACTATGTTTTGATCATATTCTTTTCCCTCCCTCAATCCCCAACTCTTCTCAAATCCTACCTGCCCAACTCATGTTCTACCTCCCCCATACAGTCTCTCTCAGAAATAAAACTGAAAATAAAACAGACAAACAATTTTTAAAAACCAGACAAAATAAAGCAAAACCACACTGAAAAAAAAATGGGCCAACAAGTGTGCCCAAAGAAGAGATTGGGCCTCCCACCTCACCTTCTATATGTGATGTTCTGAGGTCAAGAATGCCCTGGGTAGCAGGACATGGCTGATGAGTGGGTATATTAACTCAGCTTTCTGGTTTCAGTGTCTGTTGAAGAAAAGAGACGGGATACTAAATCTGGGGTGACATTACATCCAGTGAGAAAGGTCGAGGAAGCTGAAAAGAATGCAGCACTCTGGGACTCAAGAGGGCAAGGATCAAGACATAATAGTTCTATTTTGCCTGGAGGAAGAAAGCATGGAGGCAACTTGAAGATATGGAGACCCCCATCTTGGGTGGAACGAGTCTACGGAGAACAGCGTTTAGCCTCTGTGACGCACATCTCTCTTAACGTGTAAGTGTTCATCGACACCATTTGAGTTCTCACTTTATCCCAGACTTTTCACTTAGAATTCTTGATATGAGTTGTGGGATCCAGTTGTGAGAATTGTTCCCTGAGATTTTTACTAATAGCAGGGTTCATATTTATCTAGCATGTCTGGTATTAAAATAAAAGAAAATTCTGATCAGGTTAGTAAGTAGCTAGCTGCCCCTGGCTTTCCCATAGCCAGCAAAGTAGAAGGTGATTCTGAAGGGTTTGTCCATATCATACCGCTCTGTACACACTTGCTTTTGTTGTGTGTTGTAAACCCAAGGACCCGCCAACACAGTTGGGATCTAATTACTGGGATTAGTGACTGTTATTTTGTATGGCCAAGGAGAATTCAGAGGTGTGATAATTAAGAATCCAGCAAACCTTAGTGGCTCTTAAATGCTGTGATGTGTGTCTTTGTTTTCTTTGTTTCTTTTTCATTTTGTTTGTTTGTTTTGTTTTATTTGCATATGTGTGTGTGTTTGTGTGTGTGGGATGTAATGCAGTTAACAGGAATATGCACATGTACATCTACACATGCATGTGAAAATCAGAGGTCAAAATCTTCCTCAATCGCTCTAGATCTTAGTAGAGTTTTGTGAGGCAGTCTCTCTAAGATCTTGGAGCTCAGCTTACTGGCCAGTAGAGCTCCAAATACCCTCTTCCTGCTACCCTACTGCTGAGATTCTAGACACATGCAGCCAGTCCCAGCATTTTAGGCGGGTTCTGGCAATCCTAACTCAGGTTCTCAAGGTTGTGCTCTAAGAATCTTGCTGATTTAGCGCCTCCAGAGCCTGTAATCACAGTCTTTATCAGAAGAAGGCAAAAGCGTATATGAAGCAAAAGGCCGAAGTGCATATGACAAGAACCTAAGGGAGATTTGGAGACGTGACGCTGTGCTGATGGCTTTGAAATGGATCAAACAATCTTGGAAATGCAGCTCTAAAAAAATACTCTCTGCTGGAAGTGAATTCCCCCAGAGCTGCCATAAGGAACGCAGCCCCGGAAACCTCCATTTCAGCACAATGAAACTGAACTCCACTAACTCCAAAATGTGAGCAAATCAATTTGTGTGTTCAAGTTACTGAGTTGGTGATGCTTTGTGAGACTAGCTAGCCCAAGAAAATGAAAACAGCCTCACCAACAGCAGTCCAGTAGGGGAGATGAAAGTAGATGAGTTAAGAGATTTTTCCTTTTGCTTCTAAGTTGATGGTTGGGGTTTGAATTTAGGCTGCCTGACTCCAGGATGCCTGTTCTTAATCACAAGTTGTTTTCCAGTCTGGCTTAAGGGAAATCACCATGGAAGCCACTGCCAGCATTTATCCCAGAGGTTAGAGGAATCCCAAGACTTTGAGACCAGAGCCTAAAGGACAGAGCATGGATGTACCTAATTCTGTCGTGTTCTCAATATCATCCTCCTGCCCTGTGGTCTGGACTGTACCTTGGAGGCAGAATTCACCCCAGGGTTACCTAGTGCTGATATCTGAAGGGATGGCAAGAGTCTTTCAAACACCCTCTTGTATTAATGGCATTCTGTAGGTATATTTTGGCCTGGTGGTGTGACTAATTAACGTAGGTGGAGAAACTTCCAGTTGAGCTACTGAATTACTAATACGTGATATGAACAAAAGGGGACTTGACCCAACCCAATTTTGTCCCTGCCTTGTAGACTCAACAGCAACAACCAAAAAGAACATCACTAAGTTCTTGTGATGGCCAGCAGAGAAGTCATATGAGACTTTTTTGGACAGAGTATTGAGCTTCTGCCTTATCCTGACCTGGATTCTGACAGAGGTGTCCTAAGGTTAGATCACTGTGCAGAGCAAGGCCAAAAAATACATTTGGAAATTAGTTGGTTAAAAGCTATGAAAATCTAAGGTCCTCCCCCCTCCATCAAGGTCTAGGAAGGTGAGCATCCAAACAAACTAGGCTCCCACAAAAGTCAGTCTATGCAGTAGAACAAAACTCAGTGCCATTGTCCTTGGCTTCTCAGTCAGCCCTCATTGTCAGCCACATTCAGAGAGTCCAGTTTGATCACATGCTCCGTCAGTCCAGCTGGCCTTGGTGAGCTCCCATTAGATCAGTCCCACTGTGTCAGTGGGTGGACACACCCCTCGCGGTCCTGACTTCCTTGTTCATGTTCTCCCTCCTTCTACTCAGAAAAGGATCAAAGATCCCAAATGGACATTCTTGACCCATTTCTCTTGCCCATTTTCTCCAGACTACAACATCGAAGAAGAAGGAGAAGGAGAAGGAGAAGGAGAAGGAGAAGAAGAAGAAGAAGAAGAAGAAGAAGAAGAGGAGGAGGAGGAGGAGGAGGAGGAGGAGGAGGAGGAGGAGAAGAAGAAGAAGAAGAAGAAGAAGAAGAAGAAGAAGAAGAAGAAGAAGAAGAAGAAGAAGAAGAAGAAGAAGAAGAAGAAGAAGAAGAATAAGAAGAAGAAGAAGACACAAATAGGCACGGAGAGCCAATTGGAGTGAGAGTAGAAGAAGGAGTGTCTTTATGTAGTTGAATTATTCTCCAAAGATGATATTGGAAATGAATGTGATCAGTTACTGAGTTGTGCCTTCCACAAAGATGCAAGCTCAAGTCCTAACTCTTCCTAGCTGTGCATATGACATTATTTGGAAGTGAGGTCTTTACATATGTAATAAACTGAGATGAGAGTGGATGATTAGTCTTGGGGTCTTTACATTTTTAAATGTATTATTATTTTTATTAATAATAATTGTAATAATAATTATCATTGGTAATATGCTAAGCAAGTATTCCTCTGCCAAACTACATCCCCAGCATTTTTTAGTATTTTTATTTTGAGATAGAGTTTCACTAACCTGTGTAAGTTGACCTTGAACCCACTATGTAGCCCAGACAGGCCTAGAACTTTCATTCTGCCTTAGTCTATGAGTAGTTGGGATTACACTTTTGCATTACCAGAGTCAGAGGTCTGTCTAATTTTTGCTGTATATATTTTTTAATTTGTTTTGAGATAGAATCTCATGTTGTCTGGGCTGGCTTTAAATTTGCCATGGTGCCAGAGATGGTTTTGAGCTCCTGATCCTCCCATTTTTGTCTCCTGGAGTTCTTAGTTTATAGGTGTATTCTAGCATGCCAGCTCTGCCTGGTGTTTTTAGCAGAAGGCTTTCTACCATCTCCAGAAGTTCTAAAGAGGCAAGGTAGTATGTTAGGATGAACCTAATGCTATCACCTGGATTTCAGACTTCTGATGGCCAGGGTGTGAAAGAGCATGATTCTGTTATCTTTAACCCATTCTGGTAGCCTTAGACAATTAACATGGACCCAGTGAGTTTGAGAAATGAGGGACTGATCCTCTTCGTGTCTCCTTCAGACCTGGGTCAAGTTCTATCATGTCCAGGCTCAAACTAGGATGAAGAAGGGAACTATGAGAAGATCTGTTGTAGCAAAGAAAGATTTAATGGCGAGAATGTTTGGATCATGTCTGAGGGAAGCATGGATTTTACTGCGGGGCAGCTAGTCATGGTGAATGGAACTGGAGAGGCAGGAGGAAGCCAGAATGGCAGTCCTGTTCCCCAGATAAATACAATACTCAGAGCTTTGGACTTGACTTCCTCTTTCTCAGAGGGAAAGGCACGTGAATCTCACATAAATTACTACGCAGACAGCACCAGAGCCAACCTCCCTCTTCTCCAGGTCTTACACAGAGATGCTGCCAATTTGTGTTTTGGAAATTGCTGCGTCCCTGTTTGTTCTGAAGAGTGAATAACCTCCCTGATCCCCACCTACACTTGGAACAAATTGAAAGGCAGGTATCAGCAAGACGCTATCGAAAGATGACTTTCAACATGATAAAATCTTGCTGGAGTGCGTGGGTTTGTGTGAGAGCCACATGCACCTAACACTGGCACGGTTCAACCAGAAGAATGCTGCACTTCGCGGAGCAGATGGACCAAGGTGCAATCACTGTCTCGCTCCACTTTGGGCTCAGAGAGAAGGCATACACATCCCCAGGCTTGGGGTTTTGGATGGAGACGGCCATGTTAATCCACAGAGCCATATCTGTCCCCACAGTCTGGAATTTAAGGCACTTCAGAAGACAGAAATCAGAGTAGGCAGGAGGCCAAAGAGCTTAAGGGAAGCTTGCTGCTCCGTGCAAACTTAACACCAATCTTGCACGTGTGCCTACATGAAAGCATCCTGGGCCAGGGAGGGTTTCAGCACATGATATGAGATGGAAGAGGAACAGCCTTAAAAAGCCACATTGAGGCAATAGATGTTTATGGTTTGGTTATTCTTGAGGAATTGGGGATAGAAAGAGCTTTAGGGTTAGAGTGAAGAGACAAGATGTTGTTAGTGTCACCATAAACCTCTACTTTGGAACATGGATTCACCAGTTAGAACAAACCCCCTAGTATGTTTGTTCCATAGGACATACATAACAAATATTTACATATGGTATACGCCTCACATACAGGCACACAGGTCTCATGTGTATGGCTCTTCTAAACCCTGTCTAAGATGATGATGATCTTAGATGTCTAAGATGATGATCTTGGAAAGAGAAATCTGAATGAAACATCTCTGGAAGCAAAGGCATAAGTTATTTCCTTATTGTGGTGTTGATGGAGAAGCCCACTGATAACAATGTGCTCGGATGGAAAGTGAAATCCTGACTGTCACTATGACTTCTAACTCACTGTAAGTGTCTGCTTTCATCTCATGTGAGGTGTTACTCTGATGTGGACTGGGTTGTTACTCAGGCGATGACACATAGGAAAACCATTCAAATCTCCAGATGGGACTGTTTTTTTTTTTATTGAAAAAAAAATCCGCCTCCTCCCAGCCTCCCATTTCCCTCCCACTCCTCCCACTCCTCTCCCCCTCCCCCCTCTCCTCTCCCCCTCCCTCTCCAGTCTGAAGAGCAGTCAGGGTTCCCTGCCCTGCAGAAAGTCCAAAGTCCTCCCCCCTCCATCCTGGTCTAGGAAGGTGAACATCCAAACTGGCTAGGCTCCCACAAAGCCAGAACATGAAGTAGGATCAAAACCCAGTGCCATTGTCCTTGGCTTCTCAGCAGCCCTCATTGTCCGCCATATTCAGAGAGTCCGGTTTTATCCCATGCTTTTTCAGTCACAGTTCAGCTGGCCTTGGTGAGCTCCCAATAGATCAGCCCCACTGTCTCCGTGGGTGGGTGCACCCCTTGTGGTCCTGACTTCTTTGCTCATGTTCTCCCTCCTTCTGCTCCTCATTGGGACATTGGGAGCTCAGTCTGGTGCTCCAGTGTGGGTCTCTGTCTTTATCTCCATCCATCGCCAGATGAAGGTTCTATGGTGATATGCAAGATATTCATCAGTATGGCTATAGGATAGGGTAGTGGGAATAATATTGTCTTTAGAGTTGGGGCAGAGTAGGTTTCTTCTGACTCTCAGCTGTGGCCTATTTGGGTGGATAGCCCAGCTTTCCTCGGGGTCCTGGGCTTTTCTGGCTTCTGCGTGTCTCCACTGAGCTCAGAGACTTCCCAGAGCCCTATGCCCACATAACTCTCCTCCCCCACCCTTGCCCACTCCTTTACCAAACTCAGGACTCCAAAGCTTGGCTCTCCATGATGCTTCAGGCTCTGCTGACATCTTTCTTTAGATGTCCTCAAGAAGCTTCGCTCGACTTTTGGAAAAATCAAAGTTCCTATCTGTGTCCCACACATGAGTTTGTTGCAGTGCAGACAGTCCATGAAGAGATGAATGTTGTTTGGTTTCAACAAGACTTCTACTTCTGAGGACCTGTAGAGCGTCAGCTGTGCTTTCTCATGCTTGCTTCAGTGAGGAATGCCCCCCCCCCAACGCTGGCATGGAAGTGATCCCTCTACAAGGCGGGTTGAATCCCGTGCCCTCTTGTTTCAAAGCGTTGAGTGCTTCTCCACGTTTTTCCCCAGCCCTCTGGGACCTGGCTCTGTGCCACCTTTCACACTCTGTCCCCCGCATTATCTGGACCTTGATCTTGATGCGGTTCCCAGAACGCTGGGTTCTGCTTGTCAGCGCCGTACCTTGGCACACCTGTCTGATTAGCTGGGAAGCTGTGTATCTTCCCACAATCTAGCTTCTGAGGCTATGTTCCTGTCCGTAGACCCAGCTCCAGTGCCCTCCTCTCTCAGCTTCGTTCATTCCTTCGTCTGTGCCTTCATCTAGCATTTGTGTGTGCGTCTTTCTGTGAGCCGTTGTCATATACCAGGGAGTTTGCAGAGAGTCTGGTAAGGTAGGGGTGGGACACGGAGACTGTTTAACCTGGACATCAGGTGGGTAGATTGGTACCGGAGACATTTTTTCCAAATGAGGTTACCTACACCAAGACAAGTCATTTATTGTGCAACTTTAAATTGATGCGCTGTTGCTAGGACATGCTGTCCAAGTGCACTCAAACAATTGTTTTTAAATACGGGAATTATCCTGTGACTAACAGGATAACCCAGCAATCTGTCTTGGAGACACTGATTTGTTGCATGAAGATACTTAAGACAAAGAACGGTTTTTTGCAATTGCTTCATATTATTGCTTCATTTTAAAATGGTATTAGAAGTTTAGAAAAGCAAATATAAGCCCATCTTGACATTTAAAAAGCCATGGGGCAGCGGTATTATGGCAAGTAACCAGGGCATAGACATTTTCATGTGCTTTTTCTTTTTATGACAGTCTCCTCACCAAAGCTACACCAGGAAACTGTGCTCATGGACACAAACATGGAACTTGCTGTGAACGTAGAACTTTAGTCCTTTTCTCTTTCCATCGAAGGCAGCGGTCCACAAGCAGCTCTGGAATGGAAATGCTGGAGGTGCCGCAATGCTCAGAGCTGCCCATTGTCAAACTTGGCTTGGGATGGGAGACACACAACAGGGATGGAGAGAAACAAGTGTCCTCCTCACTCGAGTGACTTCCACTGCAGTATACCCAACACGTAGATAAAATAGCAGGAACTTCAACAAGGAAGGGTATTGTGCAAGATGAAGCGACAGAGGCCAGATGGTGTGGGGGAGAAGAGAGGGCGGTCTGCCAGGCATTTCTAGTGTTTACAGGGTGGCCACAGGAGTTTTTCCTCCATTGTTCTGAATCTGCCTGTGGGCTCCAATGCTCCTCTAACTTTCTAGTTAAGACTGCCATATGCCATTTGTTTGTTTACTGCTGTCTTCCGGTCAGCTATAAGTGACCCAGCAGCAGAAATTCTCCCTCAAGTCTGCATGTCTTCCTTGTGCCTGATCTACAATTACTTCTTCATTGGAAGCTGTTGACTGAGTGCGTCTCCTCGCACCCTCCAAGCGCTGCCCGTGTCTCCACCACCAACCAACCACAGCACGTGATTTAGGGGACGCAAATTCAGCTTCAGGGAGAACCTTGACATTCCGCTCACTGGCAAGCCCACTTCAAAGGAAAAGGACCAAAGAGACATGGCTACTACATATGTATTCCATTTACTTTAGAAGTCAGGGTTTCCCACTCATCAAAACAGCCAAAAAAGAGCTTTAAGATACACGCACACACACACACACACACACACACACACACACACACACACACACACACAGTGGCTGAGTTTAACTAGTGATGCTTTTAGATCAAAATAGCCAGACTGTGGCCTGATTCCTCAGGGAAGACAAGACCTCTCAGTTCTGATTAGTGGCGGGTGAGGGGTGGGGATAGTGGTGATAGTGGTCATTTTAAAAATCAATTCTTCAAAAAAAAATTATATTCTTCATCCAGAAAGCATGAAAGAAATACTGGCTAACTACAAAGTGTTTGGAAATACAGAAAATTGTAAAGACCCTCATTGGATCCCTTGGTCTCCCACCTTCTAGTCTCCATAGCAACTCATGCTGACAGCCCTTAGACTAAGGAAGTACAAGGAAGAAGGGGGTGTTTTCTATTTCATTTCATCTGCTGACTTCTTAACTGCGGCCCTTTTTGTATTCGCGTTTGCTTTTATCTGATTAGGAATGTAATATATTCTCATTCTGGAACTGATAAGAGTGCCTGCCATCTCTTCCCCAGCAAGAGATAAAGGCTTGTAGGGCTCTGTCCTGACACACTTTCCCAAAGCCTGCATTCTAGGCAAAGCGATGCAGGTGAGAGCGCAGTGGGTTGGCGAGGCTGATGCCGTCTATGGTCACAAAAAAAAAATGTTTCCCCATCCTAAAATAACCCTTAAAGTGGATGTTGACAAAAATATAGCAGCTGGATTTGATAGAGGATCATTTGGTGCATCATTTTCAAAATATGGTGACCTTTCTAAATTTTTTCTCCAACCTAATATTTTTATTAATTATCTGGAAATTTCACAAAATGCACCTGATCCTGCTTAATTCCAATTTTCAGGTCTACCCTCCCACCCTGGCGCCCTCCCTCCTAAATAAAATAAATAGATGAATAAATAAAAACACTAAGTCAAATTTCTGTTGCCCATATACTCAGTGGAGCAGGGTCAAACTCGCACCAGCCAGCCCAGTAGAGAAAACTGAGTTACGTTTTCCTTCCCCCCACTCACGCTTGAGCCATCGCCTGTGAAGAGCTACATACACTTCAGCGTCTTTATCACACTTGGGGGGTGCATCTCCTTGATAGCTTCCTGTCTGGTCTGTTTCCTTTTGGGGGGGTTGGGGAGGTTGTCTCAGAGGCCTTCAATGTCTCTCATTCCTAATTCTGAGTCTGTGGTCATCCATAGCACTGCAAAAGCTGCCCACAGTCACCAGCAGCAGCATGGACCACTGACTTGCATGTGGTTTCTGGTGATGACTTGGATCATCGACATCAACATGGTTTCCAACAGTGCCTGCATATTCTTACAAATATATACATGTGCATGCGTGTACATTTATGAGGTTGTGGCCAATATTTTTAGGTACAGACTGTGTGAGTTTCAAGTTATCTCTTTAGAAAAATGTAAGTCTGTATCTTTATCTGTGCGTATGTGTTCAAACCCATGCTCTTTTAAAGTCTGATCAGGTGGTTTGACATGGTGAAGTTGCTTTGGAATGCTAGTTGGCAGTATCTGCTAAATTAAACCCAAGTTTATCCTACAGGAGAACATACCTACCCAGAGATCTAGGCCCTAATAGAGTTCATATGTTCTTGAGAAGATGAGTTCACGAGCACTTGCAGTTTTTTCTTAATTGCCTCAAACAGAAAATAACCCAAAACTTTGTAACATAAAAATTAATAATTCTTAGCAGTATAGTCATAGTATGGGACTCCACATGATGAAACCTAGATGTTTGCGGCCCCTCATTTATCTGCTGAAAGCCGCTAGTGTGGTGATGTCAGGAGGCAGAGCATCTGGGATCCACAAATGCCCTTAAAGAAGCAATAAGAGCAGCCCCGGCAGCAGCGGATGCAGCAAGTCAGGCTGACCAAAGTGCTGAGAAAGTGACTATTGATTGAGTGCGGAGCCCTAAATGGACACCTATGTCAACTGCTGCCAGGCTCAGGGAACATCAGGCGAGAGCAGGGAGCAAGAATATATAAGCCAGAGCATGGGAAGGACTGCTATGAAATAGCGTCTTCTGCACATGACCTGCCTGTGCACCCAGTAGCTCAGTGCAGCTGTGGGTATCTGTAAAATACGTGCCGAAGAGGAAACCAACAAGATCAGTCAACATGCCAGCTGGTAGCCCTAACTGGATTTCATATATCTATATGTATGTATACCTACGTATATACTGAATGCACAAATATATTGGATGTATATAGTAAATGCATATATAAATGCATGCACATAGTATATGCATATATAATAGTATAGTGCACATATAAATGCATATATAAATGCATATTGAATATATATTAAATAAATGTAATACTTTAGAGTTCTCCACTACCGTTTTCTCAAGGCAAGGATGTACAGAAAACATGTCTTCCATGTATTAGATCTAGCCTCAGCTGCTGGTCTCTTGATCTTAGACTGCACAGCCTACACCAGTGATACCTACCATTTAAATTTTACCAGCTAATGAAATCTATTGTTTATCAGTTTTGCCTCAAGAAGAAAAAAAATCTGCCAAGCTAGAGCATTGTCTCACCCAAGGCAGGGAGGGGGATGTCAAATGTCACCTCTGCACCTGGTAGGCACTTGATAAGAAAACTTCTGTGGCAGAGCTCTGCAGATATGAAAGCAGCATGCTACAGAGATAGCCCGCTTCCCATGGCTTGAAACCCATAGGAAAGTCTGTGGCTCAACAAAGAAAAAAGAGGTCAAAGTTGGACTTTGAGAGGCAGTCCCTTCTTTGGCTTGATGCCTCAAAAATACTGACCTTCATCTAGATCAAGCCAGCTAAAAAATCCAGCATGAAGTAGGTATTTGGAGGGAGGAAAGGAAGGGGGTTATGTGATTATATAATCATCTCCAAAAGTTAAGCAAATAATTTTTAAAAGTCCAGTATGGATGGGGAAGGGGCTATCAAGCTCCCACCCCTGGCCTGGTCTAGAAGTTATTGACAGTTGATGATGAGAGAGAGGAGAGAGAGAGAGAGAAGAGAGAGAGAGAGAGAGAGAGAGAGAGAGAGAGAGAGAGAGAGAGAATAATTTTTCTTTCTGAATGCACCCACATTGGTTTGCCCATATGGGCAGAACTAATTGTTCGCAGTGGGTTATAAACTAAAAATATATTAATGGAAGGGAAGGAAGGAAGGGAGGGAAGGAGGGAAGGAGGGAAGGAGGAAGAGAGGGAGGGAGGAAGGGAGGAAGGAAGGAAGAGAGGGAGGGAGGGAGGGAGGAAGGGAGGAAGGGAGGAAGGGAGGAAGGAAGGAAGGAAGGAAGGAAGGGAGGAAGGGAGGAAGGGAAAAGAAGGAAGGAAGGAAGGAAGGAAGGAAGGAAGGAAGGAAGGGAGGAAGGAAGGAAGGAAGGAAGGAAGGAAGGAAGGAAGGAAGGAAGAAAGGAAGAACAAGCTTTGGAGGCCAAGCTGGCCTGAGATGGGCTTATGTTCTCCTTCAGTAGCTGAGTGGAGTTGAGCTGGGAATCAGGGAAGTGACTCGTCTGTGTAAACCATCCCTTGGAAGATGCTTTGCTGAGCTCCAATCTGGTACCAGGTACTAGGCAAGGACTATGTCCACTCTTGGGTGCTTCTCATCATCATTGGAAAAGCTTAGGGCTAAACACCTGTTCAATTGCTCATGATCCAAGAGCCAGAAATCAAGTGTGATCGAGACTACAGCAGAGAACTCTTGGGACCCCGATGCACCATTGTTGGTAGTGTAAAATGGAGCAGGTGATCCAGGAAATACCATCAAGATTCCTCAAAATTGGAATCACCATGCGATCCACCAAGCCTAGTTTTGGAAACGGATGCAAGAGGTTTGAAAACAGGCCCATGAAAAGACACTTGGGTGGGTACTCAAAAAAAAAAAAAAGCTACAGTGTTGATTACAATAACCCAGAGGTAGCAGCAACGTACATGCTCACTGAGGGGGTGAATGGTAAATTCATCCCTGGGCAGGTGTCCCTGCTTTTTGCTTTTCACTGAATTCCTGGGCTGCCTCTCTTCAGGTCATAAATGCTATTGAGGAGGCCGGTTTCAGCCAGAAGCCATCCTTGACATGAAATAGTATTCAGTTAATCCAGATATACATGGAAACATTTGTTCAAAGGACATGCAAAGATCACCCTTCCTTTCAAACATCTCCCGAACAGGGGACTGCTGCTTCTCAAATTTAAAGTGAATAACAGATTTTTATTTGATTTAAAAACCGTGACGCACTGATGTGTTTGCAAGTCATAATAAAAATCGATTCTGAGAAACTAAAAGGGAAACATGTGCACTGGAAAGCCAAAGATTTTTGTTATTAGATGCATGACGGAAGTTGCCTTGACAATAGCTGTAACATGATGTACTTTTGATTTCTGTACTGACTTTGTAATGTATACACATTGTGCCATTCACAAATCACATAGTGAAGAGCAGGATCCTGAAGGAGAGATGTGTTTTGAATTTTAATGAGTCAACGTGACTGGGCATTGTTCGTTTGCAATACCAGGCATCTGCTCATCCCTTTTCTTAAGAAACTTGAACCTAGAGCACATGGTACATCCCAAGCACATTAAACGTTGCTGCCAGGAACTGTAAAAGAATTATAATAAGCCTTGGAGCCAGCAGATCTGGGATTAGACTCAAAACCTGTGCTGTAACTGAAGGACTTGAATCATTCAATCTTTCTTCCTCCACCTCATTACAATCATCATCCATGTGTGTGTGTGTGTGCATGTATATATGTATATTCTATTATATATATATATATATATCTCACATATAATATATTATATATTCAAGCTAAGGGCTAGGCCACTCAGTAAGTAGTGTTTACTTTGTGAACATGAGGACTTGAGTTTGATCCCTAGAACCCCTGTTATGATGCCAGGTGTGGTGGTACATGCTGTCATCCCAGTGGGGAAAAATCAGAGTCAGGAGGATGCCCGGGCCTTGCTGGACAGTCAGTATGGCCTGATAGTGAGCTCTGGGCCAAGAAACACTCTACGTCAAAGGAGGTGAACTATGTTCCTAAAGATGACACCCAAGGTTGTTCCCCGACCTCAATGCATGTATATGCATGTACCATGTACTATGTATGTGCACACATCCTGACACACATACATGTGTAAGAACAAGAATGTAAAGGGTCTCACATCACAGGCACACCACTGAGATGAGTATCACTAAGTTTGTGATACTCTGGATCAGAGTCATTCGACAAGATACAGTTACCCCTTCTCTTTATTTTTAACAGTGCTCAGAAGCTGCCAACCAAATACCAGACCACAATGGTCTAAAACTCTGTCCCCTTCTCAATTATTGTTTAGTTTGGAAGAAGACTGGGTCCTTTAAAGCCTCACCAGCCGTAGGTCCTGGTCAGGACAAAGGCAACCCAGGGTCACTGAGCATGGAATTCTGCCTCTTCCCATCATGCTCTGCCCTGCTGCTGTTGCAGGACGGTCAATCAGGATCAACAAAGCCAACATGTTGCAAACTGACCATTTTATTTGAAAAAGCTGCGCTTTGCGAGTGCCAAGCAACAACAAAATGGTAATTTGTAAAACAAAGCCAGCATTTCCCATTAGCTCAGCTTCACTTCAAAAGAATCAAGCACTCTCCCAAAGACGGTCTTTGCAAACCCACCGAGGTCCCGATATCCAGATGTTAGCTAAGCCTAAAGGAATAATGTCCCCTCCTCAGGCTCCCTTGGCTGTTTTGGAAATAGTACATGGTAGGTGTTTGGCTACAGGACCTGAATTTAGGTTCTGCAACAGAACAGCGTATGTGTGGCCTTGGGGGAATCCTATGTAAAGGGGCTTTAGCCATATCATTCCTGAACCCCCAAACAATGGAAAAGATCCCAAATCCACAGGATGAGGTGGTTCATGCAATTGGGTTGCCCCTCTATTTCTGAAAGGCAAGTGATTCTGACGTATGATGGAATATTCTGGGTCCTGTGACTCTGAAGAGAACATCAAGGCTGTTCTGCTCCCATGCAAAACCCCAGCAGCTTCTCTGGGCAGGTGTATCATGAACCACCGGGGTTTAGTGGACAGACATCAAAGCCTAGGGTTACTGCTTACACCTGTATAGCTTTCCACCCTCAAATGCGAGCGCAGTTAGGGAGTTTTGTGTTGCAGAACAAGGACATAATTTGTCCCTCCTTCTTTAGAGGGGTTCTGAACTCTCACCAAACACAAGGGTGTGTTTATCTGGAAAGCCTTTCTCAGACAGTTACGACCTCGCGCAAGCCTGAAGAAGAGGAATGGTGGGTGACAGGGACCACATGGCTTCAGGAATGCAACTGGCTTTTGGTTAAAGCCCTGCATCTAAAACGACTTAACCTTATTTCTTCAATGGAGTGTTGGTTTGGCAAGCAACTATGCCCCTTGGAGAAGCTCTTGAAATTTGGACAGACAGCTGTGTTCAGTAACTCTTGCTGTTGACCAGTACTTCCTAGACCTCGGCAAAGTGTGCTGCCTGGTTGCCACCCACTAGAGCAAGCCACAGTATTTTGTTCTTATTTTCCTTTAAAAGTCATGAACCATTGTTTCAGAATTTTATACATGGACATTATATTTACATCCGTTCTATTTTTTCCTCTCCCCCTCCAACTCCTTACATATTCCCCTATTTCCCTCTCCCCTGTCAAATGTCCCCCTTTACCATAATTATTTTGATATATAATTATCTATATCTAAGCATATCTATCTATAATTAATATGTGTGCTTGAGCACACACGTAACACAGACACACACTGAGCCAATCCTCATGGATTACATGTACGTAAACTTAGGGCTGGCTATTTAGACTTTGGCACCAAACAGGATCCTCATTGTTTAAGAAAAGTCAGCATCCATTGCCAGCTTGTTGCTTTTCAGTTAGGGCTGGAACTTTGCAAACCATGTTGACAAGTTGACTAATGTGGTTCTCTGCCGGTTGTAGCAGTAATTTTGCTACCTGCTCTATTATTTTAACTAAATGAGTGTTTAGCTCCCTAGTGAAAGGCCTGACAATTGCCATGGGCTTCCTCATGCAACATCCCTTAGCTTTGGCATCAGCTACAGAACTCTCTCTCTCTCTCTCTCTCTCTCTCTCTCTCTCTCTCTCTCTCTCTCTCGTGTGTGTGTGTGTGTGTGTTGTACATCAGCCCATATCCATTTGGTCTACTTCATTCAGTGGAATGTGGTGATCTGGCAGGGTAACTGAACCTTCTTGAAGTTCAATTAGCGAGCATGTTCAGACATGATAAGAGGATGTATATAGAAGGAAACTGCATTTCCTATTTTAAAATTGACCATTGAGTAAACTGCGAGATGTCTTGAATCCTCTGTCTTGGCTTATCTCTAGTCTGCAAGGGAGAAAGGTATCTGAGAACTCTTGGAAGTACCACTTTTCCATTTGCTATGCTAAGGTAAGAAATGACGTATAGGTATAAGCCCCAATCCTTACTCTTTATAACATGGTTTTATGGTCATAACAGTAAAGAGGAGAGTAGAATCGCTGGAAAGATGCAAAGTAACTGTGTAGAGCTCAGGGCTTTATCTCCTTCAGAGAGGAATCTGCTCCCAATAATTCATATGACTTTTATCACCTAGGAACCGAGCTGGGGCAAACAAACAAGCAACTGAAGCAACGAGGATGATTAAAGAAAAGCAGCTTTCACAGTTGCAGGGCTGTGTGCAGGTTCAGGAGGAAGAGGGTGAGTTGTTGGACTTAACCTCGCCCCATATTGCAGAATGGAAAAGGGGAAAAGTTTGTTTTGAAAGACTTGAACCTGCTGCAACCCTTCTGCATCGTTCACTGTTGGAGGAATTCATTGTTGTTTGGTGACTCAAAGCATGTTCGTAGAATTTTGGTTATTCAAATATAAAGCCCTGGACATGTAATAAAGGAGAGATGTCAAGAAAAAAAGGAGAATTAGTTTCTGCACATCAAAAGCAAAGGGAATCTCATTAAGGAGAAGAAGGGTTGATGGGCAAATGCTCTTGCCACCAATGCTGATGACCTGAGTTTGATCAGGGGACCTACATAGCAGGAGGAGAGAATTAACTCTCTCAGGATTCCTTCCAGCTTACAAATATGCACCATGGCACAGATACACTTATAAATAAGTTTATACACACACACTCTCTCTCTCACACACACACACAGAAATATTGTATTGGGGGTGGTGTTGAGACAGAGTTTCTCTGTGTAACAACCCTAGTTATCCTGGAACTAGCTCTTGTAGCCCAGGCTGGCCTCGAACTCACAGAGATCCACCTACCTCTGCCTCTCGAGTGCTGGGACTAAAAGTGTGCACTACCACCCCTAGGAACACTGTACTTTTTAAAGAAGAAAGGTTGGTTATTTTCTACATCTGCTAAAGGTAGAAGATTTGGGTCTGTGGGAGAGAGTGAAGAGGAAGCTGAGGAAGAGCTCAGGTGTGATAGGAATGGCTTTGGTGTCATGGAAACAGACAGGTGGTGGGAGAATAGGGGAGAAATCTGGCTGTTCCTCCAACTTAGTTTCATACCAGTTCTGGGAAACATGCTAACACATTTCCATCTGCAATGGTGAATACTGAATTTTATCTTCAAATGGTCCAGAATCACCTGCGAAATAAACTTCCAGGTACACCTATGACATATTTCCTATGTTGGGCTAAGTAGATAGGAGGGTTTTTTTCTCAAGTGTTCATGGCAGTATGCTGTGGGCTGGGGTTCTGGACTGCATAGAAATGAGAAAACGGGCTGAGTCCTTGCCCCCTGACTGTAGATACAACAGGACCAGCTGTCTCAAGCTCCCCGCTACCATGACTTCCTCAGCACAATGGACTGTATCCGCAAATCCTGAGCCAAAATAAAGCTTTCCTTCCCCCGGTTTCTTTTTTTCCAGGCATTTGTTGCAGCTACATGAAGAGTAGCAAACGCAACTGCATCCTTTGGACTGGATCGGTGATTCTGCTGCGGGAGGAGGGAGACTAAACAGAGGAAGAAAGCCACTGAGTTAGCTGAATTCTTATCTTGAACTGGGTGAGTAGACATAAGGAAGCAATTGCACTTGCCCTGAATTTAATTAAATTTCACTAAAGTTGCAGCTTCTCCCCTTCTTAAGTCAAATGATTGTGAGACAGTCACAGGGAAGGCATTTGCTGAGCCTTCATCTAACCTTTGTCCTGGCTGTGGTCCTTTGTCCCTGGGCCTTGGCAAACTAGAATGGCTGTAAGCTACCAACTTCCTGTGTTTCCCTACCGCAATGCCTTCGATGGTACCTTTGAGGAGGGGATTCCCTTAAGGCAGAAACTCTGGGAAGCCCTTTCACGGTTGTGCCCCGTGTCCATAACATAGCAAGCTAATATAGAATGGGTGTTGGGACCAATTGAGTCCTGGCCTTCAGCTGCTAGAGCCTTCTAATTGAAGTTACTGAAAGCAGTGCTTTGCCTAGAGAATCAGAGGATGGGATTTTCACCTGTTGGCCATTGACTGCAGGCATTTAAGCCTCCATGGTGCTATTAAAGAGGGCTTTTTGGTACCACTGTTGGAAGGTCTGTGTGTCGGTCTATCTCTATTCTCGTGTGTATTCTCAACCTCCAGCCCTTTGCCCAAAGCTGGGTTCTAGCGCATAGAGCATAGACGGGGGCCGCAGTACACAGCAAATGGGCACCGTTATCATTCTATCTTTACCATTTCAGACTTTCCTTTAGAAGGCTCTGTCTGCATAAGGGTGTTCTGTTTAAAACCCTGAGCCATCTCCTGGCTGATGCTTCTAACATCAGCAATGGGCATCCTTTTGCTCCTGAGGTTTCTTTTAAGGAGATAGGGATTCATTGAAGGTTTCTCATCTAGTGGCTCGGAAAAATATTTGAAGCTCTTCTAAAAGAATGAACTCTTCTTGAGTATGTCAAGTCTCGCTTCCTTTGGATTCTGACCTTGAAGAGACATGGGAATAAAAGTACTAGGAACAACTGTAGGCAGCTGAGCAACAATAGGCGAGCATCCCAGAGCAGGAATGTGGGCAGACATGGACATTCTAAGAGAAGGAAGTGATAAGAGCTAAGGGCGCTGCTCTCAGCACTGATTCATCCTCTTTCCTCTGCCTCTCTTGCTAGAGCCTCTGTATTGCTCTCTATCCCCAGGTTAGTAACTGCAGAAATAATCCTCCGGGAAGTGATGGGGTCAGAAGTGGCGCTGGACAAATGATCGCTACTGCTTGCATTTCTTCTGTTCTGTTTAGTTCGGGCCACACCCTCCATCCCTGTTAGTTCTTCCTGCCCCCTGATCTCCATGGTTTTTTGCCTTTAATCTAGTCAGGGTGCCCTTTGTTTGGGCTCTGTGTGTAGGGTGGTATAATGACGGGGAAACTCCGTTAACCAATGACAGCTAATTGGGGCGTGGCGACCTGGACCCCAGGGAAAAAAAAACTGGTAGATCCAGGTGTGTGCTCTCACTGTGCGGTGTCTCGGGACAGATAGGACGTCAGACCTCCCACCCTTGGAGCTTGAGTTTCCCCTCTTTAACCATTAAAGTATAACTATAATTCTTGAGCTAGCCTGGTTATTTATCGTACTGACCTAATTTGCCAACAGTATCTTGGGGCTGTGGTGAGAAGATTTCTCACTGTAGAATCTGGAGCAGATAGGCACAGAGTGGCTGAGGGGGTGGGGGTGGGGTCCAGCATGGGGCTCCTATGAAAATGGCTGCGGTCTGCTCTAGGCTTGGGCTAGTAAGATGTCAGGCCATAATATATTTGCTGACCCAAATGTCTGTTGGTATTTAAACTAGGCACTGAAGTATAAAGTTATCTGTCAGTCAGAGAAAGCGATGTCAAATATAACTTTTCGTTTTCTTCAGAAAGTAATTCTGTGACCACACTGTTTAAAAACTGCAAACCAAATGGATAAAAAATGCTCCAAGGAATGAGTAAAGGCATCAGAGGACCTTGTCGTCCAACTTTCTAAGTCAGCTTTGCCCAGGCCGTGGACTCATGTACATTCCCATGGAAGTCAGATGTGTGCCATACCACCAGGTGGGTGGTCCTTGTGCATGGAGACACCGAGCCCACCCAGCGATACTGGGAGAAGACTGAGTTTGGCTCCTCGAGATGTTAGTGGATTTTGCTGAATCACCTACAATTGTTCCAAAGCCACATTCTTAAACATAATTCATGCAGGCCTGCCACACTGACTGTTCTGCCTAGCAGGATGTCCTACGGATAACTCAAGTTTAAATCTGGTCTTTGCACACCACACACGCACACACACACATGCATACTGGAATCCTGTGTCACGTGCATGCTGATGACCACCCAAACACATAGTTCTTTTGTCTGTATACAGAGCCTTCCTTCTGCTTCGATTTCTTTCCCCCATCTTGCAACTGTGCACAACTCCTATCCATTCCTTAAAGCCCAGGTGCAAACATCTTTCATTTTAGTGCCCTTTTAAAAGTGTCAGACTCAAGTAGCAGCAAACAAAAGCACAATTATTTACCCCATTTGCTTATAACCCTGTAGTGGCAATAAAAACTTGTACATTTATTTATGCTTTACTATTTTTTTAATAAGAGCACTGTCTCATTCAATATTTATTAAATGACCTCAGGACAAAAAGGACACATATCCTTCTTCAATATTATTCATTGCAGCCTCAGTTTTTCTTTTAGCTAGTAAGCGACACAGAATGAACAAATCAATGAATGAGTGGACCAATGAATGAATGAATGGAGAGTTGTATTTTTCTAGGCTTCTGTAGTTCTCATCTCCAGCATGATATATGGGTATACTCTGAGCCCCTTGGGAAGAAATGATACCCTCTCAAGGGATTGTCTGGCTGCCAATAATTTGATACCACTCAAAGTTTATTTTGTTGTTCAAGGAGCTCTCCCTGTCTCTCCATCTCTCCCTGTCTCTCTGACTCTGCTTCTGTCTCATCTCTGACTCTCTGTCTCTCAGCACACCCCCCTGGGGTTCTTGGCCTTTTCTATTCTGAAACCATGTGTTCCTGTGGTTACAGAAGTTGAAATAATGCAATTACATCATGAGTCACCATCCCTCCAGCAGACCACGAATGGACTGCTTGGTGCAAGCCCTGTCAGTGAGAAGGCTGTCCAGAGAGACCTGTCCTGCTGCCTGTCTGTATCCTGCTGGAAACCTCAGCCGAGGCTGTGGCATTTTGGGGTTTTTCTAAAAGTATTCTGCAAGCCAATTTCAAATACAATTTTCAGAATGGGTTTGAAGGCTAAATAAGCAGCTATATAATCACACTCTCTCCTGCTTTGGGAGAGACATAATAAGCTCCCGTTTTGATTTGATGATTGGTACTTAGTCCACGTGGTTCCCAGGTCTTTGGCTATAATGAGGACATTTCTATAATGGGTAACTACAAATCAGGATGACAGATTCTTTCTCACCTGCACACCTGAAGGCAGACATCAAAATAAGCACCGTATCCCTGGACGTGATCTCTGATTAGACTGTTTGATTGGGGGTAGGGATACTGATGCCAGTTCTCCACGCCCTCATTTACTGAAGGTGGCCTTAGGTGCCTCATCCATCTCATTTGTAAATGGGAGAGAATGCCTGCTTTGTGGATGGATTTTAAGGATCTGATGAGACAACAGATATAAAGCACGTTAGTGAATATGAGTCTCTTCTGCATCTAAGTAAATCATGCATTTTTTCTAATTTTGGTGTATTTAGAGTCCCCTATCCTGATGAAAATTATATACAGATGGTATTTATTTATTCATCTATCTATCTATCTATCTATCTATCTATCTATCTAGTCATTCATTTATTTATTTTAGTCAGCATCACATGCAACTGGAGCTGGCCTAGAACTCACTACGCCGTCAAGGATGATTCTTCAAACTTGCTATCTGCCTACTTCCACCTCCCAAATGCTGGAATTCTAGGCCTGCACCACTACTCACAGCTGATGGGGCCCTGAGGATCAAACCTAGGGACTCAAACCCCTGCAAAGCTGCAGAGCAACCACCCTACATCCCCTGGACTGAACGGTACAGGTGGGAAGATGAGAAGTGTTCTAGAACAACCCACTCCGGCTGCATACACCCATTCGTTGCTTTTTGTAACCGATTTCCTCTGCTTTTTACAGCTTGTATTTGTGGGTTGCTGTTAGATATAATTTGATTAATTAATTAGTTAATTAACTCTCCTTAGCTTTCTGAGAGGTTTCGTGTAGTCCAGGCTAGCCTCTAAATCACTATGGCCTTAAACTCTAGTGTTCTTGAATCGACATTCTACTATCTGGGATCACAGGTTTGACCCAACACCATACCCAGCTTGGGTTTGGTTCTTAATTGAGCTCTTGAGTATTTCTTGACTTCATACTTTGGCAGAGGCACCATTTCGATCTACCCTTTTGTCCCAGATGCCACCTACTGCTGTCTGAGAAGACACAGGCCTCAGCAGTCTAATTCCTCACAAGAGACTTGAGGGCCATCTGGCCTGAGAAGCTTGCCTGGAGCCCTGCCAGAAGGAGAAATCCCTTGGCTCACACTGGATTCCCATCTACAGTTCTCTGCTCTGCTTCCTTCTGGACAGTTTCTGAGAAAACTGTCCTTGGGTGGATCAACTTTATCCCTGCTTTAAAAAAAAAAAAAAAGGAAATGATCACAAGTCCCCAGAGTGGCTAAAGGCTGAGAGCAGGCATTTCCTCCATCATTCAGAATTATGACTTTCCATGAAGAGGAGCTGGCATTAGCAAGACCACTGTCACTTTGTACTATGATGTCACAGTAGAGCCCTGCATGAATTGACCGACAGGGGAGCAATTCTGCTTCTTAACATTTTCCCTCATCTCCTTGTTGAGCAGGCAGGAAGTGCTTATTGATTTCATGTCTCGTGACATCTTTTACTAACAAATAGAAGGAAGTTTCTAGTGGATCACACGTCTTCGGGTTATTGTTTTGGCTTTTGCTAAAGCCTTGCTAAAAGTGTGCTAAAGGTCCTTAGTGGAGGTAAGAGATATAAAAGAAGCCCGAGAGTAGGCACAACACTACAGAGAGTAAAAGGATGGTGAGACCAGGGATGACCCAGACTCTGGATCTATTCTCTGGGGAAATGACCAAATCCTTGAGAAACTGGCTGCATTGTATACAGAAGGTACCGTAAGGATGTCACTTTAGAAACTCAAAATAGAACACCATACCCAGGCACAAACCTAAAGGGCTCTAACCATGACACAGAGATACTTGCATATCTACATTAATGTTACACTATTCGCAACAGCCAAGCTGTGGAACCAGCCTAGATGCCCATCAATGGATACAATGATTTAAAAAAAAATGTGGTATATAAACACACCGTTTGGATATACAGAAAAGGGAAACATGACATTTGCAGAAAAATTGGTGGACCCAGACAAATGTTTTGCTAAGAAAAACAAGTCAGAGAAAGACAAATTCTTTGTGTGGTTTTGTTTTTGTGTTTTGGTTGTTGTTGTGTTTTTTTTTTTTTTACCTCATCTGTAGAATCTAGATTTAAATATATGTTTGAAAGAAATGAAATGGAAGGGTGACTGTGAGGAGGGGAGCTTCAAAGAATGGAGGAGAGAGAGTAATGGAATACAAGTCACGAAAGCAGAAGTGGAAACAGTTTGAGGAAGGAAGAGAACCAGCAAGGAGAGGAAGGAAGTAAACAGTGGAAAAAAGAAAGGTAGGATTCTGGGTGCTGAAGCAGAGAGTTCTGTGTTTCCATGGGCAGCATGAAAACAGCAAGAACTGGACTACTTCGGTCTTGATGCGCATGCTCATGCTGACCATGATTCACGGAAAATCAGGGGGCATGGCTTCTTGGCAACGGGATGTTAACGTGGTCTTGGGGAGAGAGCACCCCTTCACTGCTGACACTGGGCATCTTGACAGCTCTGAGTCATATTTTATTTGATTCAAAGAGAATATAGAAATGTGTTTTCTTTTAGAATTTGAAAATACCAACCAAGACTTACACTGTCATATCTGTAGCAAGTTGAGTATTGACAGACAGTAACTACTCATAGAAAGGTTTCAGTGGCCCTGTTATAGATTTGTAGTTGCAATAATAATGAGTCTGGCATTCAGAGCTGTCTTCAGAAGGACTTTTATGCAGCACTTCACTGTATGTGGACTGGAAGCATCTTGGAATTAATAACACCAAGAGGATGGCATTTGGCTTCTCCCTCACCCTGACTGGCTTCTAAGTGGCATTTGTGAAACCTCAAAGTTCTGAGGGTCAGTTTGGTACTCACTGTGCCATATATCACAACCTTGATCTTATAGGTAGATGGCACTTTCTTTAGGGTTTTTCTCCATGTGACTGTCCCTCTCGCTCAGCCCATTCTTCTCTTGCTACTTATGTTCATTCTCCTAATAAGAGGGATCACTCTCCTGTCAGCCTCAGGAACTTCAGTTCTGTAGGCGTGATGAGAAGGTCAAACGATGTTACATGATGGAAGCCAAGATACAGAGAAAGATAATGAAACTTTTACAAAGAAAGGGAGCTGGTTTGGGTTTGTTTGTTGTTGCCGGGTCAGTTTGGGATATTTCCAACATAATCAGACTTTAACACATAGAACCTGCTACATCTTTCACCGTTTCTCCTCCAAACCTCCTCACTGGACACGTCTATACACAGACGCATGTGCATCATTTGAAACCATGCAAACAATGCAAATACCAAAATAATAGTTCCAGGAATGCTGACCAGAGGATGTGACTTGTACTACTGGCTTCCCCCTTTTTTTTTCAGAGCTAGACTTTGGGGCGAGCTGTTTTAGCCCAGTAAACTGGTTAGCTAACACAACAGTCAGCTGAGTTAAGGGTACCAGGCCTGAGTAAGGATGGAGATGCGGGCCTCTAGATAAACCCGCCTTTGCACCCTCATACAAGTATGATTCCACTTACAAAATCAAGCAAATGCTCCCCCCCTCCCTGCCTGTTTCATAAAAACTGAGACTGCTTAAAGAAAGCCTATCTATCCACTGGGGACAGGGGTAAGCGGCTGTATAGAATCACATACGGTGTATTGCTTTGTATTTGGAGTGGGTGGACAGCTATTCCCAAGGGATAGAGTAGGGAACAAAACTTAGAAAGAAGAGTTTCTGAGTCATTTGTTACTGTGTTCAACCCACAGGCCTTGCTAGAAAGTTCTGCAGGGATCTTCATTCCACTCAGGCAATTTGAATTGTGGATTTTGTGTATTTACTAGGAAAAGCCTGCAGTTTGTTCCTGGCAGGGTGACCAAACTCAGCGGGTACCACATGATGACTGAATTTTGAAAAAAAAAATTAAACAGAACCAACCCCAAACCTATAAGGACTGTTTCTACATGCGAATGATGAAACCATGTGCCAGATGCCCTAGAAGAATTTGGCACTAGCCCTAATGTGCAAAATAAACACTAGTATACATTAGACACGATGTGCTAAAGTACAAACTAGGAATCATAAGCACATGAACAGGACCAAACACAAGAAGGCCAGTGACGAGACACAGGACCAAACAGCTTATTAGGTCTTCAGAAAGCACAAACACTGTTAAAGATCAATATACAAAATCCACCATTGAATTTCTTTTTACTACATTGTATTTATTTAAGTAACTATGTGTGAATGTGTGGGCACATGCCACTGCACATACAGAGGCCAGAGGACAGCTTGCAGGAGTTGGTTCTCTCCTTCCACCATGTGGGTCCCAGGAATCAAGCCCGCATCAGGTTTGTTGTTAAATGCCTTTACCCATGGAGACATCTTACCTACCCTAAAGTTTGCATCATTCTGTTTGTATCCCCCCCCCCCCGCCCCATTCTTCCCTAGACAAGGTCCTGAACGGCTGGTCTTCAAGAGTAAGCAGCAATGAAGGTAAAGATGCTAAAAACGTTATATGTAGCTGGAGATTTGACCCCCCCCCCACAAGACACTTTCCATACAAATGTGGATCCACAAAGAGTTAAGAAACAAAGCATTGGAAACGGGCCACAGAAACAAAAATGGGACGCCAGCTAGCCTTTGTGGTTGTAAGCAACAGTATCCAATGAATTAAGGGAAAAGGCCCAGAATCTCTCTAACTAATGGGAACCTGAAAGAAGTATGTTTGAAGAAAGAGGAGATTTAAGTGGCACCTGGAAATCAGACAGCAAAAGGTCCTCGGGGGCTAGACAAGTGGCCCATAAGGCACGGGGATCCCTAAGAGTTCAAGGTCAGCCGGGTTTACATATACAGAACCACAGAGGAAGACCCTATCTTTAAAAAAAAATGTAGTAGGAACAATACCACACAGCCCCACAGCCGGACCCTACTGTAGTGTGTGGCATTTGGCTTCCATTGCTGTTAGGCATTGCTTTGCAGACAGTGTCATCACCAGCCATGATGGACTCTAATCAATTGATGTCATGGCTCGTGACTGCCACTACCATGCTTTCTCTTTTTTCTTTTCTGTTGCTTGTAATTTCTAGTGGGAGTAAGTCTTGGACTTCATGCAGTCTGTGCCTTTGCTACCGATTGAACAGGGAAAGACACCTCTTATTTACTGTAAAGAAAAAAATAATGGCGAACACTTCTCCTACCCGACAAGTCCCAGACCTTGCAAGGGACAGTTGTAAAGCATATAACCAAACACATTTCATTACAATGCTAACAGAGAGATAAGTTTCCTATCTGAGATTTAATAGTCAAATGTTGAAATTCGGTGGGCCTCTGAAAGCATTAAGTGCCTCAACACCTATTAGAATTCTGCTTGAAGTCACAAGCAAAGTGGTTAGTCTTTTCCTGGGACTAGGAAGTTGAGTCAGTTGATGGGTCCCCAGCTCTCATATAAAAAGTTCCATCTAGTGATAGTAGTCCCAGAATAGGGGAGTTGGAGACAAGAAGATCCCTCGAGCTCACTGGCCAGTCAGCCTAGCAGAATTCAAGAGCACCAGATTCAGTGAGAGACCTTGCCTCAGGGTAAGTTGGAGAGTGACTGAGGAAGGCACTCAATGTCAATTTCTGGTTTACACACACACACACATACACACACACACGTGCATCTTTCCACATACATATGGACACATACACACATATATATATATACACACATATACACACACACGTGCACATATATATACACACACACATACACACACCTGCATCTTTCCACATACGTGTGGACACACACACACACACACACATATATATGTGTGTGTGTGTATATATATATATATATATATACACAATGATGCTAATCTAGTTTTATGATTGATTTCTAAATGTAGTCCATTCCTATTTTATTTTCTCTTTCTTCCCGTTCCTTACCTATTTACTGTGGAAGTTATAATATTATATGAAGAGTTTGCTAATGAAAATACTAGGAAGATGAGAGAGAAAAAGATAAATGGATCAATGTTGCAACTGAACATCTTTTCATCCCCTGAATTAGTTCTCAGATTAAGAGGCAGATTGCAAAGGCTGTGTTTGCTGACTGAAATACTTGAGATAATAATAGGAGATAGTATTTAATGAATGTTTGCCATGTGGCAGATACTTTGCATATGTTAGCTTGCTCAATCATTTGACAACTTGCCTGGAAGGAGGTTCATTATTATCCTGGACAAGAGAGGAAACCAGGGCTCAGGAGACCACTGGTGGCTTTGGCCACGTTTTCATACCAAACCATGGGCAAAACTAAGATCTTCGCACATGCCAGTGAGACCCAAGCAGACCTCACTCTCCTCAGCATCCCCATATTTGAATAAACCTGAGATAGTGTTGTCCTGATGGATGTCAGCTTCCGGTAGGTGCACATTCCTTTGAAGATAAGAGCGAGACTCTAACTGGTTTCTGCCTTCTCAAACCACCATCTCCCAAAGCATCATGGATCAGGTAATGTAGTTTATTGAGCCAAGTTGGCAGTTCATAAAGAACCCAGTTTGGCTGGTTAAAAGATGCACCAAACCCAATAAAAAATTCTAGAAGATTGCCACGGCCACAGAAATGGGGTTTGCTATCATGGGATTCTTTGACTTCTTTGTGAAACTGATCCATATCCGTATCGATAACGTTAGTGTGGGTGACTGAGCACTTTCTCATCGTGGGAGTTAGTGAAGACAGAAGGGTGTGAGAAACTCACTAAGCAAAAGTTTGAATACTTTGTGTTTCTCTTCCCTTTCCTACTTCTAGGAGGTTTTCTATTTCTAAATTAAAATAATGTCAAATAAACACGTTTCCATAATAAAACAAGCAAGACAAAAGCCAAAAGGGGCACAGCTTTGGCAGCCTTCTTGCCAGTGGGAATGGGACGCAGTTTCAAACTGAGATATGGCAGAATGTGGGAAATGGCAGAAAACAGAAAGAGGGGACCTTGGATCTAAGAGCCAATCACCAGTTTGAACAAGGGAAAGGGTGGCCGGGGGGATGTCTTGGTCTTGGTCTGGGTCTGTGATTTTACTTTGGGACACAATCACCATGATGAAGACTCCAGGATAATACTTTATAGCTTGCCATGTCCTGGTGGCTCCTTTTGCCTGTCAGATATTTCCCAGGCTTCTTGTATAGGCATTGACTTCAGGAGCAAAAATGAAAACGAAACCCAGTGCTCCACACTTTGCAAAGCATACTTCTTTGTCCTTGGCAATGAGTTTAGAAAACTACTCAAACTGCACTGAAGAACAAATAAATTCAGATATTGATGTGTGACCGATCTCTCCTGTAAACACCACATGCGTTAAGAAACCCAAAAGGATTCTAAGATTCTCCATGCATTAAGCAAATAGTCTTTTCCTCCAGAGAGAATATGCAGTGTAATCCTGAGGATAAGAAAAAAGGAGAAATAAAACAGAACTTGAACCTAAGAGTAAGATGGTCCTCCAGACTTTGTTGACTCCCCATAGGAAGCCTTACTCTCTCTGAGGAGTGAATGGGGGTGGGGGGAAGGTGGGGGAACGGGAGGAGGAGAGGAAGTGAGAACTGGGATTGGTAGGTAAAATGAGAAAAGATTGTTTCATTTATTTTAAAAAAGAAATGAACTACAAAAAATAAAAGAGTAGGATGGTGTGAATTCCTATTAGACATTTTCTCCTATAAAATTATTTTTGAGTATTTAATATCATTATCTTGATAATAAAAATCATTCAATTAAGGGAGATGGATTTTTTTACTGTTTTAATAAATTGTCTTTTATATATTTTTGTGATTTTAATTTTTTTATGAATATATCAATTTTTGAGGGGCTGGGCATAACTTATTAAACTTCTTTCCTACTTTAAGATTTTAAAAATTATCTGTGTTTTTGCTACTCTTACAAGAAATGCGAATTTAATTTTTTCTACCTAAGCCTTAACCCCTTAAAGAAATATTTCCTGAAAATAATTTTCCTGGCGTTCGTTCTATGAGATGGATTGTTTTCTGTTGTTTGTAGATTTACCAAGCTGCTTTCCTAAGCCATTATTAATTTCTGCTAACGTAAGTATTGTTTTTTTCCTGAGTCTTTTTTTTTCACCATAAACTTGGCAACACGCTGTGTTTATTTTTTTTCTAAATCAAAACTCTTAAAGGCAAAATCCTGTAATTAGGTGGGCATGAGGCTCCAGATCACCAGTCCACTATTGTGTAAACTCCCAGAGACTGCCTGTGAAGTCAGCAATAAAACTGGAGACGTCAGGGGTCTTTTCAGCTTGATCTGTCTGCTGTAGCAGGTGCTGGATGGTTACCCAGACACCAGTGCTTTGGGGACACAAATGAGTGGAGTGTGTTTGTCAAACATGTCATTCCGTGTTCCCAGAAGACTTAGCCACAGATTGTGGACCAGGCTGGAATTCAAAGGCCTGGACAGTTGCCTGCCATCCTCTGCCAGGCCTGGGAGCCCAGGAGAGGAGGACATCTCCTGGGTATTCCGTGGAGCCCTTCTGAGTTCCAGAACTTTGCTTGGACACCTGGAATTCAGATTTTTTTCCCCACTGCTGAAACAGAATAAATAAATGCACACCAGGGCAGCCTTCTACTGTTTCATTCTCTGAATGTGTCATTTGTAGAGCTGCAATGTATTCCGCTGGAGTGACGTTGGTGTACGAATGGCCCGGGCATCGGAATCCGTCTCGTGGAATGCTCTTCCTCACAGCCATGGAAACTGAAGCCCATAGGGGAGGTGCTAATGCCTCCGTTTCCTTACTTTCAGCATGGTTAGAGTACCTTTCTCCTTTCCATCTTATTCTAGGGATTAAATCTATTCTGTGGAAGCTTACTGGGGCTGTTTTATTAAATTTATGCAGCAGTCGGTTCTTCCTCATATTGTTGATAATTATTATTGCTGGGTCAGGCAATAATCAAAACACATGTATTGAGCAACTGTAAACATTGATTTCAAAATTTTTGCCTAGTTTACATATCACAACAATATTCATTTAAGACTAACCTTGGGACAGACATTGTTTGGAGTGGTTTTCGTGAATTAATCCATTCATTCTTACAGTTTTCTAAAATCTATTTTCTCATTGTCTATGTAGAAAGTATGTAAACCAAGGGCAGTTTTATAGTCAGTGTATCAATCAATATAGGATAAGCTATGCTGCCGAAACAAGCAAGCCTAAGTCTCCCTGACTCATTACAGTAACGCTTCCCTTTCCCTCTCTTGTGATCTCTGCATCTTTGGTTGCTGGTTCTTTTCTCTGGGACCTATACTGAAAAAGCTGCGCTGATCTCCAGTCCTGCTTGATCTTGGTAGACAGACAAATACGTTAAGTCAAATAAGTGGGGTTTTTAAAAACAAAGGAAGCAGGGGTACAAGCCACTTTCTCTGAAACCCACTCACCAAAGAAAATTATATGATGTTCTTATATGAAGGCAGTAGATAAGAGTCTCCAACCAGGAAGGGCCACATGCAAATTACATGGCTGTCCTTATATGAAGGAGGTAGATAAGAGTCTCTAATCAGGAAGGGCCACATGCTGAGAGCTATAGTTCGCCACTCTCACTGACTTACTCAAGGCATCACAACAAGCAAATTCTGGAGATGGGGTCTGAATTGGGGATGGTTCCGGGGCCCACTCAGTTCACTGACCTACTTCACTCTCTGCCATGACTGCTGGGAAATACCTTAGAATCCAAGGCCAACCTTAGTTCGATTCTTTTGCTTTTGTAATATGTGATAAGGGACAAGTTCTCACCCCTACATCTCAGGGGAAGGAGTTCATAGTGTTCTATGAAGCATTGATGCAGGACAATGGTCTGGTACCCTGTAAAGATTTGAACAGTTGCGTGACCGGGCGAGACAGAAACCTCTATCAACAAAACATGTCCTCTCTGGTGGAACCAGCGTGCGAGCCACTGCCATCTAAGTGAAAAGGCAAGCCCTCTAATAACTGTCACTTCTGTGAATAGTGGTTCCTTTAGATTCATCATAGACACATAGAGGAATCAGGCCCTGGGAGGAGGGCGGAGCCAGCTCCTGTCAGTGCTGATAGATTCATGATGGAATCACGCCAGGAGGCCATGTAGCCTCTCATGCATGTGTCTCACATCCTCCAAGGAAGGCAGCTCCTTCTACGGACAGCTTCATCTGGGAAGACCAACAAAGCTGAGTGCCCCCACAGCTTTCATTCCAGGGTACTTAGGATAAAGGCAGAGTTTTATCAGTATACCAAAGAAAGAAAACTAGATAGACAACAATAAGCATAATAATAAGTATGGAATATTCCAAAACACATTCTGGCTGTATATACATATGTGTGTATATACACATATATTTACATATATTGTGCAATCTGTTTATAGCATGCATATAGTTACACAGAGTACTTACAAATATTGTGATATTATGCTATGTATTATGTGTTGAATATAACAGCACAGAAAAAAACATTTTTAATTACATTTGTCATAACTTTATATTTTAATTCAAAGTTACTGGTCCCCAAGTTTTAGACTCAAAAGACCCAGTTTCTTTCTAACAATGCGGTCTGATTTTGTGTGTCAAAACATCCTGGGCACCGAGTTACAAATGTATACTCTGGTCACTCTTTAGTTAAAAGGGGAGGCTCCTTTTCCTATTTCCTTTCTCTGATATTTGTAGCTGCCATAATAGGGATACATTTCAGATTTAATATGGACCCCGATCATTTCCATACAAGTATAATTTACTTAGCCTTTGCCTTGATACAAACTAAGTTATCAGTATTTAGAATACTTATAAATATTGAAAGACAAGCAAAGAATATACTCAACTTCCTAAATACATGTCTCAGAAGTAATTACAGAGAATGTGTTATTTTGTTAATAGGTAAGATGGGTTTGTCTTGGTACATATTATTTACTGGTTTGCATTCAAATATATTATATATGAGCATATGTGACTTCATTTTGGCAAACTCTGTTAATTAGTTTTAAATTTAAGGGTATCTGTTGAAGCGGTGTCATTTCTTCCTTGATGATTTCACACGTGTATATAAAGGACGTGGATGATGTTCTCCACCTTTGCGCTCCTTAAATCCCCTCCCACTCCACTTCTGCTTGACTGCTTCTCCCACCCAAAAAGCTCCCCTCATAATGGCCTGTCTTTTTAAAGACTATCCACTGAGTTTAGCTGGGATTCCCTACAGGAACTTAGGTGCTGGGTCACGGGGAGCTACTTACATGAGCATGGGCATCAACCAGTGACCTCAGTACTAAAGAAAATGATGCCCACTACTTCAGCAACCATGAACGAATGGCCAGTGGCTCCTGGGAGAAGAGTGGGGTGTCCTAAGCTCCTTCAATTTGGGAGTTCCAATTCCGTAAACAAAAACCAAATGACTTCCAGAGACTGCAGTGTTTATAGATTTCAACCTAGCATCTCTTTGCTGCTACAGAAGCCGTGTGGGGAAGGATTGTGTATTTCTTTTTCATCACTGATCGATCCTTCAGAGGTCATAGTGTGTATGCTCCATCATAGGTACCCAACATGAATGGATTAATGAAGCAGAAAAGCAATGGAGATCACAGGACATAGTCATGTGATATGCTTGTTCTTGGCTCTTTGGGCATAATTGTATTTGCTCAACAAACACAAAAACACAATACAAATTAGTAGCATTGATCTTAAGGGATTGATGGCAGAATGGGATGAAAGAGACTTGAGGTGTATACAAAAAGTAAAAACTTATAAAACAGAGAATTGTTGGAGGATGTGATGATGTGATGATTGGCATAAGAGTCTAAAATGGCTGAGAAGTTTCTGGATAGAAAAGAATGGCTGGTTCACAGTCCACAGGATAAATTTGATCTATCTGCTTTTGTAAATAAAGTTTTATTGGAACACGGTCACACACATTCATGGGCATATTGTCTATTTCTGCTTCACCTCTTAATGGTAGGGTTGGGGATTTCTGACAAAGACCATGTGGCCTTCAATGACAGAAAGAAGAACAAGCAGAGGCGGGAGGACTGCTTGTCTCTTCACAGATAAATGGGGGATGAATGCTGCTTTGTAGAATATAAAATTCAGGTGGGGAGCGGAGGCAGGTAGCTTCAGTTCTTAAACACACCAGCTTTCCAGGGCCTGGAGAACATGCCAGGTGAAGATATTTAGCAGAAATGTGTAGCTACAAGCCTGGATTTCAGGCGTGAAATTATGACCAAACATAGATGCCATAGATTGCGGTCAAGCTGTGGCTTTGTTGGCTGTGTTGAAAGCCCATGACGGCTGAGCATCTGAAATAAAGATCTCCTGGTGATAGGCAGTCCACACTGCCTAGCTGAGCAGTGAGTCAGGGTTGTTTGTTAACGTCCCAAGTAATTGTGTGGGAAAGCCAGGGGGTGTGTGCAGGGCATTGTCTTCATCAAGAATGCAGGGTTGGGGAATCCCAGGAGCCCAAAACTCAGGCAGAATCCTGCTCCTCCCACCACCCATTTGTCTCACAGTGCAACCCCTGACACCTAAAATGGGAAGGTCCCTTCCCTCCAGCTTCGCTCTGCAACTTTGTGACCCTAGTCAAAGAAGTACGTGTCTATTGACGAAGAGGAGGAAGCTAAACAATGGCCCCGGATTCATAAAATTGTACTCTATGTTCAGTGTTAACCCTAGGTCGACCACCGATGATACATTTTGCGAGCAAGCTAGGAAATAATAGACTGGGCAAGGGGCCTCCAACCAGGCAATGCGAGGGCTCCCTCTGAGCTTCCCGACTTGCCCCAGCATGCCTGTAAAGCCTCTCATTTCCACCGTGACTCACTCCTCTTTCCTCTTTTGGCAACTAGGGGTGAAGAAAACCCTTCTTCTTTCCCACAGACCCATACCTTGGAGTGGAAGAGTGGGCAGGCACGTGGAAGGGACTCCCAGGATCAAAGTTGGCAGCTGCTCACAGGATGACCACAGAAGTGGCCACTCAGGACAAGGAGCACATGGATTCTTAAAGAGGAATTGAAGTAACGGCATTCAGGTCTTCCGGTGTCCTGGCCAATGCAGCAGACACTGATTGTGCCAGAAAAGATTGCTGACACCTATGCTAAGATTTTCTATCCAGTTCTTTCCTCACCACTGGAGATAACGTACTAGGTGCTTTTGTCAGCAGATCCAGAAAAGGGCGACTACTTATTAAATATTCTAGATATTAATGGGCTTGGAAAACCTCTGATCCCTCTAAATAGATTCCAGGGCTCATCTCTGAGTTGTGTTTCTAGATTCTAGAAAGATAGCTTCAGAGCATATATACGTTTGGATTTTTCCAGTTTCGAAAGAGGCTGCTATGCTAATTATTGTAAAGAAATAATAGAACTAGCACATGGGAAAACACTTAAGACTCTGATCAGGTTTTTCCTCAAATTACATTTTTAGCCCCATTATAAACTCCTTGGACTTAATATTTAGTTTTAAATTTCCATACCTTCTGAATGTGTTTGTGCATTGTGAGTGTGTAGCCCTTGTGTCTCATGTCAGAATGTGTGTCAGTATGTACAGATGTGCCAGTGTTCCAACGCATAGCTGGAGAAAAGCGGTGGGTCTCTGGGCGAGTGTGTCTGTGTGGACAGCGTGCGTGTGTGTGTGTGTGTGTGTGTGTGTGTGTGTTTCTTGTGGGTGTGCTGGTCATGAGGAAGAACTCTCAGATCCCACAAGACTCAGAAGCCTAATAGGAGGGAATCGCTGCTAAGTTTTCAGGGCAGGCTTTTTTCAGAATTAAAGGGTACGTGCTAGAAAAACCACAGGACCCTACACAAGCTATTCTGGGTCTTCCCAAAGACCTTTAATTTACTTGTATTTAAAGATACTATGAGGCCTTCAAATGCTCATATGTCCCACAGCCTTGGAAGAAAGTCCATCACCTGGTAGGGATCATCTCACCAACCGAGCTGACCCCCACCCAACCTGAGCTGAATCACTCATTGTGCCCCGGAGTTCGTGTCTGTCTATTTTCCCCCTGACTCTCTCCTGGCCCAGACACAAGATAAACTCCACTGCCTTTCTGCCTGCTGTGCTTAATTTTCTGTAGTACCTAAAACGCTAGGATTCGTGGCCTTTTTAGTTTGGCTGTGGTTTGGCTTCTCTTGTCCGATGCAGTGTTCAAGTTTCCTCTGAGTACAGCACTCAGAAACGTTTCGTCCGAGTTTGAATTTCATGATTTTAATTCTTCACATCGCAGAAAGTTGGCTTTGAAATCAACCATATCAGGCATGGCGATTCACCCAGGAGTCTGAAATGGAATAAAGAAGGCAGGGGCAGAGACATCTGGTGCCAAATCATGCCAGTGAGGTGCCCATATGTTTGGACCAGAGGCTGGGGAGCATGAAAAGACTCTGGGAGAAAGTGAACTTCGACAAAGCCATCTACAGTAAGATCAACACTGCCTCCAAGATGCCCAAGCTTAAGCCCTTTAGGAGGTAAAGAGCTTTCATGATGTATGACGTGTTTTCAGATGTCTTTCTTTAGCAAGATGGGCATGGCCACAGAGGGTTAATGGGAAAAGGCTTCTTTCACACTCAGGGTCTCTTATCTCCATCACTCTCATTTCTCTGGGTGCTCTGAGCCTCATTAAGCACCACTCTGCTTTTATGAACTGAGGTTTAAAACACCCAGCTCTTTTTATTATTGTTTTCTTTGCCTCCAGTAGTTTACTGTTTAATGGCGTCTGGTCCACTGGGTATGAATCCTTTTTCCAGGGAAGTATCAGCTCTCATCTCAGGAGCCTATAACAACAGGTATAGAGGTCACACTGACTCAAAACTCAGTTGTTTTGAGATGGAGACATCCCTCCAGTCCATCAGTGGCCAAAACTTGGCCATTTCATCCGTCTCACATAGTCTTTGAAACTTTTCTTTAATAAATCCATGTGCTTCATCAAAAGACAGTAGCTGGGGCTTTTTCCCACAAAGAGGGCAAATGAACGTCAAATTCAGTTGCCCGACTTAAAGATACAGTCTACAAAAGTATGGTGGAGAGATCAAAACAGTAAATTAAAGTGTGTCCCTCCCACCACGCAACCACAAATACCACTACTCACGTTCTGATGATTCTTCTTATTTTTTTTCTACTTTGCTCTTTCTCCCCCTTCCCACTCCCTTCCCCCTCGCCCCTTCCTCTACCCCTCTCTGCTGTTTCTTTTCTTTCTGCTCCTTAGACAAAAAGCACAATGTGACTGTTGTCTTGGGCAAGAAGAACTTGTAGGACACACTCACAAAGCAAATGCGTCCCCACGCTTGCTCTCTGCTTTTAAAGTTGATTAGAGGGTTACAATTCTTCTCTGCCTTTCAAAGACTTACTGGACAGTCTCCCGACTTTGAGAACATCCCCTGAAGTGGTATGAGATCTGAGGCCCTTTTCCCAACAAATACTGTCTCAATTCAGAACTTACCCTCCCCAGTCCCTTGTAGTAATGGGAGCTCTGATCTTGATCTCAGATGGCCTTTTCCACTTCCTTGGTTAGGCTGGTTGCCATGGAAAGCCCGAAGAAGCCAGACGGATATGGCTGTCTTCCATCCTGTGTTTAGTCTTCTCTCTGACTTTCCATCCATTGCTGGATCCTCTCCTGTTGGAGTTGAGGGAGGAGCTAGAGGTTTTCCCTGTGACAGATGCTGCACTCAATGTTCCCACTGGCTTTTGTGAGTTTTGGGGACGTAGTTCCCTCCTTAAGAGTATGCTTTGTTCAGCTCCTGCCCCTGTCCGTACACCTGGCCCTTCCGCATCCTGAATCTGATCCTGCCCCTGCGAGCCTCCTTCCTTTCTGGGCTCAACAGTTTCCCCATCTTATTCACCTTAGCTTCTCTATGGTAGAGAATGACCGCTTCCAGGATGCAGGCTGTACAGAAGTCAGGCCTTCTCTGTTTCTCCTTCACCCCTACTTGGTACTTAGTCTGTGGGAAGCACATAGTGTCCTGTCCTGGAGGAGTTCTTGCTGCCTAGCCCACCATCACCTCTGCATATGCATATTGCTGGAGCAGCCTTGATGCTTCTGCCACTAAGCTCAATATTTTCAGTAGACATATACCAGCGTTTTGAGTGGTTCAACTGGAGCTCTGCCCAGCAGGTGTATGATGAGTTTACTATGGCACTGAACACACTCACACAAACACAGCAATAAAATCATCAAGTTTCCCTTTCATAATCACTTTTCTTCAGAAATTTGAATCTCTCCGATACCTCCCTTGGGGATATCATTATCTG
Source organism: Microtus pennsylvanicus (assembly GCF_037038515.1). Taxonomy (NCBI): domain Eukaryota; kingdom Metazoa; phylum Chordata; class Mammalia; order Rodentia; family Cricetidae; genus Microtus; species Microtus pennsylvanicus. The sequence goes on from NC_134581.1 coordinate 131,578,322, forward strand.
TCCATTCAAGGAGATGGTTGGAACACGCCATTTAACATCAGTGCCAGATTTTATGACCATGTTTTCAAACAACGTATATCTCGAAAATGATTCTCCCACATTATTTTTGAAAATGTGATTTGGGAGCTTATTGTATTCACTTCCATAATACAATATGAATTCATTTTCTGGAAGTTTTGGGGACTGCATGATCAAGTCCACGTTAGGAAGCTGTGATCTTCTCAAGGTTTCTTAAGCCATTTCCTTTTCATTTTTTTTTCTTGAATTCCTCTTTTGGTTTAGTTTGTTTTTTTTTTAATGAGGTAGGACTTTGCTCTGTCATTCAGGCTGGCCTGTGTCTCAGTCACTATGTAGTCCAGGCTGGCTTCGAACTTGTGGTCCTCTTGCCTCAGCATCCCGATTGCTGGGATTATTAGTATGCACACCCCTACTGAGTGTTTGATCTGTGTCTTGTCCAGCTGCTCCACACCCCTGGGTTTGTGGTTCTACAGCAATCAGTGTCTGTTATCACATCACACTGCCTCTTCTTCTCTTGCCACATTAGCTGCTTAGACTGTGACCCTCTTATTACTTTTTATAAGGGCCTCTGTAATCATGTTGTTCTCTCTGATAACGTATGATGATTTCCTCAGCTGCATTCTGTAGATCTGTAATTATAGCATCTCTGCAAAGTCCTGACCGTCACACAATACAGTATATTCACAGGTCAGAGAAACTGCCTGTCATAGAACATGTTCTGGGTATGGGTAGGGTAGTGAAATATTTGACCACCTTAACTGTTGATACCTAAGGTTATATTCATGTCTTCATTTAAACATGGTAATAATAGCATGGAAGTGTATTTTGCTGCAAACTCTGTATGAGTTTGTGAGCATCTCCTCAAGGTGAATTCCTAGGTGTGTTATTGGCAGGAGCCTTTTGAAGACTTTTCATTCATCTTCCGAATTCCCTTCCAGAAAAGATTTGAGAGTTGTTTGATCTATGAGCTGTGTGGAATTCAGCCTCATTGCCACTGGTTATTTTTTTTTTTTTGTCAAATTGATAGCTAACAATGATAGCTAATGAGGTTGGTTTCTAGGAGCCTAAACAGCATCAAATGTTTATGAGTCAAACACTTCTCCATTTTTGAAACAGGTACTCACTGCTTTAGGCCATTTTCAGACTTATGTATTTGGTTTTACACACACATGGACACATGGACACACACACAGACACATGCTCACAAGCTGTATGGCCTTGTGAAAATTACCACAATTCCTCTCACTATTTTTGTACATGAATAACCATTTCCATGATGAATGTCAGTTTTTGGTTAAAATGGGATGATGCATACCTTAAGGTCAAATGTAGTCTGTGTTAAAGGGCTTTTGTGAAGTATGTATATGATACATAATTATTACACATACATGAACTATCACACTTCTGTCTGTCCAGGCCAAAAACCTAGAGGCAGGAATAAAGCAGAGGTCGTAGATGAATGCTTCTTCTTGGCTTGCTCCTCGTAGCTTGCTCAGTCTGCTTTCCTACAGCACTCCAGCCCATCAGCCCACAGGTGACATCTCTCACGGTGGGCTGGATCCTCTCACACCAATCACAAATCAAGAAAATTCACCACAGGCTTGCCCACAGGCCAATTGGGTGGGGAATATTTTCTCAATTGAGGTGCTCTCTTCCCCAGTGACTCTGGCTTGTGTCAATTAAAAACTATCCTACACGTTGTATTTAAAAAAAAATCTGAATTTTGTAATTAATGACCCATTATTTTTTGTTTTGTATTTTATGTTTAGAAGTTATACTTTGCTTTCAAGATAATTGAAAATTTCCTACAGTTTAAATCTTTCAATAATAATTATATTTGTTCTCATGTACATCTATAAAGCATATGTAATTTGTATTTGTCAATACCTGAGATGAAGATCAAGTAAATGTTTATCTCTCTGATAATGTTAGACACATTTGCCAAGATGACTGAATCAATGTTGAACTTTTTCCACACTGAACTTTATTGATATTTATTTTTAATTATGTATATGTGTTTATATATGAAAGTGTGGGTTTGCACACACGAGTGCAATGCCCATGGAGGCCAGAAAATAGCACTGGATCCTTTTGAGATAGAGTTACCAGTCATTGTGAGCCACCAGATATGGGTGCTAGGAACCAAACTCAGATCCTCTGTAAAACACCAACCACTCTTAAGCACTGAGGCTTTCTGCAGACCCCACATAGAATTTTATATTTAAAGTATTACTGTGATGTTCTGTGGTGTTTATGGCTACTTTCGAAGTTCTACTTGGTTCTACTGGGATAAGAACCCAGTTTTCTAACAATGTCATCAGTGATTATTTTGTGACGTATCATTTATTTGGTAAACTTTTCTGCATTTTCACTGCTTTAAACATTTTCTCAGTCATTCACCCTCCTTAGAGTAAATAATTTTCTTATTGTAAAACACTAACCCTCCCTGCATCTCTGGGAGAACTCTCAACAGAGAAATCTAAAATGGCTGAAAGAGACTTAAGAAAATGCTTAGCCATCAGAGACATACAGATCAAAACAACTCCAAGATTTCATCTTACACCTGTAAGAATGGCCATGATCAGAAACATTGATGACAACTTATGCTGGAGAAGATATGGGGTAAAGGGAACTCTCCTGCATTACTGGTGAGAGTGTAAACTGTTACAGCTGCTTTGAATATCAGTGTGGCAGTTTCTTAGAAAATTAGAAAACAACCTACCACAAGACCCAGCAATACCACCTTTGGGTATATACCCAAAGGATGTTCTATCATAACATAAGGACATGTGCTCAACTATGTGCATAGCAGCATTTTTTGTCATAGCCAGAACCTGGAAGCAACCTAAATGCCCCTTGATTGAAGAATGGATAAGGAAAATGTGGTACATTTACACAATGGAGTACTACACAGCAAACAAACAAACAAATAAAAACCCGACATCTTGAAATTTGCGGGCAAATGGATGGATCTAGAAAACATAATATTGAGTGAGGTAACCCAGACCCAGAAAGACAAATATCATATGTACTCACTCATAAGTGACTTTTAGACATAAAGCAAAGAAAACCAGCCTACAATTCACAATCCCAGAGAACCTAGACAACAAAGTGGACCCTAAGAGAGATATACATGGATCTAATCTACATGGGAAATAGAAAAAGACAAGATCTCCTGAGTAAATTGGGAGCATGGGGACCTTGGGAGAGGATAGAAAGGAAGGGAAGAGAAAAGGAGGGGAGCAGAGAAAAATATATAGCTCAATAAAAACAATTAAAATGTAAAATTTAAAAAAGTAACCCTATCATAATTCCCTTACACATTATTTTAGGAAGATCTGGCATCTTTGTCCGGCCGTCTCATCTGGGAACTTAAAACTACGTTGGATTTTCCAAGCTTCTCTTCTGAATCCTTACAATACTCTATGGTATCATTTCACTGTTGGAGCTGGGAACTGAACCTGGATCCTTTGAAGGAGCATGCTCTTAACTTTTGAACCATCTCCCCAGCCAGGGTCCTCATCATGCTGACAACTATTTTTATTTCACTTGTACCCAATAAGAAGTCATCAAAATACAATAGTTTCCTATTTTTTCTATAGTTCTTAATTTATTTTTATTTATGATCAAACTTTGCCAAGAAATAAGAAGCAGTAACATCATCCGTCCTTTTCCTTGAGTTGAAATCCTTCTGACATCTCTTCATTAGAATTATTAGAAAAATATACATCAATAGCCCAGAAATAAAATTAATTGTGTGTGTGTGACAGAGAGAGAGAGAGAAAGAGAGAGAGAGACAGAGAGAGACAGAGAGACGACGGGTGGGATTTTAGTCCTAAAAGCAGGCAGAATGGGTCCTATGTTCTAGTACTTACTAGGTTGGACAATCCTGTGACGCTTGCTTCTCTTCAGTATGTGGGTGAAAATTTTCTCTTAGGGGTTTAATAAGATGTGGGAAGATATTCCATAAGGCCCAGAGGAAACAGAATGAATGTGAAGATAACTGGCATGCACTGGGTTTCTTCCTCAGGGTGGATGCTAATAGGCGTCATCCTTCGTGATGACTTCCATGACTTTCCATTTCTGTTTCTCCTTAAAAGCAAATGATCGCAGTGTCAAGGAGTAAAGAAAAGTTGTAGCTATTAGCAGAACGTATATTTAATAGTGAACGTGGAAAACCCCACAGGAAGCTACGTGGCTTCAGTATGGTTACTCTAACATTATAGAAGTTCACTACGGCATATAGAGTTTAGGTCTGGGCAAGTGTCTGAACTGTTTCCTTAAACTAGCTCTATGATGTTTTTATTTTTCAATTAGCTAGAATAAAATGATTGCATTTAAAAAGCAAACTAAGTTAATGCAAATGAGATTATTAGCCTCTAACTGGAAAAAAAAAAGAGTCGGACTCTAATTACAGCCATAAAAACCCCATTCCTTAGATTCTGCTATGAAGGGCTTATCAGGGCAGCCCTGCTGGGAGCATTGCTGATGAGGGCAGGAAGCTGTGGGCCAGGGAAGCCACAGGAAGCCCGAGCCACAGCTTCTTCTGGCCCCTCCCCTGAGCAAGGCTGCGTGTTGTTGGAGTACTGTACTGCTCTACTGCGCAGTCATAGTTAACATTCCTCTTCCAGGCACATTGAAAACGCTTGGCTCGCATTCTCCCCGAGCTGTTTTATAAGGGCAATAACCAAGGCCAGGGTGTGCTCTTGTCAGCAGGCAAAGCACGCAGCTCAGGCTGCCAAGAGTTTCCTGCTCCGGGGCCACCCATCCTTGGCCGCAGGATGCAGGGCTGGAGCTTAGAGTAGCTTGCGTGGAGCCTGTGCTGGGACTTAATGTTCTCAGGGCTCATGCTTTAGATTCCATCCTTCAGTCCTGCAGCACTGATCAGGGGAGTCTGGTGTGTTTGTGCTTGTTTGGGACTAGCTCTGAACACATGTCAAAGACGCCGTCCAAGGCTTAGCTGGGAAAAAGGCCTTTGAAGACTAGCAAGCTGCGTTTTTCCTTCTGTTAACTCCAGCTCAGAGTTCCCACGAGTTAGCTGCTGGGGAAGTGGGCATTCCCTTCATCTGCTCCCTGTGAACGAATTTCTGGAATGGGCTGACGGTGCACATGCCAAATGGAAGGTTCTAACGCCGTGGCCCCACCTCTTTTGAAGTCCACCTTGGCAATAGGCGGATGGCTTTGGTGTATTATTTAGTGCCAGGGTCTCTGAAGGGGAGAGTCCCCAGGAGATCGCTGGAGTTGTTTTTGCAGGATTTCCTTTGATTGGAAGCTGTTGGCTGTGCTCTCTGCAGCTGGCTCTGTCACAAAGCAGAGGGATCAATGCATCTCCCATGTGACAACTGCCATGCCAGCACCAAGAAGGGGCTGGCTGTGAAGTGCCTTGGACAAGAAGATGAGGTACTGTTTCTGCTGCCTCCACCAGAAAGGAGGCAGCTTGGCCTTGGGAGTGGAAAGAGCTTGGGCGAACATCTGAGAGGTTTACATCGGAATGTCGATTCTTTGGTTCACTCCAAGTGTGACCTTGACCCAAAGTGTTTTCATTTATAAAACAGCAACTGGCAACTCAGAGATCCATCTTGAAACTCATGGCAGAGAACCAATGGGATCCAACATGCAGGGTTTCTCAGTTTCTCGTCTGTCTTCCTAATTCTGAAGCTAGCCTGAGCATTCTTAAGTAGGCTGGATGACTTCTCCAAACTGCATCTGCTCCGTGTACTCAGTGCTCATTTGGTTAGCATCCAACAGACTGAAAAATTAGACAAATAAAGCAATGCACTCTGGTGCTTTTAACAGTTTAGATGGGGTGTTAGCTGCCAAGGATAAAGAAATGTGTGTTCAAGTCATGGTGCAATCTCTTGTCTGTCTCAAAGGATGACTTATAAATGTGAGAGGGGCCGGAAGACACGGACCCAGGCAGACAAGAACATCACCCTAGTGGGTAGACTGACAAAGGCCTTCCAAAGGAAGGGTTGTTTACCAGAGGAATTAGGTCAAGTTATAGAGGTCACCATCAGAAAGTCGCAGGGTTTAGAGACAAAAGTTTTGCTGACACTTGAATTTTAAGTGCCCCCCCCCCAATGATTCATATGCTAAAGGTTGAGTCACCAGACAGAGGCTCTACAGTGATGATGTTGAGGAAATGGCTTGAGTGAGAGGAAGTTAGGCCCTTGAGCGCTTACGCTTGAGGGGTGATTGGCACTGTCCTCACTGTCATGAGGTTACTGACTTGGTTTGACCACATGGTCCCTGTCATGGTGGTCTGCCTCACCACCAGGTCCAAAACAATGGCTTCACCCATCCACACATTGAAACCTCTGAGGTTGTAAACTCAAATAAAGCTTTCTTTCTATACTTTGATAATCGCAGGAATTTTTGTTATGGTACAGGGAAGATGACGGATACAAACTTTTAAAAATGGACAAAAAGAAAGCTACTCTTCAAAGACAACCTGTTATCTGCAAAAGGGAGAGTTTTAAAAAAAAAAAAACGCTATGATGCCAAAGAATCTAGGTTGAGATAGTCTACAGCTGATTTCAGCTTCAGCGGGCTCAACAGAATTGTCTTTCGAGTGTAAGCAGCGAAACACCCAGCGAGTCATAAGCTCCTGAAGATAAGAAAGGGGGTATTTTGTTGAGGATGTATTTCGGTTGGTAGCATGATTACCCACCATTCATAAAGCTGGGTTTGATCCTTAATTCCTCATAAACCAGGTATGGTGATGCATGTCTGTAATCCCAGCCCCCAGGTAACGAAGTGAAGATGATAAAAAGATTTAGGCCATCCTCAGATGCAAAGCGAATTCAAAGCCAGTGTGGGCTACATGAACTCCTGACTCACACAAAGGAAAAAGGGAATTTTGGTGTGAGGACCACCTGGAAAGAGAATTATTATGTCTCAAATCAGAATATGGCTAGATAGTCATGAATCCCATTTTCTGTTCTTACAGTCACATGGAAAACATATCTCAGGGCTTCTTCAGAACCCTGTGTCCAGGGCTGGTCAAACCAATGTAGATGGAGGATTAGAGGACCTTCCTAGATTTCACCATGAGAAGATGTTTAAGATTTCGAGTTATGGAAAGAAGAAGAGATCCCCTCCCCCAATAGTCACCTAGAAAAGAGCCACCGAGCTGCAATGCAAAGAGAACACGGGACAATAATGTGACGAAGACACAAACTGTGATTGTATTGATCTTCTGGGATTGCTTTTACAGTAACCAATCTTTCTTTACCTAACACTTGTATCCGAAAGCATCTACAATGGTTCCTGGCTCTCCACAGCCATTATTGCTGGACAGAATGCAGAGTAAGAAATGGGGAATGCCGTGATGATAATGGACTGAACCCCTGAAACTGTAAACTGACACCTGAAATAGTTTTCCTTTCTAAAAGCTGCCATGGTCGTGGTATCTTTCCACAGCAATACATTCATTATCACCACCACTATGCACTGCACATCATTAAATGTGCTACCATGTATATTAGATGGTCAGGGCAGTACACTTGTTCAGACCAACATCAACACAGATACATAAACAACACGGTGTGCTATGGCATTGTGATCGTATAACATCTAAGAGATTATTAATCAATAGTAATTGTTTATCTCTATTGTAATCTTATGAGACTAACACTGAAAACTGGCATTAGACACTGGAAGGCTATGCGATTGGTTCCAAACTATTTACATAAAAGACCCTGTACACAATGGTCTCGAGCAACCTGACCAGGCTCTTTTTGCAACCCTGTCTTTAGAGAAATTTATGCTCCAGGATTTGGCATTGCTGAAAGCATTATGTATTTACTTTTATAACCCCTGGACTTTGTGTACCTTGCTGTATTGATTTGAATATGTATCAATCCCCCTTTCCATATGCCCAACTCAGACTCATGGTTCAAAACGTAAGTTGCCTCACCACCCACAGTTTAGATAGAGCAGTTAATCTGCATTTCCTGTGGTTTTCTATAGAAGCTGAGGACTGAAATCTCAGGCAATAATTCAGTGTTTCCCCATTGCTAATAGCAGAGTGCTTAGCTCATAGTAAATGTACCTTAAGTGCTGGTTCAATTGACTTGCATTGTGTCGGCATGGGGGAAGAAGCCAGCTGTCTCTAAATCATGTGCAAATCACAGGATATGATTGCAATGTTGGGAGACGGTAATTATGCATGGTCCACTGAGTAGATGATATTTAAGGAAATAGGCTCCTAGAATAGCCTTCAGCTCAGCAGACCTGTCTCAAGCTCCTACCCCGTGTTTGACGATGGAGACTCACTGTGGAAAAGTCACTCTTCTCGTCTCTAGAAGAGAAATAAATACATAAACAGAAAATTACAGCACGGTGTGTATATGATTTGTGCCAGGACTGAGTGTGTGGTCTTCTGCTCTGTTTCTTGGGTACATAGGAGGACTACATTACCCAGAATCCTTTTCAATAAAAATGTAGCTCTATATACAGTTAGTGTCAAAGAAATACCAGGAAAGGTAAGGCATAACATTTCCAATTTCACCTCCTAAATAATCCCTTAAGATTTCTTTCTCTCTCTCTCTCTCTCTCTCTCTCTCTCTCTCTCTCTCTCTCTCTCTCTCTCTTTCTCCTCTCACTCGTTGCTTGCATCAAAAAAATTTTACAGAAGACTCCAAAGCCCTAAGAAGTGACAGAGCCAAAAATGAGAGGAATCTCATTACATGGAGATTTACTCACCCCAAATTCTACTGGACATCTTCCTTTGTGATGACATTTAGAGTTTAATCATGAAGGTGCTTATCGTGGGGACAAGGTATAGAAGTAATACCTTAAGAAGAGAGGAAGAATGGATGATGCATGAAAGATCTGTGCAGATGGTAAAGATTTGCCCTTGACTCTGCTGTCCTGATCACAGGTCTTTCATATTTCCATCGAAAGGTTTCCTGAGAAAATACTCTGAAGAACTGGGAAGTTGGCGCACGTGAAGGTGCTGTGTGAACCTGTCACCCTGAGTTCTGTCCCTGCAAGTTACTTTAAAAGGTCGATGTGATGGAAGCATCTACGATTCCGTTGCTCGTAGAAAGGGGTAGGAGGTGGAGACAGGAAAGCTGACTGAGACCTCCTGGATCAGGCAGCCTGGAGCGTGCATCGAAGTGGTAGAGACAAGAGAGACATCAACAAGGTAGATGGTCAGAACTGATAGCTGAAAGTTTTCTTGAGGCATCCGCATGGACCCTATGGTAAGTGTGCATCTGTGCACATGAAATTTCATTTTTTTTTAAATTTGTGCCCTGGCAATGCTGAAGCATGCATGGGCAGCCCATATATGGCGGTTCTGTTGAACTTGCCCGTATTGGGTCTCATGGTCTAAGTTGATGAGGATGACTAACCAGGTCTCTTCCTCAGGAGGGCATCAGATTTCCTTACAGATAGCTGTGAGCCAACATGTGGTTGCTAGGAAATGAACTCAGGACCTTAGGAAGAGCAGACAGTCTTAACCACCAAGTCTTCTCTCCAGCCCTATTGTGTGTGTGTGTGTGTGCATGAGTGTGTGTGTGTGTATTCCAAGAAATAAAAAGATGTGAAGAGCACACCTCCCTCCTGCAGTAAATGATTCTTATGGGGCCCACCAGGACCATGGGAAGCGATCCTCTTCAATAGCACCCTTTTCAGCGCTATTGAAAAACTCTCCGTGACTTAGAATATCTTACAGTGACAAAACCAAGCAGACAGCCAAACTGTCAAGGCCATGTTTTCTGGATGGCAGAATATAGTCAAATAGAGGCAACAAGGCGAGAAGACAGCTTCTCACAGAGGTTAGGGAATGAAAGCAGAGCCCAGCTTCTCAGCTGCCTTGCCTAGGCCATTTTGCATTAAGATCATTTGGAAGAAGAGAATTTTTTTGTCCCTCTCAGGGCTAAGAAGACTGTCAACCACGAAAGGAAAATAAAGTTTATTAAGCTCCTATTGTACACCATACACTTTACATGTATTCTTATTGCTCAGTTTCATAACAGCATAGTAGGCATAACAGCGTATAAACAAAGTACTTGAGATTATGGGATGCTGTCTGTCCGAGGCTTTCTAGATTCAAGGCCACTTATAATCATTTCATCCCCTCATGTTTACATTGGGCAAAAGCATTGATGCTGGAACTTCTTTTGATTTGTGTGTGTCTAATAGATGTTTTTTCAATGATAAAGCAAACAATAACAGGGACCTCTCTTATCCATTATTAGCCTTCTACTTTATGACTTCCATGAAAGGACTCTAATTTTCCAAGGGTTAAGAATCATTCCTGGTGCCTGGTTTAGCGATCAGCATTTAATCCTCTGACTAATTGGATCCTGAAATTATGGTGGAGACAATACAATTAAATCTTGTACTGAGTCGATATTGATCTGCATATGTAATAGCTCTCAATTTAAATTACAAGTATAGTGTTATATTTAAGTTGATATTAATTATTTAAAAGTATGTCAAGAAGTCTGTAAATGAGACTACCCCCTCTACAACTTATTAACAGAAGTGAGTTTAACCAACATTATTATTTTACTGTCAACCTAATAGAAAAAAAAATCTGCAGATATATCTGGTGTGTGAATTATCTGGTTAGAGTTATTCAAGCCTAGTCAAACTCTCATTCTCAGAATCCCTTACGTAAGCCATAGAAAATGGTTTTCAAAATCAATTTTTGCATAATCATAATGTCATTGGTCAATGTGAATTGTTTGTGTGAACGCCATATCATGTAAACAAGAAAGCTAGTCAGAGCTAGAGGGATATAAGGGAAATGTTGGAGCCCATTTACTCCCAGTACCTGTGGGTATGAGGTGCTGGAGAGTGAGAGAGTAAATATGTACAAGACCATGTTTCTGAACCAAAGTAGCAAGTCAAATAGAAGCAAAAAGTTCTTCTGTACTGGGTGGCCAAGGTGAGGTCAATATCAATATTGGCATTGGCGCTGCCAAATTCATGTTTTGCGTGACGATAATTTAATCAAGATGTGTTGGTGACAAAAGGCTTATCAAACAAAGAATGTTTTAGTACACAGGTAAGCTTGTTTGACAAAAGTGACACCCACCTTCCTTCACAAAGCTACTGCAAATTTCATATCCGGCCTTGCAAAATTTTGTGCTGACAGCAAAGACAGTGAGTGCAAATTGACTGTATACTCAACAATGTTTGCTGTCCATCATAAAAACGCATGTGTTTCTTTTCTCAGGAAACAGCGATGTTTATTTTTGATGCTACAGAAGGAAAATGCCCAGCAGAGATCAGAAGCGCAACCTGAGAGTTCGAACACAATCCTAGGAACTCCATGTGGTTTTGTACATTAAGGACAACACACATATCCCATTTTATTCATGAGACAACAAAAACATAATAAACTCTTAAATGGCACAGCTTTTTCTACTTTTCCCAGTAGCCATAATAGGCCAAAAGAAAAAAAAAAAGTCAGGCAAAATCATCCTTATTAAACTTTGAGCATTGAGACTCAGGTCAAACATCTGGGTGATAGATTCATCATTTTTCCTACATGTTTTTAGTTGATCAATTAATTGCCAATGAAAATTTTACTTTCTCAGTTTCTTCTCCGAGAAATCAAAGGAATAACTTCTTCAAAATTCCATCTATGGTCAGTTTCTTCAGGGAAGAACCATATAGATCACAGTCTTTGGCCAGTCAAGTCCAAAAAGAGAAACAGATAAAACCCAGATTTCAGATGTCTGAAAAAGAGGAGTAACTTTGTAACTTGCGTAGTGTAGGCAGGCAGTTTCCCAAGCAGTAAAATAAACATGATATACACTTACTACTTTATTACACATACACACACATACACACAAACACACTCAGAATACACTAATCCATCCAACATTACTGTCAACAGAACCATCAAGCTACCTGTGATAGGAAGAGAGGAGTCGTTCACAGAGCACTTGGGGAGGGGGGGGGCGGCTCACTGGTTACAGGAAAGTGGAGGCTATGGGGAGTTCACAGGCCTAATAAGAGTGAAATCTCTTGATTAGAAATCAATAACAGTAATACTTATAAATAAAAATCATACTTCCTAAAAATATTTTTTATTCATGAAGACTTTCTTCTAAGTAGAACTTTCCAAATATGCTTAGGTATTCCCAGTAAAATATGAAGTGGGTTTCTGCCCACATTCAACATTTGGTGTGTGTGTGCCTACAGTAACCCATTTTTCTGGGTTCTTAATCACATGGTCTGCTTTAATAAAACCGTCGCAGTTCCCTTGAGTTTCTGCTTGTTTGCTGAATTTTAAAACACTAGCCTGCTTCATTTCCCCTCATGACAGGTCTTTGGTTAGAGATGCCTTTCACAAGTGGCCACTCCAGAATTCTCTCTCTCTCTCTCTCTCTCTCTCTCTCTCTCTCTCTCTCTCTCTCCTCCCTCCCTCCCTCCCTCCCTCTCTCTCCCTCTCTCTCTCTCTCTCTCTCTCTCTCTCTCTCTCTCTCTCTCTCTCTCTCTCTGTGTGTGTGTGTGTGTGAGAGAGAGAGAGAGAGAGAGAGAGAGAGAGAGAGAGAGAGAGAGAGAGGAGGTGGGGGGCCTACTCTAATACTTAAAGGACAAAGGATTTAGACCCCTACCTCTATGCAGCCAGCATGCTGCTCTGATCTCTATGTGGATTCACTTGTGCTGACTTGGGAGAAGAGGCCTTGCATCTAGTCAACCCCACTCTCCACTGCCACATGGGAACCATCACTGTTGGCCAAAAGAACCTGGGAATGGACTGGGAGTGCCTCTGGTCTCTGAGCAAAGTGATTGTAAGAGTTCTTTCAACTCCTTGGCATTCAGTTACCAGAGAGGATGAGCACAAGAACTCCTTCTGTCTGAAGCCCATAGTGAAGACAATGTCCCTATAAACCCACAATCCCAGGCTGTGTCCCCAGGAGATAGATGGATCAAGGGTTCAGGGGCTACGAGTTAAAAATTAACTACAGAAAAAGAAATACTGATTAGGCAAATCGGAAGGATAAGCTTGTAAACAGACTATGACTCAGTGTGTATCTCAGGGACGTCTTACTTGGCTGGGCAGCTCACAAAGCCTGGGTCTGAGTGGAGGATAGCCCCTTTCTATTGTTGCAGACAGAAGAAGGCTACTTTTCGCCTGTGCATGCCGCTTGTGCAGCCTGGGTGCTTTGATGTTTGTCTGAGCCTGCTGACAATTATAAGATTCAACAAGTACATTGTCTCTTGGCCTCCGATGCTAGGTGGCCTAATTCCAGTTACATTCGTTTGAATTTTTCAAATAGCCTCTCAGACAGAAGTACCCCGATCCGCAATCACAATATTGACAAAAACAAAAACAATAACAATCTCTTTGTTTGCCTTGCTTGACATTTGTTCTTTTCAACATCCTTGAAAGGGTGGTGTTAAAAGCTCTATTTCATAGCAAACAAAGCCGCAGTTTGAATAAGCGACGTGATTTGCTTTTAATTATACAGTGAATTGCTATAGCTATGGGAAAGCTGCAGCTCCCCCGTCAGAGGAGTGAAGGGGGGGCACTTCAGTGTGGGGGTCACCCTGTTTGAGAGCAGGACCTTTTCTGCAAAGGATCAAAGGCGTTCCAACTGAAACTAGATGCAGGTGATGAGGAAGGGGAAGGCTGAGAGACGCTACCGCCTCTCTGGAAAGTGGTCCAGCCATCTGTTTTGCTCATTTTTTAAAAAAATTATTTTTCCAGTTTTTCTTTTATGTGTATTGTTTTGTTTGTGTATATCTGTGTATCACAGTGCCTTTGGGGACCAGAAATGGTGTTGTATTCCCTGGGACTAGAGTTACAGGAGGTTAATAGCTACCATGTGGGTGCTGGGAATCAAACCCTGGTCTTCTAGAGAGTAATCAGTACGCTTAACCTCTAAGCCATCTCTCCTGCCCCCTGTTTTGGTCATTCTTGACTCCTACCTTTACTCTTTTACTGCCTGTTCCTCTCCATCTGAGTTTAAGAAAGTTAGAAAATAATTACCAATCTGTCCTAAGAAAGCCTGGCCCAGAAGACCCATGTCAGCTCTGGTCTAGGTTTTGGGGAAGAAGAGCAACTTGCTGTTCTGGGCCTGGATTTTTTATTACATTAGGATGGTGATGGCCAAGCATAGGGTCAGAGACTTGGAATCGCAGCCTTTGGAGGCTGAGGTGGGAAGATTTTGAGTTCAAGACTCACCTGGACTGCATAGAAAGATCATGAAGCCTGTTGTCCATTTTAGCAATCAGGGAAATGAAAACGACATTGGGATTTCACGCAAGCCCAGTCAGTCACAATGGCTACCTACCATCTAGAAAACAAATGAAGAAAGGAAATTTCTAGCAAGAATGTCAGAGAATGGACAAACACTTTCACACACTGTAAGTGGGATGAAAATGATCACAGCCAGCATGGAAGTTTCTCCAAATACTAAAATTAGGCATTCTAAACGGCCCAGCTATATATCACTCCTGGATATATATTCAAAGGGTTCTGTGAACATACCATGGAGGTACCCACATAGCCATGCTCAGCACTGCTATTGACAATAGCTAAGAGAATGAGCCTATAGCCCATCAGTAACAATAGCTAAAGGAAAGGTGGTATGTATTTAATAAAATTAATTCGCCTGTAAGAAAAAAGGAAATTGTCACATTTACAGGAAAGGGAATGAAACTGGATATCACTATGATAAAGGAAATAAGACAGACTGAGAAAGACAAATGTTGTATTCTTTCTCTCATATAAGGATGGAATGGGAGGGGGAGGGGAAATGGGAGGGGGAGAAGATCATGAGGGAATGGGGTGCTCAAGAATGGGGAAAGACAGAGAGGGAGAGCAAGGAAAGAGATATCTTAATTGAGGGAGCCATCAAAGAGCTAGGGAGAAACATAGCACTAGGGAAAGTCCCAGGAACCCACAAGGATGACTCTAAGCAACAGTGGAGACGATGCCTAAACTGGCCTTCCTCTGTAATGAGACTGATGACTGCCTTAACTGTCATCCTAGAACCTTCACCCAGCAACTGATAGAAGCAGATACAAGATCTACAGTGAATCACTGGGCCGAGCTACTAGAGACCAGTCCAAGAGAGGGAGGGGTGATAGATAACACGAGCAAAGTGGTCAAGACCATGATGGGGATACCCACAGAAACAGTTGATGTGAGCTAGTGAGAGCTCACTGACTCTGGACTGATACTGGGGAACCTGCATAGGACCAAACTAGGTAGGCCCACTGAATGTGGAGGACAATTGTGAGCCTTGGGCTGTCTGTAGGGCCACTGACAGTGAGACCAGAATTTATCCATGGTTCTTGAATTGGCATCTTCGAGCACATTCTCTTTGAAAGGATTTCACACTATGCCTTGGTATAGTGGGGATGGCCTTGGTCTTGCCTCGAAGTGATATGTCAGACTTTATTGACTCCTCATGAAAAAGCTTACCCTTTCTGAGGAGTGGATGGGGATTGAGGGTACAAGGGTGGGCCAGGAGGAGGGAAGGGGTGGGAACAGGGATAGCTATGCAAAATAAGAAAAGACTATATTAAAAATTCTTAATTAAAAAATAGAGAAAAAAATAAAACTGTGAAAACCTGGCAAATGGGAGGGCAGAGAAAAGGTAACATATGGTTGAAGTACATTGTATCCATGTACAGAGATATGTATATAAGAAAGAATGAGACTCAGGGAGTATAGGGACCTTCTCAGCTATGAAGGGCGGGGAACACATGCGAGCAATAATGAAAGGAAAGAAGCATGAGAAGAATTACAAACCCCTAATTTGCAGCATTTGTTGACTTCTCTGGCAGAATTTCTCCCCCTCAGCTCATTTCACACTGCCCTCTTGGATAAGGCGGCTAACAAAATGCCTGGGAATACAGCCATTGGCTCTTCTAAGCCAATACAGCCCTCTCCACCATCCCCAGTTAGACCACTGGCCAGAGGAGGACAGACAACAGGCTTTGTCTCTAGCTGTATAGTAACGTTCTCCAAACCCTCAAGCCTGGTTCTCCAGGTACTATGTAAATATGTAGGGCCAAAAAAACAGACCAGTTACGGAGATAGCACACAGGTATGACTTTAACTTCAGAAGTTAAAAAAACAGACCAGTTACGGAGATAGCACACAGGTATGACTTTAACTTCAGAAGATTTACCTTAGGTCACCCAAAAGACCAAAGAGTGACAGATCAAAATCGAATGTCTAGATCATTCTAAAGAGTCTTAAAATTTCCCTCCCCAAACAATGTGTGTGTGTGTGTGTGTGTGTGTGTGTGTGTGTGTGTGTGTGTCAGCTCAATGTGCTGATAAGATAAAAAGGCAGTCATCTGTGCTTCATAGGACATAGACATATACTTGATGTTCAGTTCTCATTCCTCGCATACTGCTAAAGTTCTTATCATCTCTGCAAATCTGATGGGCTGGGTCTAAAGAGTCAACTAGATGACATGTTTTCAACTTCTTCACTTGCAATCAGCCCTGATGGCAGAGTGATATCTATTTGGTTTCTGTTTGAATTCAGTACTAGGGCTATTGACACACTCGTACATTTTAAAATTTAAATAATTTTCCCACAAGTTCAAATAATATACTTGTCACCTTTTAGAGGCCTGGGAACAGATCTGATCTTCTTTGTCTGAAAATGCCACCAACCTGAGTAAATATGAAGGCAGAACAGGGAGGTAGAGCTTGGCTGTGAGTGTAATCGAATTCGCTCAGGCAAACAGGCAGCCTGGAGGCCAGGTTTAGCAATTTCAACCTCAAGATATAAGCCTCTCAACTACAAAAAACATAAACAAACAAACAAAAACCCTATTGTAACTCACCCCAGGGGACTACCTTAATCCTTAACAAACAGACAGGAGTGTTGGTGAATGCCAGTATTTAGAAACTGGACAGTTCCTAAGAAGCAAGGGTGGATGGAAGCTCCTGCCTTAATTTTTCCATGGTTTGGTGTATTTGTTTTTAATGTAATGCTTGTTATCTCGAGAGCCTCTATGTTCTGCGCTGTAAGAGTTCTCATTTCTGGCTAGGAACTATGTGTTAGCGTCCACTACGGAGAGTGAGAATTCAGGTCTTTCACCCTTTGCTCCACTTAATCCAGGCAGACTTTGTTCCCCTGTTGGCACAAGATAGCTGTATGTTAATTGTGGCTCAGTTAGCTCTCAATATTTGTATTAACGTGATTATGTAAGTGCTGGTCATGGTTTATCGTAAGGTGTATTTCCTTTCCGGCACAGTAACTACGTTCTGCAGAATTCTTCTTTGTCTAGGTTTTGTAGCATATATTACCAGTTTGTCCCCCAGTTTTTCCCAGACCGTGAAAATAATCTCCTCTTTGCATATTCAAACAGAGCCAGTGCTCACTGAGGAAGTGCTCCAGAGCCTTCTGAATAGATTGCATTTAGGAGGTCTTCCCAGGCTCCCACACTGCATGGACCCACAGGTTTCCCGAATCTTGGTTGATTCTTAGTTTTATCCCTGCTGAAGTGAATATTCTCAACTAGTTTCCTTAATCACAGTATGTAGCTAGTAACTTTCGGAGAACTGTCGTTGTGAGTACGTGTGTGTGTGTGTGTGTCTGTGTGTGTCTGTGCATATGCGCACACCACGGCAGGTATATGGATTTCAGAGGCCAACACTGGTTAACAGTCTTTCTTTGAGACAGGCACTGTTGTGCACCAAGCTAGCAGGCTAGAAGTGCCGCAGGCTTCTGCTGTCTCTAGTTCCCGTCTCATAGAAACATGTCTAAGTGTGAATGGACTTCGCAGATCTCAAACTCGGGTCCTTTACTCACGGAGCTGCCTCCCCATACCAGAGAACTTTTAAATTGAAAACCATTTATTTTATTGTCTTGCTTGTTTGGCTGGGCCTAACATTCTTTAAAAAAAAAAAAAAAACAAACCACCTGCTTGCTTTCTTCTGGTTTAAGAATGCTGCTCTGGGTTCTGTGTTTTTACTTGATCATTGTAATTTAGATGTCTGTTTACTGTCTAAGAAGAGATAGAGAAGGAAAGGAATGGATTTCTGTTTTTCTGAAAGATTTTAAAGCTTTTCTTAGTGCTCAGTTGGTCTAAAATTTTGTGATGATGTGGTTTGATGTAAGTGTGGTTTTGTTTCGACCTAAAAGTCTTCTTCCTTTCTGAGATTCATTTCTTGAATTATTTCTTTATTCATTCTACCTTTGTATAGTATCTTCCTTTCCTGGGTTTTTTTTTTTTCTAGATATTATAACTTCTGAAATGGTTCACTTGTCTGCTTTTTTTTCAGGCTTTGATCTCTTATTTCCTTCTGTGTTATTTCTTCAAATTTACCTTGAAAGATTTCTATGCAGTGTTTTTATTTCTAGAGTCATTGCAAACACTTCATGCAATTCTTCCGCTGCAGAAAATACCGCTCTTGTTTTGATGGCACACTTTCCTTTTTTTTTTTTCATCAGGGAATAATGACGACAGTTTTTGAAGTTAATGTCACATCTCAAGTTCAGGCTGCCTTTCTCATTTGTGTACTCGTCTTGACCTCTGTGCTGTGCGATACTTTTCCAGATGTCTCACATTTGAGTGTAAGACGCTACAAAGCTGTATGCACGGTGGAGCTGTCCCTGAGACTCAGTACAGAGTTACCTAGTCTGAACATCAAATGTGTCCATGCCATTATCCTCTCTGGGATTGATAACATTCTCCAGAGAGGCCTCCTTTAACCTCCTGCCTCAGGGGGATAGCCCTGGAGACTTCATCCTGTAAGCTGTTGGAGAGGAAAAGCATGAATATCCAACCACCCAGTTTCACCAAGGCCTCCATGTTCCACTCTGCTCAATATTTCTCAATCTTTCAGTTTCCTCTTCTTCCCTTTTCAAGATAAATACACCTCCACTTTTCTGCCTAAGCTGCAAGGGTTCTCACTGTACTGGTTGGTTTTTGTTGACTTGATGCAAACCTAGACTTATCTGGGAGGAATTTTAACTGAAAGAAAATGTCTCTATCAGATTAACCTCTCTGAAGGGCATTTTCTTGATTCCTGAGCCATGTGGGAGGGCTCAGCTCTCTGGAACTGGTGCTACCTATGGGGAGGTGGTCCTAGGCATTATAAGAAGCAGACTAAGCAAGCCAGAAGCAGCCTTGCTCCATGGTTTCTGCTTCAGTTCCTGCTTCCCGGTTCCTGCCTGGACTTCAGTCAGCCATGGACTGTTATCTGGTAGAGCAAGATGAAATTAGCTTCCCTTGCCAAGTTGCTTTTGTTTGTGGTCTTTATCACAGCAACAGAACTATAACTAAGACATTCACTGGACCTAGAACTCACCAATTCTGTTAAACTGGCTGGTCAATAAGCCACAGAGACCTCCTGTCTGCCTCCCTGGTGTTGGCATCAGAGGTGTGTGCCAGCTTTTAACATGGGTACTGGAGGTTCAAACTTGTCTTCGTGATTGTGCAAAAAGAACCTTACCAACTGAGCAATTGTCTCTGTCCCCTGCTAATAGTTTAAGGAAAAAAAATAGCACCAGATGGTGTCTTCAGTGAGCATGTTCTTGCATGTGCTGGGTGGCGCTGTGCACAGCTCTGGGTTTGAACCCCACTTTACATTGTCTAGTCTGGAGACCTTAGATGACTTACCACCTGAAACAAGTTGCATCTCCAAACTCAGTGCTGTCTCTCAGTTTTGTAAGATGCGCATCTTAGTAGAATACACCTCACGTTTGAGTTCTAAGCGTCAGAGTGAGGTGATTCATAGGCTAGCACAAGGGAAATGCTTGCCCCTTCTTGCTCCTTTTCTGCTGTGGTTGTCACCATTGTTATTCGGCATTGTTCTGCAACTGCTTTATCCTGTGCCAAAAAAGAAGAAGATGAGATGCTTGGTCTGACCTTGAAGAACTCACCCTTCAGTGGCTAATATATTGAAAACAGTGAGTGAGGTGCAATTAGACTCACTCCCAGGGCTTACAGAAAGGCAAGAGGGACAAGTGGTCCCAGAATTTAGGTCAAGGGGGAATCTTAACACAGAAAAAGGATATATTTGTACTGATGCAGTCAGTCCAAACATGTAGAGCAAATTCCACCTTTGTAACTTCCAGACAGATAAGTTCGAAAAAAAAAAAAAAAAACACTTCGTTTTCTGCTTGGAGCATTGACAACCCTCAAGAAGCAAAGGACAGAGGGCAGAGACAGAGATGACCGACGCCCAGTCTTGTGTGGCACACTGACAGGGACCCTCACATGATCCTTGTTCTGCTACTTCAAAGCCTCATCCCTAGCTTGCAGGTGAGTAGACAGACACTCGGATGCTCAAGGGTTTTACAAGGTCACATGGTTGGAACTGCATGGAAATGCATAAAACTGCGATTCAGACTGAGAAGACCCATTTCCTTAACAAAGTCTCTTTCAGTTGAACGTGTTCTATTGTCACAGGAGCATGTTAGTGAGAAGTGAAACAATCCTCAAGAATAACTTTGAAAAACTTCTTGTCGTTAAAGGAAAAAGGGACTATAAAAGGAATCTCTGTATTCGTCACATATTTTCAATAGAATTTACTTTTTGATACATATCAGAGGGATAATGCCAAGTTTCACCCTGGAAAATCTCTTAAATATTAGGAATGTGATTTAGAAACCTCTGACTTTGAGAAAGTTGCCTATACCCTGACTATGACTTGCTATTTCAACACAGAGCTAGCGACCTTCCCGTTCAGTGTGTGCTTTGCAGTAGCCAATCAGTGATGCTCTGAGGGGAGCAAATTGCAGAGGAGAAGGCAGTATTTTCACAAGGGTGTAGTCTTTTGTCCCTTTGTCCCTTGCTCATCCTGACAGGCCAGCTGAGCAGTCTACAGAGGTGATTGTATTAGTCAGGGTCCTCTAAAAAAAACAGAAATATAGGAAACACACACAGGGGATTTATTAGATTCAGTTATGTAATATTGTAGTCCAATAATGATGATCTCACACTAGAGAGGCTGGGAATCTGACAGTTGTTCAGTCCATGAGGTTGATGTTTTCACAGGCCCAGTCTGGTACTGAAGGCCTGAAGAGTTGCTGGATGCTGGAGCCACAGTCTGTGTTGGATGCCTGAGGAAGCTGGTTCTAATATCCGCAAAGGAATGTTGATAGATGAACTTGCCAGTGAGAACAAGGGCAAGCAGGCAAACGACAAAGTTTCCTGCATCCATGTTCTTTGATCTGGGCTGCCACCAGAAGGTACCAACCATATTTAGGATGGATCTTTCCACGTAGAATAATCTGGCCAAGAAAATCCCTCAAAGGAGCTCCTGCTGGGTTGGATTTTTGTTTATTTTGTTATTTTGTTTATTTGTTTATTGACAGTTAAGATCAGTCATCATAGCACCAGAAGGAGTCAGATACAGGCTTTTGGAAAATAGACATTCTAACTCAGAATTCCTAACTACTATTTTTTTTTCTCTCTAAAGTTTTCTTGTTCTCTCTTCACAGAAAAATGTTTTAACAAAAGGCAACAAGAATGGGGCTGAAGATTCATTTCATTTGATAAGAGTATTTGCCTAACTTGAGAAAACAGTGTCTAACAGTACATGCATACATGAGCATGTAATCCCAACACATGGAAGCTGGGGGCAGGAGGTTTAGAAGTTCAAGGCCATGTTCAGCTACATTGAAAGTTAGACACATGATATGTCTCCTTGCCCCTCTTCACACACAGACACACACACACACACACGTACACACACATGTGCATGTGCACACACACACACACACAGAAAGAGGGAGACAGAGAAACTGTCTCATCCCCAGTTTCTTTGCCTTCACCTGTATGTTTGTTGGTATTTTTTGCTGTGACTCCTTAATTTCATTGTCCCTGAACACATGCTTTGTTCAACTTTCTGTGGATTATTAGCAGTCTTTATCATCTAGTGGTTTAATCTCTCTGCATTATTATCTTTTTACAGAAGATGAAGTCAATTTAAAGAAACGATTCTACTGCCTAAGGTAAATAACAACTGCTTAGCTGTAGGTAGTGAAACACAGGCATTCTATTTCAGAGCCAGGCACTTGCATGACTCTATTTCGTGCCTGAACAGTTGGAGCATCCTCTTGTCTGGCCTTTGTTCCTTTCCAGGCCCCGGCACTCAGGATTTCCTGGTAACCTCCTTAAATCATCACAGAGTTTGACAGGTTTAAATACATGCAATATAAAAGTAGCCATAAACTCCAAACCCTTGTGTCTCGAAACTGTGAGATTCCAGCTACGAAAGTGACATGATTCGAATAGACAGCATTAGATGGAACCATGGGTAAGCTGTCCTGTTGAAAAATGAGTAATTAAATTTAGGTTTCCAGGGATCACAGAGACATACTTTGTTCAGCGTTAACTTGATTTTGTGGCTACTGATTAAGTACAGTGTTTGTTTTCAACTTCAGTGTCAAGATCTGACTCCTGCTTTGGCTCCGTGTCTCAGCCCCAGTCCATTTCTGTGCACAGCACTTAGTCCTGGGTGGAGAATCACTTACTACACCTCAGGTGCACACTGCATTCTCAGCATCTACGGACTTACCAGCTTCCATCACTCTGTGTATGTATCGCTTCCTCTGAGAAAAGCTCCTGGTTCTTGACTTAGTTGTGTGTCTTAAACACACATCTAGACTACACATTGATACTGTTCTGTCTAACTAACTGTGATTGAAGGCCTCAAGGTCGGGGACAGTGTGACGTGCACAATTAATCGTTTTTACCCTTGAGTGGCAGATTCAGAGAGGGAAAGTAACTTTGTCAAAGCCACACAACTGGATCTCTCAGTATCTCAGATGCTATGCTCTTGGGTGAGAAGAATGCAAGGCCATAATTTCTACAGGGTATTGGAGCGATTTGGGGCTATTCTATTCTGTGGCACTGTGGGCGAGCTTCTCTGATTGCCCATTTCTTTTTGTGACCCAATACATCAAGGAAGAGTCTCAGACACCCCTGGCTCTCACTGGTGTCTGGCAGCTTTGAGGGGGACCATGGACGTGTCCTTCCCCACCCCTGGGCCTCACTTTTTCTCAGTTGAGACGTGAGCATGCTGAACCAGATGGCATCAAGCCTCGTCCTTTGCTTTCACCCAAGGTGTGCATGGCTCACATCTCCTGGGTGCCCTTGGCACATCAGCTGCCAAACTCTGCCAAATGATTGGATTGAACTGAGCTGTGGAAATGGGCTCAGGGAGAATGGCTCTTTCAAGCGGACCTTTGTGCAGGGCGAGCATTGTCACCAGAGGAAAGTGACTCCATGAGGTAGCAGCACTGTATGGAGAATACCAGGCAGGGCCGGCACTTCAGCCGCCCCCCCCCCCCCCGACTCCTGTCCCACCAGCAGCTCTGCAGGTTCAGAGGCCTTCCTGATACCTAGTGACGACAGGCCAGGCCCAGGACAGGACACGCTGGGAAGGAAAATCAGAGTTAGACCCAGGGCTTCTTGAGGGTCAGGTGACCCCCAGAGATGCAGGCAGCCCATGTCAGGCTCTGCCACTTCTCAGCCACAGCCATATTTTCCTCAAGAGGGACTATGTGTCCTTCACAAAGGCTGGTGCTCTGTCCTGGGCAGGCCACACTAGAACCTTGCCCCTTCACTTATATCCTTCATAGCCAGGGCTGACCAAGGGAATTCCAACTCTGGACCATCCTTCCTACCACTCTCCAGAAACAAAGAACACCAGGCAGAAAGCCTCTGTGTGTGCTCAGGGGACCTTAGAAGCCATGTCAAAGCCCTCAGCTTCTCCTGGCTCCTTTGTTAGGCCAACTTCACCGTAGGCTCCAACCCTTCCTTAAGGGGCCGCCTTCTTCAAGGACCAGTCCTTGATTTCCTGTGTTCTAACTTGGGCCCTAAGCTTCCTTTCATCTCCACATTGTCACTCTGTTTCCTAAATTCTGAGCATGTAGAAGGAAAAAGAAATTCAGTTTCCCCTTTCACTCACTTGAGCACAAATTAAACCAACACCTTGAAGAACTTTTTTTTCTCTGGGAAACTCAAAATGCTTCAAAAGCAAAACAAGGGCTATAAAATGGCTCAGTGGGAAGAGGTACTTGTGGGCAGGTAGGCCTGACAATCTGAATTTGATCCTTGGATCCCAAAAGGTGGCAGGGAAGAATAGATTCTTAAAAGTTGTCTCTGATCGCTATGCACCTGCTGTGATGAATGCCTGCGTGAGTGTGTAAGCATGCACACACCCTCACACAAACACGCACCTACCTATTAATTTATTAATTATTTTTAGAAACTGCACAGAAATGGTCCCTGGTGCCATGGCATGTACAGTTTAGTAAGGGAGTTAGCTAAACCATCATCTCACACGTGAACTAGTAAAGCAAGTTCTGGGAGCAGCAGCTCAGGGGCTCACTTGGTAGCTAATAGGGGGAACTCTTTAGAGAGGACTTAATGGGGTCCAGGATAGGAAGAGGCACAGATGAAGACAGCTAAGGAAGATCCCAGCATCCTGTAGGGCCTTGGATATGATGACTACCGGGTAAATACACACACATGCAAGCTTCTGTACCTCAGCTGCAACTTCTCAACTTTGACTCTGGGGCTGCTGTCTAGGTCGTAGGTTAGCCCATTGTCCCACCTCAGATGCAGGGGACATTTCCACTTCACCTTTAGTGTGATGGCCCTACAAGCCCTGACCAGACCATGAACTGCAGACTTCCACATGTCTCTCAGATGGGGTCCCCCAAACTACGTATTTCTATTTTCCACCTAGAACCATTACAGCCATCTCCCCTTCCTGGTCCTTCATGTTTATGCCTGGAGCTTGGTTGAACCACAGATTCAGCTAGCTCTATTTCCAGCTTCCCTCTAGGGCTCTTCAGAGTAGGTTACTTGTCCCCCACTGCTCCACAATGCCCTTTTATCCCGAGGGAAGAGAATTAGTTCTGAGATCCAGACATCCTTATTGCATGGCCCCCAATCCAGCCAGGCCCAGCACCCTCCCTCCTATGCTCCCCAAGCTCCCCAAATATTGGATTTATCACAGGCGGGAACACATTTGGTTAATCAACTAACTGGAGCCACTCTGATAAAGATTTAAAATGTGCCCCTATTGTAAGTGGCTACTGTTTCCAATTACATATGCTTCTCCCAGCCACCATGCAATCTGTTCAGTTCATGCTGGTTTGCAAGAGCTGTTCGCACCAAACCATTGACAGCCAGTATCTAAACTGAAACCATCTGCTCAGCCATTTGCCATGCACGGCTGGGTCTTCCAGGCTTACCCAGTGGAGGGCCTGTGGAGCAGTCCATAAAGCAAGCATGAATGAGCGCAGCCTGTTTTTATTAAATGTCTTGCAACTGATGGGAAGATGGACAAGCCTGTCTGGCGAGGAGAATGGCCCATGCTCTCAGCACACGAAGGCTTGGATAGAGTCCAGCAGCACCCTGCATCTCGAGACAGCCCAGTGTTTTAGGAGTGTGGTCACGTGCTTGTAATAAATTAACCTAGGAGAGGCTTTTTGCAAAATATTTTATGGTTTCTCCACTTTCTTGAGAAAAGCTCAACCTCCTCTCTCCCTTGCTGTTACTTACCTGGAAAGTCAGGGAGAGATAAGGACAGCCAAGAACCTCAGGCAGCACTGGTCTTTGCCTCTCTGAACAAATCCAGGAATTTGGGTGCTAGGGTCCTTTCTTACTGATACAGATGGTTTCCACAAGAGTAAGGACTGACTCTTGAATAATTTCTGTACGCTCTTCCTAAATATTTTGCTCATGGTAATGAAGCCCCAAATTAGAGGATTTCTTGGAAGATTCACCCAAGATTCTGATCTTTGTTTCTAAAATATTTATTCTGGACACTAGCAAGGAAAGTACCAGTGGTCCAAACTGTGTGACGACTACACTGTTTCTCCTTGGAGTGGGAGTGGAGTGCACTCCTCCCAGAGAAGATGGTCATAAGAGGGGCTACTGTGCTCTTGTCACCCTAGGTCAGGCTCCGTGCCTACTTTATTAACACTCCTTGTTGTGATGATGTTGGACCTCCCAGAGCAGAAACTCACTAGGGAAAGTAGGAAAGCCCCCATGTGGGAAACGCTAATTTTCTGAATTTCCATTATCCTCCCTGGTGGTTCAAGCACCACCAACTTGGTCAAAACTTCACAGTCCTAAGCCCATTTATGCAAATCTGTCTGGTACAAACCAGCTTGTACACGAGGGTGTGACAGCTCCAAGGCACCATCGAGGGCAAGGGTTCTGCTGTAGATACGAGGGAGAGTACAGCCAGAGGCATCTGGAAGAGACCAGAACAGGAAGAGAAAGCAGCAGATTGAACATAGAGAGAAGAATGGACTTGGCCTAGAGAGGAGATTGAGCAAGGGAGAGTGGGAGAAGAAAACCAAGAAAGGATAACCAAAGCCAGAGAGCAAAGAGAGGAAGCCAGAGGAAGCCCAAGAGAGGGCCCAGCTGAAATGGCGGGGTCATATAGGATTGAGAAGTTGGGGGAAGGGAAGCCCCTAAGCAGAAGTTTAGGGTAGAGGGCTCTGGAACAGGTACTTTGTGGCACTGAGAAAGGTCAGAGGCCAGCATGAGCTTTGGTATGCTGATAGGCACTGCTGTTAGTCTCTGTCCTGAGTTTCTTTTAGACCTAGACAAGAGTAGCAAGGCAATGGTGCACCTGCCTTTTATCCGAGGATAATAATATTAAATTATTAGTTATAATGAGCATTTTTGAGCAAAGTTTGGCCTTTTCTCGGGGTTGCATTCAAAGGATCATCCTTGAATTCCATTCTGAAAAGGTTCTGAAGTTATATGATTGCTGATGTCCCATCATATGCGAAGGAAGACAAATCAGAGACTGGTTAGGGAAGGAAGCACATAAGAACCTAGGGAGAGATGTGTCTACTTATTGTAGATGTTATTATTTTATCATCATTTATACATTCATTTAACAGCCATACATTCATTCCATTACATAGACAAAAATGTCTATTGAGTCTCCGTAGATGGTCAAACAATATGCAATATGCACACAGATTAGCAAAATAGTTTGGAAACTGGGAGTGTGGGCAAATTAAGTAGATAGTGACAGTCCATGACAGGAAAGGTTAATTACATGGATGCAGCACGAATAAGGGAAGGGATGCAGGGACAAATGAAAAGCATGGGCTTCACACTTCAAATCCTGGCTCTATAAGAAGTAGGTGGATGATGCCTTGGACAATTCACTTTCTTCAGCCTCAATGTTCTTATCTACAGAATGGACATAATTTAAATGGAAATGTGAAAATACTTACAAAAAGTCTTGCAATGTCTAGAATAGAGTATTTGATGGACCGATGCTTTTAGAGTGACTTTTCTTTGCCATTTTATTACTATGTATTAATTGTACAGAGGGAGGTTCCATTGTGACATTTCCGTGCCTGCATGTTGTAATAATAAAGCATTCCTTTCTGGTTTTCTCCTCTCCGCTCTCACATCCCCATTCCATATTTCTGATAGCATTGGTGGGTTTACTTTAATGTCCCTGTGGTCTCTCTAGATTTAAAATGAGAGCAAAAAAGGTGACACTTTTCACTCTGAGACTGGGTTATTCCACCTAGCCTGAATCTATGTTTCTATCCACTTTCTTGCAAATGACACTACTTGGCTCTTCTTTGTAGTTGAATAGAGCGCCCTTGTGTATGTAGATTGTCTTTTCCTAATCCATTCATCTGCTGATGGGCACCCTAGCTGACACCGTAACTAGGCGGTCCTGAGGAGGGAAACAATAAAGCTGGGTGTGCTGGTATCTCTAGATTGAGCTGAATCTGATTGTGTATACCCGGAAGTGGCGCGGCTGTTTTACATGGATGATCTTTGCCATTTTGTTGGTCATTGCGTTTCTCAACTTCAGTGATTAGGACCATTTGTTGATTTTCTTTGCAAACAAATCAAAATTGCTAATGACCTCACAGTCAAAGCAAGGGATTCAGAAGTTCCCTGGAAAGTGTTTTCAATGAGCCAGCCTTTGACCAAGTGCCTGTCTAATGCATAGTTTCCTAGGATTCTGCTTCTGGCAGTCAGATAATATGCTTTTGGCTGTACTTTCGCAGGAAATGTGAATAAACAAACAGAGAAACATGACTATCGGGGACTTGGCGAGCTCTTTGGGCGAGCTCTTTTCACAAGTTTGCGCTGCATTATTTGTTGACAACCAAAACTCAGAAGCAGCCATAGAAACCTATGACAAAACAACATGACAATTCTGTCCATAAAGCATGCACATTTCTGGGCCATAATCACAATAGCTATTGTTATTATGCCACTAGGAGGCCAACATTATATTATTGATGGTTATTGATATTTAGAGAGTTAATCAAAACAGATGACTAGCCACAGCCAATGTACTCCCCCCCCCCCCACCTCAGAGATGAACAATAAGGCTGCAGATACACCAACCAGTGACGCAGTACTGTAAGTTTTCCCACCATGGTGGGAGGGAAGGGCTGTCTAGCAGATACACTCACTGGGTTTTTCCTTCACTTAAAATAAGAAGCAGGAAGAGGCCACATGAAGTTCTGCTGTCTTAGGAAAGAACTGAGACACGGGGAAGGAGGGACGGATGATGGTTCTTTCTCATCAGACTCTTCCTTGCTCCGTGTTGATTGAGAACAGCCAACCCAGATGATTAATAACCTCTTTGCTTTAGAAGAAAGGCTTGATTTTTCAACCACTGAGTAGGAAAAATACCAGCTTTTCTCGGACTCTCTGGGGAGTTAGCGGTCCTGAAAGTACTCTATTAAAGTGAAGGGGAAATTAAGTGATAGTCAATGGGCCTTTCTTACTTTAGAGCAACCATTGTTCTTTAGGTCTCATTCAAGAAACCAAAACGCCTTTTGAAAATAATTCATTGACGAAATCAATGGCAGCTGCCTTCATGAGCCCATATGCTCTGGATTTTAAGCCACAGTAATCCAGATCTAAAGAGGTTAGAATTAGGGTCCTGTGTTTTTAAGCAAGAGAAAAAGATGGTCGGAGGAGTCACTTTAGGTCAGGGGAAATACTCTGTGTCTCTCTGCATCCTCATGCTCGCTCTGGTGTGCTGATCTGGAACTGCTGAGAGGGTCGTCTAATACAGAGCCACACTTCTCGGCCTTTAGGTCATGACCCCTTTGGTCAGCCTTTATCTGCAAATATATTTATTTGCAATTCATAGAAGCAGCAAAATTTCAGTTATGAAGCAGCAATGAAGATAATTTTGGGGTCGGGAGGGTCACTACAACACATGAAGAGCTAGATGAAAAGGCCTAGGCATTAAGAAGGGTGACAACCACTGATGGAGAGATTCCATGACTAAACCTGTATTTGGGTGCGGGGAGAAAGAAAAAGCAAAGGAAATGCTGCATTCTATTTCTGAGGCATTTCTGATCATGTTCTCAGCACAACTGTCCCTTTCTTTTTTTTTTTTTTCTTGGTTTTTCGAGACAGGGTTTCTCTGTAGCTTTGGAGCCTGTCCGAGAACTTGCTCTTGTAGACCAGGCTGGCCTTGAACTCAGATTAAAGGTATACACCACCACCACCCAGCCAACTGTCCTTTTCTTTAAATTGATGCTGAATCTCTTCCACCAGGACTTCCACTCCTGGTCTTGGCACTTTTCTTGGGGAGAATCCATTCCCTTGAAGGTGGCTAAATTCATCTCCTGACATACCTGTTGGGGGTCTTTTGTTGAGTTCAGCAGGTCCCTTTTCTTAAAACCATTCTTTCAATTACAACAGTGTGTACTTGGTCATTTACATTAGATGGTTCAGTATGTCCCTTTATATTTCCCTTTGTTCATTCCTTCCAGCTTGATTGGATTCAAACAAAGTTTTCAGAGTCCTTTCTGAGTACAGGGAATGTCTGTGGGGAGTTCCTAGATGGAGTCAGCTGAGGTGGAGTGTATGTAGCAGTATTTCATGGGTCTAGAGTCATAGGGTGAATTCAAAGGAGAACAAAAGAAAACAGTGGCATTCCTTTCTCGCTGCTTCTTGACTGTGGACACAGGTTTACCATTAACTTCCCTGTACTGCCGCCGTTCCTTCTCCCTTCATCTCTTGTCCCCTGAGTTGCTTTTGTCAGGCATTTGCTCAAGGCACTGAAAAAAGTACTAATGCAGAAATAGACCTGTGCTCTCTTCTTTAGGCCACGGAGGGGATCTTGAAGGGTGTGCTTGCACTAGATACAGAGGCTACCACATACCTGGAAGCCATTTCTTAGACTTCCTTCCCTTTCTGGGTGCTTCACACACACACACACACACACACACAGACACACACACACACACACGTACTGCTCTCTCTCCTTTCCAAGCAAAATTCACTCGTTCATTCATTCTCATGAGACCCATTCTCTAGTTGAAGGGGAGGAGAAGGTCGCTTGCAGCAGTTTTATGTAGTAAACTCAGTGACACGCATGGCCTGAACAGACTCCGTGGATCAGGGGTCCACTCCAGGCCACCACAGCCTCAGTCCTTCCAAACAGATGCCCGCCATTGTCCCTTGGCCTCCTGCCATTGAAATCCCGCTGCCCAACCTTCAAGGCCTCACTGTGTGGGCTCCACACACTTCCCCTGACTCCTCTTCTGGAACTGAATTCGCGGGATTGTCCCCAACACTGTGGCCTGTGCCCTGCTCTTTCCCTTTGCTCTGCCTTGCTCTCATGACTGCCTGTAGTATTTTAAGTCCCAATTCCCACGTGCCCCTGCCATGTTCTCCTAATGCTCTAACCCCCAAAATCTGCCACTTGCCTCCAATTCCCACTCCACCCCCAATTCTTACCATGCAGGTTGTACTACTTTCCAGATGATTCTGTTTCACTGCTGACAGTGACTGCCTGCCTACGTCATCTAGCTGCAAGCCCACACAGCCATTTCAGCTTCTGTTTTCCATGGTAACATACACTTCCCTTGGTTCTCCAGCCACTCCAACTCTCTTGCTCTTGCTTCCTGATCTAGGGCCATTGTATCATCTCCCTCTACACCTGAAACAGAAGTCCTGTCTTCATTCTGGACCATCCATCCTTTTCCTCATCCTCCCTTTCGCCAAAGCCCTGCTTGGCCTTCTGCTGCTGTGATAAAACACTGACCAGAAGCAACTGGGAAAGGGAAGGGTTTATTTCAGTTTTTGGGTTATAGCCTTTTATCCAGGGAAGTCACGGCGGGAACTCACGGCAGGAACTGAAGCGGGACCATGGACGGATGCTGCTTACTGGCTTAATTTTAAGGACTTGCTTAGCCTGCCTTCTTATATAACCCAGGGCCAATCACCTGATCAGAAATGGCACCAGCCAAAGTGGGCTGACCCCTTGTACATCAATTGTTGTCAAGAAAATGCCACTCAGACATGCCAACAGGCCAACCTGAGGAGGCAAATCCCCAGTTGTAGTTTTGTCTTCCCACGTGCCTATAGTTTTAAATCTATAAAAACTAAAGAGCTCCCTAAGCCACCCTGATTCTTCTTCCAGCCGTGAGTCCTGTGGTTATTTCTCAGAAGGCCAGGTTTTCCTGACCCGTGCACTCGATAACGTGTATAATGCGTTTCAGTGTTCCAGTATTTGCTCCTCTACAGCTATTTGGGTAATCTTTGCATTCAGTATGTCTGCTCTAATGAATTACAAGCTGAGCAAAGCAAGACGTTATATTCATTTTTGCTCACCATTGCTATTGTGTTAGCATAAAAGTACCTGTCACACAGCTGTTCCTGGGGCTCAGTGCCTGTTTGTCCCCAATAAACACATGATGGAAAAGGCTGGCGTCTTAGAATGTGGAATCAAATATCATATAGCACAGGATAGAAAACCTCTGGCTGTAATGATTCATAAATGATAAGAAAGAAGAACTAGAAAATCATTTTAACTTTAACATAGTCCTTAGGCAATAAAGTTCTTGTTACAGAAAAAAAAGCCGTTTGTTGTTGTTTTTTTTTTTCAAGATAGAAATTAAAGATGGAAGTTTTAAAAACATGTTTTTTTTCCATGTGGAGATTTATTGTGTGCAGGAGGCTCTACGCACAGACTTGGCTCCCTAATGGGCTATCAGTGATTCATGGGGAGAGATTTAAAAGTGTGGTTTTTAATCAGAGCATCTGTAGAGCTATCAGGTGTTTCCTGTGAATTCTGAGGTAATTGAGATTCTGCCTGAGATACCAGTCATTAGGAGCTTTTCGGATAATCCTGTCGGATCTCTTGCAAGGCTGTCTCTGAAGCTACCATCCAGCCACATTGATTTATTATCCCCAATGACCTGGAGCCACGGTTATGATCCCATAGTGATGAAATACTTTCTGGTAATTCCTTTACCCTCGAGACCACAGAATTCACTTACAAACCTTAAGATCGGGTCTTAGTCGTACTTATTTCTGAACCTGGAAACAAAACACAGAATTAACAGAAAAACAAGTAAAATTTTTTGAACTTCAGACCCAGGGTCTGATTCTCTGTCCCAGTTTTTTTTTTTAATTTTTATTTTATGTTATTTTATTGAGAAAGGGTTTTTCTGTGTAGCCCTGGCTGTCCTGGAACTCACTGTGTATACCAGGCTAGCCTCGAACTCAGAGAATCATCTGTCTTTGCCTCCCAGTGCTGGGATTAAAGGTGTGTGCCACCACCGATAGGCTCTATTCCAGTTTTTTTATCGAGCCCTAAGCCATAGAAAGAAATGAAAAAAGGAGGAAGTCAAGGTTGAGTTTTCTATGCAGGCTTTAAGTAAACTCTTTTCAGCAATTAGCCCTCTGTCAAAGGAACCAGAGTCTAAACTGGAGCTACGGCCTTGAACCAAGAACCGAGGGCTCTGAGCAAGAGAGGGCCCATTCCCCAGTGATGGAACAGATACAAGAGGATCAGGAGAGAAGCCAAGATCAAAAACGAAACAAGCAAAAACTAATAAGCAGACTGAGCAAGTATAGTTTCAGTTCCTCCCATTAAGGTAGAAGATCTCCTGGACGTCTCTCTGGTCCTTCTTCCCATCCCTTTCACCGCCCCTAATCTCCTTCAGTCATTTCTACTCAGCACTAATCTTGTCTTCCTTCAAGCAAATCCCACAGATCTATGTGTTTTCATTCTCCAATATTCCCAGCCAGACATCCCACTCATTCTTCCTGTCACCCTCAGTGACTCCCCAGCCTCCAACATGTCCACACTCCACAAAGACTTCTTCTCACAGAGCTGATTTTCAGAGATATCCCTCAGCCATAGATAGCACAGTGGACGGCTGGCAGCCCTTGCACTGTGACAGATGGAAGGATTGACAATTATAGACAGGTGCCCGACACTGAGTGTGCCCTCCAAACCAAACCATTGACAATCCGTGATCTTTCTGAAACACACCTCCTACTATGTCACCCTCTCTCCCCACTTGAAAAGAATGTGCCCTAAAGTGCATCAGTGACAAGCCTTGAATTCCTTCATAGGCTTCATTGATTCTCATGCCTTCACAGGGCCACGTTTTACTATTCTCGCATCCTATATTCCCACACATCAGCTGTCTTTATGGTCCATAACAACATTGTCCATGTCTCTCTGCTCTGTAGCGTTCTCCTGCCTGTCTGAATAACCTAAATGGACATACCTTTACCAAGAAACACTTCCAGCCTTAGCTCTTGGATCCCTTGTCTTCTTTGGGCTTCTTTTTGTATGTTATCTTAGCATCCAATTCTGCCTTTACTTTGTTTCTAAACTTCAGTTAAGGACAAGGAAAAGATATGGTGTAAACAGAGAGGGAAATCTGAAAGCCAAAATTAAATGAAGATGAAAAGATAAAACAACAGTTTACAGCCTCAAGGTGCCATTAGCCTGAAATGAGTCTGAAGAACACCCAAAGCCAATGTCATACGTAAGACTAAGAACAACATTTGGTCCAAGAGGGTCACGGACAGGTAGAAAACAAATGCTCCAGAGCATGAGGAGAGGACTACATAAAATGCTATCAGATTTTTTTTTTCAGATTTTTGAAGAAGCACAAAACCAACTCTGTTTAGAAGCATTTGGCAGAGGTCTGCTCACCAAGGTGATGCTGCTTAGTTGAACTTGGTGGACTTGTTTTTAGTTTTAAAAAGAACGAAGAACATGCCAAGCCCCAACCCCTGTGGCTCCCAGTAGCCAGAAAGATAAGCAGAGAAGATGAGCACGGAACCCCCTTGGCATCTTCTTTAAACATGTTATCATTGCGATCTGCAACTTTGACAACCATGTGTAATTTTTCAGAAAATTATGTGGAGATAATAATAACATTATCTAGGTCTTTTCTTCAAACTGATCCATATTTATGCACACTTAAGCTCATGGATTCGGGGAAATTTGTAAACTCTGATCCCTTAATCATAATACGGAACCTACGGGTCATTCTGCTTTAATGATAGCATCCACTGTTTACACGGGGATTTTAGATTATAAGAGCAACAGCTGGGACTCTTGGCATATTTGTAAATGCTCCCCATATATCATCTTATTAAACCTCTATATTAACTATATGGCTCAGACTTTCTATTATACATATTTTACAAATAATAAAACCAAGACAGAGAGACCCAGGACTCAGCCAAAGCCGTGAGGCATTTGTAATCAGCCACAGGAAGCACAAGCTGGAATCTGTCAGCTGACTCTCAACCTCTTGAGAATAAAGAGAGGGCTGATTTTGTGAAGAGAATTCTCTGGAGGGAACTGTTCTGGGGCTAAGTTATTTTCCACTCAAGACAATGGCAATGGACTTGATGGGACTTTGAGAAGAGTCCCCTAACTTCCATTGCTCTTGGGCTTGATGTAGCCCATTCCAGGAAATCTAAAGGCTGCGGCAGCAAGAGCTCTGGGTCACCGCCAGCGGGGTGTGTTTGCTTTGACACCCATCTGCGTTCCCCAGTTGCTAGAATAGTGACTGTCGATTTACTACGGCTCAGTTTTGGAAGGAGAAAGTCTGTGTGGGGTGTGTCAGATGTGCTAAGTGGAATGAGTCTATTAACCTATTTAGTGCTATAATCTCATCTGGAGGTGGGGAAGGAAGCTGGTGGTAAATAGAGAAGCAAAGGATGCTGGAATCCTAAGACTGATGGAAGAATTGAGAGGGACCAACTTGTATAAGGCAGCATCCACCCATGTGCAAATACTCCAAGTTAGAGGGGCCACGAAGCAAGCTTCAAAGTGCTCAAGAATACGCAGATAGGAAAAAGCTTGGCGCTAGGCGTTTGCCTGGTAGAGAAAGGGAGTCTGTTTTTCAGGTCTCTTCTTTCCGCTTTCTTCTTCATCGTATCCAGAGATCAAAACCAACAGGGAAGTAACAGTAAGAAGAGAAGCTGAAAGCAACTGAGGACATGCAAGTTAGGGAAATGAAAACTGAACCATGTCCTTCGTTCCACAAAGGCTCCAGAGCCAAGCCCCCTAGGCTGAAGAAAGGGGAAGCCTGGACTATAAACCAACTTCAACACTGTGATCCGCTTCTAGAAATGAACGCATTCGAATTTCAGAGTTGTGACTGGTTCCAAACCATGGGGTCCAGGGCACTGTGACCTACGAGGAAGTGAACTGTGAGGGCCTCCTGGGGTAAATGAAAGTCACCCAGAGCTACTGTAATTCAACTCAGGCGATGCTATTTCGTCCACAGCCCTTATCATTTCCTTTATATTTTCCTCCCTCCTTAATGATGTCTGTGGGAAGAAATTTAGTCCTTAAGCCCACTGAATGCTTCTTCTGCTGTTTTCAATCACATTTTTCTCCAGCAGCCTTGCCCCCTATCTTGTGTATTTCTAGTTTTGTACTCACTATTATTAAAATGACTGCTAAAATTTTCTTTATATTTTACTTGCATCTCATATTACCAATATCCATTGTTCCCTGAGAATATGGCATTTCATTTTAAATTTCTGTCCCGTCCATAACTCTGCTTTGCATCTTATTAAGCATTGACTTTCTTTTACACCAGTTAATTCCCCACTTATTTGGGCTTGCAAATTCACATTACCTGAGATAATCATTCATGAGCCCATAAAGGTATTTTAAAGGGCGATCTGGAGACTCAGTCCACTGTGGGCATCCATCTCGGTGTGTCAAGGCAGGAAGTGGCTTTTCTCAGGGCAGGTCACCCTTCCTCGTTGCTTCCAGGACACAAAGCACCTTCTTTTAGCAAAGATCTAAAGAACAGGTTCAACAGATGAGAATCTGGGGGAGGACAGCTGGCTGCCACTTCCCATTTTCATTCCTCTTTCCCCTAAATCGGTTTCTTCACGTTGTCCCCAAAGCTCTGCCCCATCCCATCTTTTAGGGGTTACCAGACCCCTTTCAGCTACCGTGGGTGAGTTGTAACTCTGAGAAGATCTCTCTTAGCTTCAGAATGGAGGATAGCATGCTCAGAGAATGAGAGTGGGCTATGGAGGATGGCCCCACAGAACACCCTAAGATGAATGGCAGGTGCGCAGAGAGCGAGGGCTCTAAACTCAGAAGGCAGTTCCTCGTGGGCAAATGGCTGAGAAGTTAATTAATAGCTCAGAAAGCAGTTCTCTGTGGTGACTTTAAGCTGTTAGACTTTGGCCACGTTGTTCGCCTGAGTCACAGGGTCCTCATCTGTCCGATGGGGATAAGGGTTGGCCCCTCCCGTACCACTGCAGTAGGCTGCAGGTGACTGCCATGGTGACAATGAGTCAGCATGCGGTGCAAACTAGCTCTGATGGCGCAGGCATTTTCACTTCTCTGGCCTAGTTAGGCTCCTAGGCATCAAAGCTCTTGCTTCTTCTCTCCTCAGGTAGAAGACTGAGCCGTGGCCCCTCTCCAAGTGGCAATATCCAAGCTCTAATCGTGGCTTATGACCATAGAAGGCTCAGTTCCTGGAATAAGAACCAGTTCTGTCACTATGGACTCTCGGGGCTTAGTGTTGGTTTTGTCTGGGTTCTTTGCCAGCTTGAAGCCCATGTAATTACTTGTATAGGTCCTGCCCACCATACAGAATGGACTACAGGGAGATCTTGAATGCACTTTGGTAAAGGGGATCAGGTAATATAGAACAGTATGGCCTGTCATGCCTTCAAATCCAAATAAGTTCCCATCACCATATCAGGGCTTTCTGACTCTGTGAAAACCAGACATATTCTATGATGCGGTGGGCCATTTGATTGACAGTTACATGCAAGAGCAACACAAGAAGGGGATAGAGTATTGGGTAAAGAGCATGCTGTACAGATGTGAGGGCTTGAGTTTGAATCCCTAGCACCAATGCTAAAATGCCAGATTGGGCAGTGTGAATCTACAGTCCCATCACAGAGGCTGATACCTGGAGCTCTTTTAATTAGGCTAGTCTGATATACACATCAAGTTCCAGGCCAAGCCTACGTAGCGATACTCTGTCTCAAAATAACAAGAACACATGAGGCGGAGAGCCCTGGAGGAGAATCCTTTGCTGACCTCTGGCCTTTATATGTGTAAGCAATGACGTATGTACCCATGCACACTTGTATCCACAAACAAACCGATGTACACACACAGCAAGAAGAAAACACCTAGGAAATGGCTGTTCATGAATATAGAGGTTACCCCAAAAGACAATAGTAATAATACTTCTTATTATTTTAGCTAATAGCATGAATAACTTGTCTCTCTGTAGCTGAAGACATTTAAAAAAGAATGGGCTTTAGAGTCTTGGGCTCCATGTTTGAATATTGATTTTATCACCAGTATTTTTGTGCCCTTAGACAAATTATACCTGTGTAAAGTTCACTGTCCTCATTTAGGAAGTATACTTGCCACAGAGCTGTTGAGATGAATGAAACACACAGTAGCATATTATTCAATCCAGAAAATAAAGTGAAGCACTCTGAAGTTGCTTGTCCCCAGTGTCGCTGACTCAGTCCTCGGCAGGATGTGACTTTCAATAACCAGATTTATTTGGTGACAAGTGTCCTGGAATGATTGTTAAATTTTGGCTGGCGCACTATGTTCTTTAGGTTCTGAAACTTGGGCATCCGGTCTTGAGCTCATAAAACGGAATTAATACAGCCGAGAAAGAGCTGGGTGCTAGGCACATAAAACCTTTGTTGCAACTCAGTATATGAGGCATTGTGCTCAGTCTGCAAGACTCTCCCATGAGCCTTTCCACTGGTATTCACATCCTTTTGTGGGTCCTTCTCTCTGCACTCGAGTTGATCTATCTCAGTGGTTTTCAGCCTGTGGGTCATGACCCCCTCAAGGGTCATATCTCAGATATTCACATTATGATTCATAACAGTAGCAAAATTACAGTTATGAAGAGGCAGTGAAAATAATTTTTGGTTGAGGGCTACCACAGCATGAGGAACTCTATGAAGCCGTCTCAGCATTAGGAAGGTTGAGAACCACTAGTCCATCTGGCCAATCAATTATGGTCAAAGTGATCAGCTGTCTCTTCTGAAACTAGGTTACAACAGATCTATAGCTTCTATCCTGGATGTCTCTCTCCCTGTCCTTCTTCTTTTCCCTCAGAAAAGATAAGT
The DNA here is from genome assembly GCF_037038515.1 of Microtus pennsylvanicus. Lineage (NCBI taxonomy): Eukaryota > Metazoa > Chordata > Mammalia > Rodentia > Cricetidae > Microtus > Microtus pennsylvanicus. The sequence goes on from NC_134581.1 coordinate 131,616,679, forward strand.
ACCATTCTGTGGGAGATTCTCTTGGAAAGGAGGTGAGAGTCATTACCAGCAAAGACATGAGCAGCTTAGAAGGTAATCTTCAGCCCCAGTCAAACCTTCTGATGAACACAACCCAAGGAGAGGACTTGATTACAATCCCCTGCTGAGCCCGAAGCTAGAACCAAGCAGATAAGCTATTTGAATTCTGAATGTGAGATTATGAATGTGTGTTGTGTTAGCTTTTAATTTTCAAGACAATTTGCTATCCATAACAATCATAGAGAAGGTAACCTTTGCTTCTTTTTAAGTGAAAAAATACAGTTCAGAGACACCAAGTCTTTTTTTTTTTCTTTCCAATTTCAGGGAACTGAAATCCTAGATTAAAGACAGGTATTTCTTTCTTCAAAACAAGCATATACCTGAGCAGGGGAAAAAACAATGTACTGTTTTCAGATATGATTTTTAGGTTTATTTTAATGTATCCCAGAACCAATTATTGTAAGATGAATAATACCAACTGAATACAAAACAGGAGTCAAAGGATAGATGTTTTTCAATACAAGTTTCCTTCTGTCAGCTGAATGCTAGATTCTGGGGATAAAGCTGAATATAATAGGTATTGTTCTTGTTCTGACACATCATACAGTCTTCTGTGAAAGTGGCTCTTAGATTATACTGATATGACCATATCAAATGGTGACTGAACTCCCTAGAATTTACCAGAACTCAGTAAAATCTAATACTTATGTCCTAGTGATTTTGGGCAAATTAGCAATTGGTTGGTCATATAAACCAATACTATATGAGGGCTTCACTAGGTTCTTCATGTTCATCTCTTCCGGTCTTACCACATGCTAAGCTCTTTACCCTTATTATCCCATTTAATCCTCATAACAATCCTATGAGTAAGCACTGTTACCTCAATTTTATGGATAAGTACCTATCTCATTGTGTTACTAAGAAAATCAAATAAAGAGCTTGGCCCAGCAGCCAACTCATAGTAAATGCTAACTCAGTCCAGGGCAGGCGACTGTTGTGGAGTCAGACCCTCGGAGAAGGGACATCTGTGAGAGTCATTTATCTGAGAAGAGTAGATGAAGCTTTGGGGAGCTGAGAAGAGAAAGATAGAAGGAGAAACAGTTCACTAAGGGTGTGTTCATGTCGAGAGAATTCCCGTGGTCACAGAAGGCTCAAAGGCACTGGCACTTCAGGTCACATTGTCCAGTGCACCTCAAAACTGAGGTGCTGGGGTGAGGGAGAAGCACTATTTATTTACCTGCTCCTTTTGCTTTTCCCTGCTTTCAGCCTCCCCTAAGTCAAGTCAGATATGTCCGGACATCAAAGGACAATTCAAAGTCGAGGTGTAGAATCCTAAATTCAGGAAATATCTTCATATCACATTCACCAGGGGGGTTCAGAGAGCTTCAACTGGAAGAAGTTATTAATATTGCTACTGTCAATAGCAAACCAATAATATTACAAGATGCTTAGTACCGGGGTATAGGTAAGTTATGGTTTGATACTGAAATAGCCTCTATAGGATCATGTGTTTGAGAGGTTGTAGGATCACTAGGGGTTGGCCCTTGAAGGTTATTGCTACCTCCCACTACCTATTGCTCTCCACATCCTATCTACAGTTGTATGATGATGGTGCAGTGGCTACATGTTCCCATCACCACACACAGAAGCATCTCTGCCATATTGAAACAGTGGCAAAAACAAACCTTTCCTAACCTATCAGCTGTTTGTACCAGGTGTTTTGTCATAGCAATGAAAAGAGTAACTGTTATAGAACAGGGACCGCACTAACACAGAGCTCAAAAAGGGGCCACCTCCCATCATGGGCAGGGAAGAGGAGAAAGGGGTTTCTTACAGATGTCAGGGGCAAAGGGAAATGGGTAATAGATTGAGGAAAAGAGACCAGAGGGGTGTTCCATGAAAAAAGAAGCTTGTATGAAAAGGCAAACCAAGACAGAGGACAAATGAAAGATTTGGTGATTGGTCCATACTTTGAGTTGAAAAAGCCATGAAAGCCAAATTTAGAAAGGTCAGCAGAGGTCATATTGCTTAGGTCTGGATGGACCTTGGGCTCTGTCCTAACAATTGGAAATTCATGATGGATTCTAAGCAGGTTTACATTTTTTTTTTTTTTTGCTTCACTTGGGTCCCCATGAAGAAAGTGAGCTTGGAGAAACAAAGACATGGCAAAGTAATTGCCCTGACTCAGGTGCACAAGACTTGGCAAACTCAGAGATAAAAAGGCTTAACGACAAACATGGACCTTTGTGTTGGGAGTCAGGAATCCAGGACAGCTTATCTGGAGGCTGTGACTCAGGACTTCTCAGACAGTCAACAAGGGTTGCCTCTCTGAAGACTTGACCAGGGCTGGAGGAGATGCTTTCAACAGGAAGAACTTGCCTGGCTTTTGGCACAAGGTCTCAATTCTGCACCACGTGGAACTCTTCCCTACAACCCCTGATGATGCTCAGCTGAGAAGACATCTGGCTCTCTCCAGAGTGCACATTCCCACAGAGGGCCAGCAAGACAGAAGCCAATTTTTCTTTCATGACCTAGCCTCCAAAGTCATACTCCATCATATCCAAAATAACTTGCTGGTGGTTCAGGCCTGCTTTGTCCAAAATGGGAGGAGTCTAAACAAGGATGTGAAAACCACAGGCTGAGATCACTCCGAGTTGTCTTAAGGGCTGGCAATGGGTCTGACCTCAGCCCTTGCTTTTTCCTATCCATTACACAGGCAAAAAAAAAAAAAAAAAAAAAAAAAAAAAAAAAAAACAAAATAAAACACTCATGTTTCACCAAGGCTCCCAAAAGTCTTGCTCTAGACAGTCTAAGTGAGGGCAGAATCTTGTCATCAGTGTCAAATTTAGGTGCTACTAAGTTTTCCTGAGTTGATGTCCTCAAGTCCGGCTAATTGAGCATAGACCCACTCAGCCTTGACTCCTCTTAAGTGAATAGGCAAATGATTCCCACCTCTCAACTCCCCACGCAGTGCTAAGACAAACACAGCGCCACTGCTCCAGACACACTGATGCTAATAACTGTCACCAAAACCATTGTGAAACCTGAGGGGAAAATGGGATTTCTCTCATTAGTGTTCAACCTTCTTATGTCTAAGGTTCTCAGAGCTGACCTGCTATTCCCTTGTGCTGGACACAGAACACTAACAAACAAAAAGGAAATCCGTGTTACTGAGATTGTAAGGGTTGTCTGTGTATGTGACATGACACAGCTCATTCAGGTCAGTATAACTTACATGGAAGCATGTAGGAACCCACAGGAAGACAAGTCTCCAGTGAAAACAGAAAGCTTGGAGAGATGAGAAACGCTAATAAACTTGTCCTTTAAGGGAGTCTTTGAAGACAAGAGGTTATTGACAGTGTCAAATACTTTTAAGAATCCAAATTTAAAATGTCTTGGGAGTGACTGGGTTTTAGTTTCCAAGATGGATCTGTGGGAACCAAAGAGTAATGTGAGTAGAACAGAAAGATCAGATGTCAGATTCTAACGAACCGATGGGTCAGCCGGAGGGAGAAATAAGCCCAGTTTGGCTGTGAGGCATTCCAGGAAGCAATGAGAGGTTTTCTTAAAACGGGGAGCACGTCATTTGCATTTAAGAATGGAACAAGTGAGACCCAACCATCAGGATGGGTTAGTGGGTAAACGCACTTTTGTGTAAGGCTGGTAGCCTGAGTTTGAACCCCAACCCATATAAAGGCAGAGAAGAATATTAACTCCACAAAATTATCCTCTGTCTTCCACACAGGCATTGCGGCATAGGCCCTGTGGCAGGCGTGGCTGACACTTGTGCTGCTGACATCTCCATTGTGCGTGCACACACACACACAGACACACACATGCATGCATGGACACATATACACAATAATGATAACGTAAAAGGTGGAAAAAGAAATGAACAACTGAACAAAAAGTTAAGACAACAGAAAAAAAGATATTGTCCCCGAGACCAGAGCAGGGTGAAACCCAGAGTCCGAACAAGGAGGGTACTTCAGATAACAGGAGAGGGGAAGATGGACATGTTCCCTGCAGGGCCTCGTGCAGAAGCAGGCTGGGCTCAGCTTACTGTGCTGTCCACTGCTGCAGAGGTTCTGGGCTGCTGCCGAGCCCATGGGAGGAGAATGAAGGGCTAGAGAGGGAGTTAGGGATGATGTGTTTAGAACTTGTATGGTAGAGTCACTTAGAGGTCTCAGACAGCCTGATGGAAAAACCCTTTCAGTCCGGTTGGTGACTGGTTACACAGAAGGAAAAGGGAGGACGATGGTGCTGTCATTTTTTTTCCAGCATGTTGGAAGGCTGTAGAATGCTGGAGCCACTGATCTAGCTAGAGACAAGTGGACCAATGGAATCCAGCACTTATTTTGTGAAGTTCTCAGTGTATTTAGAATTGTTGTCATGCTGAGAAGAGTCAGGTTTGATGTGACTGATGTAAAGGAGACCCTGTGAGTCTGGGCTTTCCTAGATAGGGCTGATCATAGCCTCCAAGGCCATGTCTCACTCTGTGCAAGATGCTAAGATTATTGATAGCTTTTCAGGTCATCAAAAGAACTGGTGATCATTTGAAAGTGTACTTTTCCTGCACCTAGCTGGTACCATGGGACAAATCCAGGCAGGACTGTCAGTCCATTGGGAGTGATTTCATAGCTGATGGAGCCCTCGGAGCAACAGGGTCGGGGGACTAGGGATATGACCGTACACATCACTTTCTGCTCAAACCTCAGATTTCTTAGGTGGAATTGATGTGAGCATGCTCAAATGGCAGGGCTGATATAAGTGATGTGTGTGTGTGTCTGTGTGTGTTTTCATATGATGCTTCTAATATTACAGGTACATCTTTTAAAATGGGAAAGCTAAGTCTCTGTGAGGAGATGGAAATTGGCCAGATCCTCTTGACTGTTTAGAGGCAGAAGCAGAGCAGCCAGGCTTCCCCACTTCCAGGCCTGTTTTCCCTGCTTGCATGGGAATAAGCACAGGCATTTCCAGCTGCATCTTCATGTACCTGTGCGGGACTTGTTTCCAGGATGTGGTCTCTGACTGAGGAAACACTGGGAACATTGTGATGCTAAAAGGTCATGAGTATTTCTGTGAGCATTTCACAAACATCCCCTGGTGTGGCTAATGTTTTCAGCTCCACTCTGTACAGAGGGGAATAGAAAATCCATAGACCGGGCAGCTCCTCAGCAGAAAGATCAGAAGAACTAGGTAGGACTAAAGGACGCTACATCCTAGAGAAACCACCACCCAGCAGGTTACGATATACCTCCTCTCCCTGTGTGCATTTTGGAAAGATTGTGTCTGCAATGAATTTCCTTGATTCATTCATTCATTCATTCATTCATTCATTCATTCAGATGGAGGTCACCAGCCAAGATCATGGACTTAGGACACAAAATGAAAGTAACTAATATCTTCTTACTGTTATCTTCTTATTTATGCACAAGAGAAATTGGATTCTCTGTTTAGGTCCTTCAGAAATACCAAAAGAAAGTTAGTGACTGACCCTGGCTTTTAGCAAAAATTATAGAATCATATGATTAGAAAAATAACAGGTATTCCATAGTCATAGTCAGCAAACACAAATGCTAGGATAATAAGCAAAGTCTATCATCTCTAATGGATAATAGACAAAGTGTACGTTCTCTTATGGGATTGGTTCGAGACATTTCTGGATGCTGGAAGCTCTTCATTATCCTGAGTCCAAAGCTTTCTTTCTGCAACTTCTACCTACTGAGACTAATCCTCTTTACTAGAATGACTCTTTAGGGTCGCCTCATAACAGACAATGGAGTCTGGGCTATGACAGTCTTATAGAGAAGTCTTCTCTCTTTGTTTAAACTGGAAGAGGCTTTTCCTTTTAACCATCAAAGTCCTTTCTCAACTTCAAATAAAATATTTTTCTAGTTTCAAAGCTTTTCATATTCTAAATGACCTAATTGCCTTACCCAAAGAGAAAAGAATAGAGCACCCAAACCCTTCCACATGCAGACATTTGGGGTAACACCTGGTACCTGGGAAGGATTAAAGCAGGTCCTGGTCACAGGAGGAAATGATTTGAGTAATCGCATGGGGTCCTGGACACCATCATTCTGCTGTTTGGTGTGGACCCAGGAACCAGCCATGTCTCAGATCAAAGGAACAGTCTGGGCCGCAGGGGAGCAGGCAGGAGAAGTATTGGGAGGGAGGCAGCTGGAGAGAGACAGTGAGAAGGGGAATGGCCAAAATGCCAGTTTCATGAGAAGAACTGACTAGATAATCTGTGGAGCCTATGGCAAAGAGAAAATCCAGGGTCTTGTGTTAAAACTGCTGAGGATTTAAAGGAGGAAATAGTGGAATGCTAAACTGCACATGGACTCCAAACAACTCTACAAGAGCAATATCAGGGCCCTGGTTAGCACTGCTGACCACATTGGTTCTGTTTGGGGGGAAACCCCAGACATGCAGAACACAGGAAGCAAAGAAGACACTCACCTTCTTCCCCAGTTCTGATGGAAAGATCCCAGGAAGTCTCCCGGCTTCTTATTTGGTCATTCCTTACTCTATTTACTCAATTTTCTCGTCTAGTGACAAGAGACATTGATCTATACAGAGTTGAGGAACATACCTTGTTTTATACAACTCCTATATCGGTAGTTTTTCTGAAACCCACCTGTATGTCACCAAAATTTTCTGAGTTGAAATAGCCAGGATTGGTGTTATAGCATAGGTAGTATTCTGTAAAAATAATACATGCAAAATATTGAGATCAGACTGTGCCAAACATATTATTAGCATTTTATTTGCATAAAAAGTGACATCCTGCAGGAACTGTGCCAACTGTTTCTTCTGTCATAACATCTGGTTGCCCTGAGAGACTGTCTCCACATCCCCAGACTCCAGACCAGGGGTTTTCTTACTTTCTCTGTTCATTACTCACTGGAAGAAGGAAGGAAGGGGGAAAGAAGAAACAGGGAACTGGCTGACACTGGGTAGAAGAGACTTGCTAGTCTAAGGCAATTCACGGTGGAACCACTTCCCATGATGGGACCAGTCTTTAAAGGCTCAGGCATGACTCAGATGCATCAAACATTTTCATTCTCTTGCCACAAGCCTTAACTTGCATATTTCTCTGCCCATAAAGCATTGCTATCAAATATACAAATGCAGAAATGTAGCAGCAGCAATGACGAAGATTCAGAGAAGGAAAGAGGAGGATGTGATACCATCCTTTTCGTAGCCCATGGCTTCTCCATCCAGCACCCACTCAACCCCAATCACTGACTCTGAAAGAGCCAAAGATTCAAGAATGCTATCCAATGCAAACCCAGCAAAGCCCTGGGCGGGGCAAGTGGGAGGAAGGGGCCAGAGAGAAGGCTGAGGTGGTGTGGGGTCTGAAAATGTTGAGGCAATTGCTACCTACAGTTAAGGGGAAATAGGAGGCTGAGACCTAAGGTTGGAGTGCACAGTTGAGCAGTGAACTCCCATAACACCTGGCAAAGTGGAGAAAGCTATGTCTACATGTAAGAACCCTGTAATGGTTGTTACTGATTGGTCAACTCAACAGGATCTGGAATCACCTAGGAGACCAGTCTCCAGGCATACACGTGAGGGATGTTCTTGATTAAGTTAAGTAAGGTGGGAAGATCCATCCTAAAAAAGGATGGGGTGGTACCTTTACCAAGGCTTCCATCCTAGCCTGCGTAAAAGAGTAACTCAGGTAAGCACAAGCAAGCATCATTCCGGGCTTTCTGAATGTGCCTATAAACTGACCAGATGTCTCAGACTCCTGTTGCCATGACTTCTTGCTCCTGGATACTGAATCCTAGAACTGTGAACCGAAATAATTCCTCCTAAAGTTGCTGTGGTATTCTGAATGAGAGATGTCACCCAGAGGCTCAGACATTTGAACATTTGGTCCTCAGTGACAAGCCCTATTTGGGGAGGTTGAGGAAGTGCCCCATTGCTAGAGTAAACATGTAAGTTGGGGTGAGCATTGAGAGTTTAAAGCCCCACAGCACTTCCAATTGCTCTCTGCTTCCTGTTTGTGGTTCCTGTTCCTGCCACCATGTCCGCCCGCTACCACACCTCCCTGCCACGATGGACTCTTAGCCCTCTGGAATGGCAAGCCAAAATAAACGCTTTGTCTCACCTGTCACTTTGGGTCATGGTATCCTGTCACCACAACGGGAGAAATAACAAAGACGCACCCGAGGAGTCATTTTCTTGGGGTCGTCAGATTGCTCTGCAGAACGGGCAAAGCTGATGTAACCCATGCCATTCAGCATGAAGGCAGTCTGCAGGGCTTATGATGCTGTACCTTCTTCATGGATCCTCCCCTCCTACCTCCCCAGATTGGTGCCTCCTCTTGCACCCTTATCTCAGTGAGGACATCCTATATCATCTTAGGTCAGAATGCAGAAGTCTCCTCCTCTCTTCTCAGCTGTGCCCTCTCCCCACACAGCACCTCAGTTTTTGTGACCATCCCCGTGTTCAGCCCCATTCTGGCTGCTTTCATACTGTACTTGAAGTGTTGGAACGACACTCCTTTTTCTCTTTCCTCGCCTTGAGGAAATATAGCAAATGGCTTTCTCTTCTGTAGCCCATGGCTTGGTCCCCCTTTATTGAATCAGCTCCTTGGCCAGACTTTCCTAATGTTAAACGGTCTGCCTCAGGCCTGCGTTTCTGGCCTCATCTTTCCCTCACTGCATCCACATAGCCCAGCCACCAACCATGCAACCAATATCTTGTTGCTATTTAGCCTCAATGCCTTTGTCAGGCTCTGTTTGCCTCTGTCAGCAGTGTAGTCAAGCTCCCCACAAACCCGTGGATTTTCTATTAGTGTCTGGATATGCCCAGCTGGGCATCAAACCTCCAGCAGAATTCCAACCTCCCAGCTGCAAGCTGTCCCTTAAAACACGTTTATCTCCCTGACCCTCAAATGAAGATGAAACGTAGGTAAGTAGGGATAGTTTGGAAGCTGGGAGGAGTTAGGAAAAGGTATAGAAAATGATCAAAATATGTTCCACAAAATTCTCTAAGAACTAATTTAAAAGTTTCAATGGGAAATTTTGAAAGACAAAATGTAATAGTTCCAAAATAATGATGAGGCCCGCTTTTGCAAAAGAAAAAAAAACCACAGAGATTATCTTACATGCTAATTAGCAACTCCCCGCCTGTCACCTCCCTCCTTGGAAGCTGAGGACCTACTGAACGTCAAGACTCCCTCGTTCCTGTCAGAATAGACACTGGCAGATGATTATTGGGTCTTAATGCCTCACAATAGATTTGGCACCTGGTGCTCACCATGACTGAGATGCCACCTGCTAATTAAACACACTACAAACACTCTGTCTCTCCTTGTGTCAAATCCGTCCCAGCAGCTCCTCTGGGAGAAGAGACAATATTAGCATGAATGAGTCCATTACCATAAGTGGCACATCAGAGACTTATAATTAGTAGATAAACATCTGGAACGCACGCAATGTCTCAGTTGCCGTAGAACCTGCAGGCGAGTCACAGAAGATAGGTTTCAGGTCACACTGCCCAAGTCAGATAGCTAGCCATTGATGCAGTTATATAATCTAGGCATGCGTGCTAGGGAACATGGTTGAACAGGTTTGCTGAAGCCTGAAATATAAGTTCCAAACAGGTAGAAAAACCTAGTCAAGATGTGATCCACATGCCAATTTTGCAAAGCTTGTGGGAAACAGTGACCCTATTTTACAAAGTCTAGAGAGGGCAATTGATGAGGCCATGGCTGCTGGGTACTCACACTTGAATGCCAGGTAATAAACAGGTTCTATACTCATTTCTCCTATTTACAGGATATCCGTTTATGCCTGGAGATCTATCTGCAGTGGGATGAATATTAGTGGTCTGTCCCAAATTCATGTCCACCAGAACCCCAAACCGTAACCATTCAGGAGTTTCTGCAGATGGACTCCAAGGCAATAGTCCAAAGATGAGATGATCTTGGATTAGAGTAGACCTTAAATACAAGAACAGTTGTCACGGACACAGAGGGCGGGAAAAAAGATGTGTAAAGACAGGCAAAAGTCAGAGCAGTGAAACTTCAAATTAAAGAGAGCCAGAAAGGAAATGAGAACAGGAGAGGGGCAGAGAGCAGATTCTTCTCAGAGCCTCCAGAAAGAACCAAAGCCTACTTTCACCTTGACCTTGGACTTCCGGCCTGCAAAATTGTGACAAAACAAGTTTGGGTTGTCTCAAGACACCTCACTCATGACAGTAATTTTGTTCACCTGCCTTAGGTAACCAAGGCGACAGTGTTTACAATCTAAGCTAATTACTGTCTAGCTGTTGATTACACATGGCATTTGAAAACCCCTAAGAGAGCATGCCGTTAACAACGACTATTGGACTCATCCTTACAAGGACAAAAAGTTTCATCTTTCTTTAGCTCGTTATCCAGAATAGATTTTATTAAAAAGAAGATGGTGGACAGGGAACCATTTGCATGGGCCACTAAGGCCCACCAGTGAGAAAGGCTTTATCATCTTATTTCATTGTCAAATAATTTAGTACAATCAGTAGCATTTTTTTACCTTTTTTTTAAATTTATTTATTTATTAAGGATTTCTGCCTCCTCCCCGCCACCGCCTCCCATTTCCCTCCCCCTCCCCCGATCAAGTCACCCTCCCTCATCTGCTCAAAGAGCAATCAGGGTTCCCTGACCTGTGGGAAGCCCAAGGACTGCCCACCTCTATCCAGGTCTCGTAAGGTGAGCATCCAAACTGCCTAGGCTCCCCCAAAGCCAGTACGTGCAGTAGGATCAAAAATCCACTGTGATTGTTCTTTAGTTCCCATTCTTCCTCATTGTCCGCTATGTTCAGCTAGTCCAAATTTATCCCATGCTTTTTCAGACCCAGGCCAGCTGGCCTTGGTGAGTTCCCGATAGAACATCCCCATTGTCTCAGTGTGTGGGTGCACCCCTCGCGGTCCTGAGTTCCTTGCTCGTGCTTCATCTCCTTCTGCTCCTGAAGCAAGTGAGATTCCAGAGTGGCTGAGCAGGAAATCCAGTTAGGCTCTATGCTGTTTTGCCTCTTTCACTAGGGTCTTTCAGACAGAGGTTCACAATGATGCTCTGTTCTCGGGAGACTGGAGCCTGAATCCTCAGAGAGCCCAGGCAAACGTCCCTATTGCATGAGTACAAAAGAAAATCCAGACTCTTTCAAATGTGACTAAGGCTTCTGAGCATCAAAATCAGCTTAGAGATGTGGTGGTCTGACTCAGGAAAAGCTCAGACATATTGGGCACCCATCCTGTGCAGAGGATTGGGCTGGAATACCTGCAAAGAGGAGGAGACATCTCACGGGACTTCTCCTGGCCTGTGTCTCCCTTTATATAAAGTGGAAAGGAAGTGATGATACTTTATTTGGTCTAGGCTCAAATTCTGCTTCTGCTACCTATCATTAAGGACATCTTCCTTTCCAAGTGTCACGCATCCTGCGTGGGATCTGAATAGTGTGAGAGGCTGAAAGAGCCCATGTGAAGGCTGTTCAGACGCCACAAACCTAATTATATTTGATTTTGACCATTTCTTTCGCTGCCAAAATGTTTTTGACAGCCCAATATAGCACATAAAAGTGTAACTCCAAAACCAGGTAGCCTGGGTTGAATCCTGGTTCTTCTACGTAATAGAAGCATGGTCCCAGACAATGACGGTCATTGGTCATCACTCTGCTCACCTGCTTTAAGCACTTCATGCTTAGGGTCTTATGGAGCTACGGTGAGGTCTACATGAATTGGTACACACAAAATGCTGAAAACAGGAAATGGAAACAGGAAGCACTGAGTGGATCCTGGCTGCAAAAACAACAGCGAATATCTTCAAAACGAATTTGTGTTCTGGTGACTTTGCAGCCACAGGAAATGGTCTAGCCCAGGCTTGACGCTGCATTGATATTACCAAGCATTGAGATCAGAAGTAAGAGTATGCTTCTGTAATGGGTGGGTCAGAAACAACCTCCCAAGGGATTCTCATCACCAGAACAGAATGCAGAGGGATCTTGGTAGGATGCAGTTTCCATACCCAATTTTGACTTTGCCACATGTGCTTGGAGCATGTATGAGAGGAGCCAGATGTTAGGAAAATCTCTTCTAACCTGTGATATATGTTCATAGGTGTGTATCAACTGCTGCGGAGTAGGAGGGAGACACAATGACGGCAGGGGTTGGATGGGCCATGGTCTAGGCACTGTCCCTCAGCCCCTCAAGGTAATGTCTGCCATACCAGATGACTCTCCACATCAGTGCATCATCTCCATTGTACAACCTTAGCCTGTGACAGGCATGACCAAAAGACTGCTCAGTTTAAGAAAATGTCAAGGCAGAGTTCAGGCAGTGGGTTCTGGAGTTAAGCAAGTCAGGGAGAAGACGGGTCTGCTGGAGTCTAGAGAGCCGTGTAAGTTGCTGGCACACAGACTGGCTATGCAGGGGTCAACACAGAAGTCAGAAAGGGAACTTCCGGGAGCAACAATCCCAAAGTCATTCTCTGGTCAGAAGCCTGACAACACTGACTCTGAGCCTCAGGAAGTCCAGACCTACTACCTTATGCTAACACAACTGTGCAAACCCAAGGTGCTTGTCTTACCTTTACTCATACTTCCGAACAGCCGGGCTTTCGTGCCATAAACCCCAAGGAGTACCTCTCTGTGCAAACTGTTTCTGCTCCCTGGTCCACCAGAATGGTGTTAAGAAGCATTACAAGTCTTTGATGGCTATCAGTGTCAGCTGGAAGAAGCATTTGCTGTGAGGCCTTGTAACCAGCCCTCCACCTCCAGACCGGTTTCATCACCTTCCACACCAGTGATGAATCAACCAGTATCCAATGCTCTCGCCCATCTGGGATTGCTGAAGTTAATTTTTCATGCATAGCCTACACTAAACATGATTTTCTTTCCCTCTTCAATGATCATAAAGGAAAGTTAAGGATTTGCCTCACTGTGCCAAAGTACAGAGCACTCTTTTCTTCATAAGGACATCTTTGGAAATTTGAATTTTAGGATGAGACCATTTAAGCTTGAAAAGCCTCCTGGCCTGGCTCTTGATTTACCCTCCTTTCTTTTACTTTTTTTGGATGCACACATATTTGTACATATTTATGAAGTATAAAGCGATATTTTGATTGGACAATGATAACATCAGGGTAATTACCATATCCATCACTTTAAACTGCCACCTTAGCCTTGTAGGGCCCTGTGCACCTCATCTAGACAAGATGACAGACAAGAGACAGCATCAACCTCTCAAATATTTCTTATGCTGCATTCCCAAAGATCTTTTATTTGGTTCTCTCTTATTTCAGTATCTATACCTACTTTCTGTCTTTCTTGTTTCAATGCCCCATCTCCTAGAGACATTCTGGACCACAACCTTGACTTTTGAGATTTGAGTCAAAATATTGAGGGCAGCTGGAGCCTGACTCCTTGGAGAGCCCAGACCTGGGCCTTGTTCTTCTCCTTTATTCTCCAGCAGCAGCTGCTGGGATCTGGGGCAAACGTCCCTATAGCATGAGTACAAAAGAAAATCCAGATTTATATTTATATTTATATTATAACTCCTATAAGGTCAGCCCCTCTGCATCAGAGGTACAGATCTCAGAGGCCCCCTCCACCCCATCATCTCTCCTCCCTTCCCTTCCGAGGCCTTTGTGGCAAAGGGCCTCATTTCTACATTGGCCATGATATTAATATCATCTTACTAAGCAAATGCAGAGGGTAGTGAGCATTGTAAATGAAAAACTGTCCACTGGATTTTTATATGAACATCGGTCCAGTCTCTTGGAGAAGGGAGCTGACGGGCTGGGTACCACTTTTGACACACTGTAGGCCTGAGGACAGCAGCATTCTCTGGCTGTGGTCCTCACCTTTAGAAGGGACAGATTTCCCTTTGCATCTCTGCCTCTGTGGGGTCTCAATTCAGTTCCTCCTCATACAATGGGAATTTGAAACATACAGTCTTGCTTGAAGGATTGGCTCAGTCCAGCCTCTGAATATGGCTGTGTGTTAGAGGGGGAAGTGGCGGGAGGGGTATAATTTGAGTGGAGGAATGGCAGATGTGGCTGATCCATTTTGGATTTATCTACCCATCTGGATTTTCAAAAGAAAAGAAAGTAGTGTGGTAACAATTTCATAGCAAAGGCCGCAGGCTGGTTAATCTGTGGGGATTTTTTTGAGTTAACTTCTGAAAATGTCGATTTGGCCTATTGATTTCGTATGAATTGCCTCTGACTAGCTGGAGCTCTGCCAGAGAAATCCCAGCTAGCTGTGGGTTGCAGTTGTCAATCTGTCTCCTCTGGAGCTCCCAGGGGTGCAGTGCAGCTGGGTGGCTCCTGCCATGGCACGTGGGCCCGTTCCTAGGAAGTGCTTTTGGCAAGGCTCAGGGATTCTGAGATGGAAGGAAAGTCGCTAGTGATGGGGGGTGGGGAGCGACCCTCAGTTTGCAAAATTAGCTGTCCTGCAAGCTGATCATATCTCATTTGAGACCTGGGCCAAGCTGTCGTCGGGCTTAAGAGAAACACCAAAGATGGGGGTGGGGAGGGGACGTTGTGGCGGGGTGTTGGGGGTGCAAACAGAGAAAGATAGAGAAATGAGAAGTTGTGATGCAAAGAGGAGAGAGATTCTTTCAGGGCACTGGGCATGGCTGTTGTGCATCTGTAACCCCAGTGCTGGGGAGACAGACAGGTGGAACCCTGCGGCTTACTGGTCAGCCTTCTAGCGAAATTGGTGAGCTACTGGTTCAGTGAGAGACCATGTCTCAAAATATAAGGTGAAGAATGATTGAAAAAAAAACACTCAATATTGATTTCTGGCTTCCACACACACGAGCACAAATATGCATGCATATAGACACACACAAGAACACACAAGCACACATTTAAATACATTCATGCAATACATACCTATGCATGCAACACACAAATTAATTAAAGTAAAAAGAAACTTCCAAAGACAGACTGACACACGGAGAGACACATTCTCAGGCATAAAGAGAAGCAGACAGAAAAAGAAAGAAAAAGAGAAAGCAAAAGCCTGGGAAAAACAGAGACAGAAAAAAAGTTCCAGAGAAGCAGAGAGATTTAGAGATGAAGAAAAGACAGCCTCAGAGGCATGTTCAGAGATTGACTCCTCGGTAGATCCATGACACACATTCTATTACTACAATGGGAATTTCAAAATCTACAGTGTGACATAAAATTTGCATACTGGGGTTGACTGCTTGGCCACTCTTCTTCCCAGGGTAGCAACAAACACCTAGAGCTGGCAAGGTTGCCAATGTAAGGGTGAAGTTAAACAGGGGCCCAACAAATTGAGAAAGAAACACAGTCGCTCCCAGAGAAACCAGGGTTCCTAACAGGGGTTTCCTAATGGGTTCCTAATGGGGCTATCCACGGAGCCTGAGCCCCTGTGCCTAACCCTGGCAGCCTGCGTGGGGCCTTTGCTGAGAAGTCCCCAGGAGCCCAGGCAGCCCCAGCCTCTTGGCCCTTCAGATCCCAGGGCCTGCAGAACCGGTTAGTGGATGTATGCCGGGGAACAATGACTGAATCACGAAAGACTGGAAACAAAACAGGAGAACAAAAGCAGGAGGAAAAAGCCCACAGGAATAGTTTGGAATCCCGCTTTCCTACGTGCAGTTGCTAAGCAGTTTCCCGCGTGTGCGTCTTGGTCTTGAGAAGAACAACAGGTGCCAGGGAGGTCTGCTGTGTGGTCCTGGGTTCTCAGGTGCAGGGGGCTGGTCTTCTTGGGAGGCTGGGAGACAGGCAGCTCTCCTGAATCACAAAAGGATAGGGGCTGATGTCTGAGCTCCCCTCCCCCAACCCCAGGCTCACACTACAGAATAGGGGAGAGTGGCAGACTTACAATATCTCAGAGGATACTTCTGTCCTGAGGCAGGAAATCAGGCAGCCTGGCCTCTAGGTTCCTCAGTTCTCACTGGAGTCCCTGCCTCGGGGTCCATGGCTGTGAGGCCCAGTTATTCCAATCAGCCAGGGGAGGTTGTAAGCACCTGGGCACATTTTAACATGTAGTTTGGCATGAATGAGCCCTGTGAGTATTCCACCTCATGCTTAGAGTTCTTGTGAGGGAAACTGAGTCATTTTCACTGGATCACTCTTAAAACACCTCCCTCAGGTCTCTCCTAAATAAACATCCCCACCAAGAGTGACTCCAAACCCAGCAAAAGCAGCTCAATTGGTGGTGGATGCTGTGTGAACTCCCTGGCTGCAGCTGTAGCCCACCGGATAGGAATAGAAAAGTCGTCACAGCTTGCTCTGTCCTTAGGATGAGTTTGTGTCTCCTTTTCAAGCTGTCTGGTGGCAAGTGTGGCAAGTGGGGATGCAGGAGACCCTCAAGGGTGCCTAGAACAGAAAAGGGGGGATGATATGGGGTCTTGGTCTGTGGAAAGCTCTCACTGGGTAACAAAGCAATAAGCGTTCATGATCCAAGGAGTCTGGGCAAAAGTAGGGGAGAGGGGATCATACTGTTTGCAGAGAGACCCTGCGGAGCCCATGACCAGTACTGCCTCATACAGAAGAACGAAGATGAACATATAATTGACATTGTGAGGGTTTTTATTTTCTGATTGGAGATTCCAGTTTTATGCAGGCCAATGCTTCTTCCCGTGTCAAATTGCAAAAGAATATATAAAGAGATTTTCGAAATGGGACAGTCCTAGCTACTCGATCAAATGAACCGTATTTGTAAACTTCCCAAAGTTGAGATGGGTCAGTGTGTTTCAAAGTCCCAGAGAACACATGCTACCCTCTAGGACCTTGGCCCCAACTCATACTCATAAAAGAATCCGCCGTGAATGGCTTGTGATTCTATTGTGTTTTCCTTTCACAATATTCCAAAGCCGAGTTTAAAAAAAAGTTCAACAAAACATTTTGTTTTGAAACACAAACACTGCTCCCATTTGAAGCTTCAAGCTTGCGACTTGGCCGGTCTTCAGGCTGAACACCTGGGCTACTCCGGCTGCTGCCGGTGGCTCAAGGAATGCTCATCTATTTCAGTACAGCCCACACAATAATTAAAAGGACAATTTGCTTCTACATAAAGAATCGCAGAATGTAGCCTCAAACCACATAAAAGCCTTTTCCGTGCTCCTTGGAGTTCAGCAACTCCAGGCTGGCAACAGTCCGCCTGGGCTGTTTTGTCTGGTGGTGTTTCCGTGCCTTTCAGAGACAGCAAGATGGCAGGGGAGGGCCCTGCCTGCGTCCTGCTCCTACCCTGGCTCCCTCCTTCCTATAGAGCCACTCTGAACTGGTTCCCCCACTCGACAAGCTGTACATCGGAGTAGCCTTTCTCAGTAACGTGAGCGAGAACAAAAGAATACAAGGTTTCTGCACAAAGCAGTGCCCCGTTGGTTTGCTCTCTGTCAACGAAGCAGGAGCCTTTCTTCAGAAGCCCACATTCAACCCAGGGGAAGGGTAGGGTAGAACAGAAGCATTGGAAAGCACCTTGGGAAAGAGACGGAATAGAGCATGGTCCTGAAAATGCAAAACAAATCAAGGCTCCTGCACTCGAATGCATTGGATGCAATCTTAAATCAGCAGAGTGTAAAGAAGAAGCAGACACCTATCTGTATTAAAAAGGAGAGAATCTTATGACATTTATCAGTTCTGCTGGTGAAGGAACTGCCAGCCATGGCCAAATCCACTAGAGCAACAGGATGCCAAGTGGTAAGTAAAGTTTCTACCTAGGAGATTCACCTCCCTCCCTCCTTCTGCCCCTCCCTCCTTTTGCCCCTCCTCTCTCCCTTCCCTTTTCTCTCCCTCCCTTCCCTCCTCCCTCCCTCCCTGCCTCTCTCCATTCTGATTCAGATCTAACCCAAAGCCATCAATTGTCAGAGCTGGGTAACTAAGGCACTTTTCAGAGATAGCTACTCTTTTGAGTTACTTCGAAAAAAATCTGTGGTTTCAGACTCTGGCTGAGGCTCCAAGAAGGAGACTTGATCTAATCCCTGCCATACAGGAACACCTTCCAAGAAAGCACCGGGCATCTCCAAATGGAGAGTAATTTACATCCACAAATCCAAGCCAGAAGAGAAATAACTGTGGAGGAGAAATTCCTTCCGTCTGTCAGCCAACAAAAGAATGATGATATCTCTTGGTTTTCCAGAAATTCTGTCAGCAAATCCCACACCTAGGACACATGTGCTATTGTTCCATTTAGAGAGAGGGGAGTGGGCAGCCTGACTTCATTCACCTTCCAGCTACAAGAATCCAAGTTGTGGCACTGATCCCTTTGTCAAGAATAATAATGACAACTGTCCCGATTGAATCATTTAGTGACTGTGTGTGTGGCATAAACCAAATCTGCTCCCTAACACACGAGGTATATTTCTGTGCTTTTATTTGTTTTGATGAGAGGAAACTTAGTTTTGGAATCTTGACTCTGAGCTTCAGATTTTGTGTAGATGATTGTTGGCCTGCATGTCTGTATGCATACCATGTGTGTACCAGTTGCTCTCAGAGGTCAGAGAGGGTGTCATATCCCCTGAAACTGGAGTGACTGACATTTGTGAGCCACCATTCTGTCCTCTGAAGGAGGAGCAAATGCTCTAATACGCTGAGCCATCGCTCCAGCCCCAGAGGTCATTACCCCCAGGCACATCTGGAAGGTTGCGATGATACCCACAGGTTACAGGGATTAGAGTGCAGATGTCTTTGGGGGAGAGCATGTTATTCCGTGTCCTTCAATTGTTTTTGCTGTCCTTCAAGGCTTGTCCCAAATATTAGTTTTCTTGAGCATTTTCTGGTTCCTCAGAAAGAGCAAAGGGCGATTTTCTTGGTCCTCTTTGTTATAAAATCACTTCACTTTTCGCTGGCTTTGTCACACTATTTTGTAGTCATTGGCTTATGATGATGCCACAGAGGCCTTAAGCTGAGATTGAGTTTCATTCATTAAGAAAACCAAAAGAGAAAAAAAAATCCTATTGTTTGGTAGGAGTCCCACTCTTCATATTAAATAAATAAAAGTCCATTCAAGTGATCCAGAGTTTCTGTCCTATGAAAATATTATGTAAGGACTGGGACATAGCTTGGTAAAAGAGCACCATCCTTGCCTATGCAAGCCTCTGAGTTTAACCCCTAATATCTTCTCTCTCTCTCTCTCTCTCTCTCTCTCTCTCTCTCTCTCTCTCTCTGTCTCTCTCTCTCTCTCTGTGAGAGAGAGATTTTCTTGGTCCTCTTTGTTATAAAATCACTCCACTTTTCGCTGGCTTTGTCACACTATTTTGTAGCCATTGGCTTATGATGATGCCACAGAGGCCTTAAGCTGAGATTGAGTTTCCCTCTGTGTGTGTGTGTGTGTGTGAGAGAGAGAGAGAGAGAGAGAGAGAGAGAGAGAGAGAGAGAGAGAGACAGAGAGACAGAGAGAGAGAGACAGAGAGAGAGAGAGAGAAATAAAATAAAATACATCTCCAAACATGAGGTGCATAATCTGCTTCAACATCCAGTAACAGCAGTGTGCAATGTCACTATATTTGCATCCAAGCCCCCCATGTTCCTACCCACTGTTTTTATCTTTATCGCTGTCCTACAGTAAACGGGTCCTTGGTTAGTAATTGAGAAAGTGAAAATTCACAGCAACAAATGCCTTGTTCAGGGACACAATGTCAACATGAAAATCTGTATGCTTAAAATGGCATTAATTTGGAGGGATTGTATATGTCGTTCCTTTAGTATGTGAATTATGAACACTTGTGCAGGGAAGAAATTCAAATGTACCCACGTGACTACAGCACAAGACTGCGTGACAGGCCATCAAGAGGTGAGGTGTGGCACCATGGGCTTGGATCATGATAAATAGTTCCAAGTGACAAAAACAGCCTTTTCAGAACCAGCCAAAATAGATGGGCATTTTGATATGGTTACGTTTAGAACCTGCCACTTTCTGTGACCCTTTAAAATCTGTGTCCTCTTAAGCAGGTCACAAACCCAGTGTCATCGTGGCATTTGTTCTCACTCATTTTCTTCCTGCAGACAAGCAAGATGAAAATCTTCAATCACTGTCTATGGCATAACCCTCTTAGACAGTGGTCCTCAAATAAATGAAGTTTCCCTAGCAACCACCTTTCCCTGACATAGAGAAACTCAGTGTTCACCTGGGAGTGTCCTCCAAAAAAAAAAAATCATAACTGGGCCCCAGACAGTCTAAAGAATTATGTGTTGTGACGGATACAACAGACTCATTAAAAAGATAGGAGTTGTAAGACACAAAGCTCCTAGGCATTGCCAGATGAGGGTGTGGTGAGATACAGGAAAGAGAGAAACACTGGCATCATCCTCTTGTTGCTCCCAGGGCCGGCCATGACAAGATGAATCCTGAAATAAAGGGCAATGCAGTGGAAAGCTCTCAGCCTGTGACCCGCTGCCCCTCCCTCTCTGCGGGAGCCTGTCAGTATGCTAGGCTAGCTCTTCTACATCCTTACAAATAAGTTTCTGTTTGTTTTTAATCCACTGCTCCATGCAGCCTAGGCTGGCCTCCAACTAGATCTGCAGCTCAGGATGAACTTGAACTTCTGATCGTCCTTTCTCTTTGTCCTGAGTGCTGGGATTACAGACATGCATCACCATGCCCAGTTTAAGTCATGCTAGGGCTTGAACCTATGGCTTCATACGTACTAGGCAAGAGCTCGACCAACTGAGCAAAGGTCCTAAAAGACCTCTCTCAAGGGCTGCTTTCTCTGTGAAGCCTTCCTGGCATGCTCAGTGGGATGTTACTGTTCTTGTTTCTCTTAGTCCTGAACTTCCCTAACTTAACTCTTTTGAACATGCCTTCCTCCAGTGGACAGAGCGGTTGGCAAAAGCAGAGAGATCTCCTTTTCATCCTTTATCCCCTGGTTTTAGCAATATAGCATAACAAAGAGCATTTAACACAGGCTTGCTGAATTAAAGTCCTTTCCAGTCTAACATCATCCTGCTCACGGTCTGCCCAGCATCCTGCTTGCTGTTAATGAGTGTCTATGTAAATACCAGTACTCTCTCATTCATCCACTACTACATCATGAGATTTCAGGAGCTGAGAGTCATAATTAATGAGGCCGACAGACACAGACAGCTTTAACTATGAAGACAGGGAGCTAATTCACCCCTCTCCACCCCACCAAGACAAACCTACCCCCGTGATGCATTTAGGTCCTATCTAGTTTTTACCAGTGTGCTTTATGTTTTATGATTCAATTATCTTCGTAATAAAAAATGTATTCTATTACACAGTAACTTCGGCATCACTAAGGCAGGATTGGGCTGGATTCCAGGGGTTTGCTCCTGGTTCCTTTTTTTTTATTCATAACCATGTTCCCGAGGAGATATTTTTCTAGAGTTGTTCTTCCTACATTTTTCTATAAAAATATGTTGAAGACTTTCTTTTTCACTACCAATGCTTTTAGGGACTCCAATTCAATGGTGTGGAAGAGCTAATGAAATGATGTTTACTTACACAGACATAGTACTAGGCTCAAAAATGAAAGAGGCACAACTGGTCTGGTCTGTTTCTTACTCCTTCTAAATGTTTTTCTTTGGTGTATTTGCACCATCTATGATACAAGATAATTTACCTACAAGCATATATTGTATATTGAGTATATTCCCCATTTCCCTAGTCTTTGTTTACTCCCTCCTCACTCTTATTCCATAGACAGTTTCACTACCACATTCAT
The DNA here is from genome assembly GCF_037038515.1 of Microtus pennsylvanicus. Classification (NCBI taxonomy): domain Eukaryota; kingdom Metazoa; phylum Chordata; class Mammalia; order Rodentia; family Cricetidae; genus Microtus; species Microtus pennsylvanicus. Next base: position 131,638,351 of record NC_134581.1, read on the forward strand.
GTAATTTAAACACATGCAATTTTATGCATTTAGATACAAATGTTTGAATCAGAAACGAGGTAAAACATATGAGATTTGTCATCTTAGTTTGCTTTGTGGCTGATAAACACCATGACCCAGAGTAACTTGGGAAGGAACGAACTTGACTTAGACATCCTGATCACAGCCCCTTGTGAAGGGGAATTGTGGCAGGAATGTAAGCACTGTTCTTTCATTTTCTGGCTACCCAGACTCGAATAATCACACAGAAACTATATTAATTACAACGCTGTTTGGCCAGTGGTCCAGGCATATTTCTAGCTAGCTCTTACATCTTAAATTAATCCTTTCAATTATTTTATATTTTACCATAAGTTTTGTGGTTTCTTACCTCTCAATTCTTGGGCAGTTACATGGCATCTTTCTCTTTTTGTCAGCTACATGGCATCTGCCTGATTGTACTTTCTTTTTCCCTGCATTCAGTTTAGTTTTCCTGTCTCCCTATATTCTGCCCTGCCATAGGCCAAAGCAGCTTCTTTATTAACCAATGGTAATAAAACATATTCACAGAGGGAAATCCCGCATCATAGGAACTCAAGGCAGGGACATGAAGGCAAGAACTGAAACAGAAGGCATGGAGAAATGCTGCTTACTGGCTTGCTCCTCATAGCTTGTATGGCCTTGTTTGTTATACAACCCAGAACAACCTGGTTCAGGGGTGGAATCATCCACAGTGGGCTAGGCTCTTCTGTATCAATCATTAATAAAGAAGATGCCCCCACAGACTTGCCTACAGGCCAATCTGATGGAGACATTTTCTCAATTGTGCTTTTCTCTTCACAGTTGACTCTAGCTTGTTTCAAGTTGATAAAAATAATAATAATCAGCTCATTTGTGTTTCTGAGATCAACTTAACCTACTTAATGTGATTATCTCCAGTCACATTTATTTTCCTGAATAGATGATTTGTGAAATGAAATTTTTCATTGTGTACATATACCACTTTTTATTTCTTCATTTCTCTGTTGAGGATGCACAGGTTAGTTCTGTAACTAAGCTGTTTTGAATAGTGCTGTAGTAAGAACAGATGTGACACTGTTGGTTACAGCCAATCTATGAGTGCCACTATTACACATTTGTGGCTATCCTGCCATATCAGTTACTGTTGAGCTGCCAATAAAAAATGATAAGCCCTGAAATTATTCACATACAAGCCACACTAGGTGGATGAATGTGTGTGTGTGTGTGTGATGATCAGAGTAATAGAGACCACCTGACAGTGTGTGTAGGAAAATCACAGCAGGAGTTGGAGGGAGGAACAGGAAGAGAAGAGTGATGTAAATATGTTTTAATTAAAATCATTTAATACAAAAGAGTAAATGTGAGAATATTTCCAATGTGTTGACTTGTTGACCTTTGGGTGAGTACCTAGTAGTGGTATGGGCTGGTCATAGAGTAAGTCTAATTTTCGATTTTTGAGAAACCCTCATGTTGGTTCTCATAGTGGCTGGGCTAGTTTATCCCTCCACCAGCACTGTATTATTCCCTTTTGGTTGCATCCTCACCAGTATTTATTATTATTTGTTGATGACACACATTCTGGCTGGGGTTCGGGTCTGCTTCTGACTTGGTTAAAGTGTCGTTTCCTCTAGAAGCATCCCTACTACTCCAACTCCTCTGATAGAGTGGAGACTTCACTGTCTCCATTAGTGTCAAGGACTTGATTTTTCTCGTGACTGTGGGATTCGTAGGTTCTGGATTCCTAGTATCAAGAGAGCCTGGCGTACCTAAGGCAGTGAGTGAACTGTCTCTACCAGGCACCACTGCCATCTAAGTCTTCCTGTACCAGTCAGCTTTCTTTGGTGAGAAGCTACAGAGAACACCCACGGCATGTCTGTCGCAATGAAATTCTCATGACATTTTTAACCCAAGACGTTTGTTTTGTTGGTTAGCTTGTTTATTTGTTAGTTGGTTTGTCTTTTGTGGGTGTTTTGTTTGTTTTATTTTTTGTTTGTTTTGTTTCTTTTTTTTTCTAGACCAGGGTTTCTCTGTGTAGCTCTAGCTGTCCTGGAACTCACTCTGCAGACCAGGCTGGCCTAGAACTCATAGAGATCTGCCTGGCTCTACTTTCCATGTGCTGGGATCAGAGGTGTGTGTCACCACTGCCTAGCTTAACCTAAGTTTTTAACAGATAATAATTTTCATGATAATCTGATGGGGGAGAGTCTTCTGGCTTGTGTTAATTTAATTGGTTAAATAAAGAGACTGCCTTGGCCCTTTAATAGGACATAAAATTAGGTAGGCCGAGTAAACAGAACAGAATGCTAGGAGAAAGAAGCTGAGTCAAGGAGTCGCCATGATTCTCCTACCGGACACAGACGCAGGTTAAGATCTTCCCTGGTAAGACACCTCGTGGTGTTACAGGGATATTAGAAATGGGTTAGATCGATATGCAAGAGCTAACCAATAAGAGGCTGGAACTAATAGGCCAGGCAGTGTTTAAAAGAATACAGTTCCCCTGTAATTATTTCAGGTATAAAGCTAGCCGTGAGGGCGGCTGGGTGGCGGGACACAGCCCCGCTGCTCCGATTTCAACAATGATCTTCATAGAGTTTATTTCTTCATTTTTCAAAATTAACAAGGCTATACTTTCTATCTCATTTTGTAAAACAATTAAAAAGTGAAGGTGAAAATGAAGACTTTATCACTTCCCAGTTTCACGCCCCTTTCCACATTAACCGCTGATGCTCACTCTTCCAGAAAGCACTGCCCCGTCTGTTCGTACAACTATATGATTTTTTTTATTTTTTTCTTCAGTATGGAATATTAGTGGCACCAATCATCAGGTCACTGTTTGCATTTAAGTTCTACACCTTTTAGTAGCTGTATAAATTTATAGTGTACACACAGATAAATACACACATGGGTGCTATCCTTTATTAGACCATTTGTCACCCCCAATAGATGTGTGTTTAGGTGATTTCCCCTGTTTAGTACAGGCAGAAATATTCAAGAAAAATCCTGCCTGTAAGTGGAATTGCTAGGCCAAACAGCACATTTCGCATTGTAGAAAATCTCAGCAAATCGTTGTTGGAAGAAATTGTTGTCAATTGAGTTCATCCCCCAGTACATGAGAGTTGTTTTTCTCGGCACCCAGCCATCATATGATATTACTATTCCATTTGCTGTCAACTGCGTAGCTCAAAGTGACACATTTTATCACACTTGGCTCATTATTTTTGTGAAAAAGTCATGTTTGAATTTTATAGTTTATAAAACTGTATGTTTTCTTACATCGATTACCCATTATTTGACTGGTCCACTTTTTATTTATTGAATCATTGGAGCTCCTTGCACAGTATTTGTAATCATCCTTTGAACTCTACACAACAAATGTTTTTGTTCGTATGCCTCACCTTTAAATCTTATTTTGTTTATATTTATTCAAATAACATTTCTTAAACATTAAGTCATGTGTATTATTTTGTTTTTCTTTTAGTTTTTGTATGTGCGTTATTTAGGGATTACCTTAATACAGGCTGAAAATGTTCAGAGAAAAACAATAATCTATTCTAAACTAGTAAAAACATTATTTTGTTATTATTCCCTAAATAATACAGTATAGCAATTACTTAGAATTTATATGGTATTTATACTGTATTTGTATCATAAGTGATCTGAAGATTAGTTAAAGAGTATGAGAAGAGAATAAGGAGATAGCTCAGCCAATAAAGTGTTTGTCAATTAAATATGAGGAACTCAACTTGATCTCTAGCAATCACGTGAAGAGTCCAGGGTTATGGCAGATACCTATCATCCTAGCACTTGAGGGTCCCCAGTGCACATTGGCCAGTGAGTCTAGCTGAGCCAGTAAACTTCAAGTCAGTGAGAGAACTTTTCTCAAAATACAAGATGGAAAATGACAGGGAAAGATATGTGGTATCAAGTTCCGAGCTGCACCCACGCTCACACAGCATACAAAGGCACATGTAGACCACATTCAAATATCATATATAGGATTTTATACAAGGAACTCGAGCTTCTGCAAATCTTGGTGTTGCAGTCAATCTGATGAATGACTCTATTTGGGGAAAGTGACATGGACAGTGAACTTAAGAAAGCAAAAACAGCAAAACAGAGATAGAAAACAATCCAGTCGCCATGGTGGCAGGGTTTTAGGTAGAAGAGAAACATGCCAAAAAATAAATAAAGCAATAAATAAAACAAAAGCTAAATCGTCATCGCAGTCAGCATTTTTATTCTTCCTGATTTACTATACTAAAACAAACTGGCTGGAATTTACAAAGCCAAAAGTCTGTCTTCAGACGACAAACAGAACAGAAAACCTGCCTCGTTTCCTTCTCCCGGGTTCCCTCTATGCCCTTAGCATGTTAAAATGCCCTCCAGGGACTAGGGTAAATATCCTTGTAGTTAAGACTCTGAGCAGGCTTTCCATAACAAGCAGGATTTCTCAACGCAACATGATTACACTTCTGGGTCAGAAAGTTTTTTGTTATCATGGTTATCTTGTGCCTGGATGCTCAGACAGATCCCTGGTACCCACCATCTAACTGCATCCCTCAGCTGGTTGTGACAACCGGAAACATCTCTAGGCATCGCTAAGGTTCCCGAGAGCATCCCATCAGGTTTTGTGAGCATCTGTGCCAAGTTCTTTGCCTTGGTGGTTAGTAGTGAGCCACTAGGAGAACAGATACAATGGAAAACACTGGAAACTGAGCGCTAAGCCGTAGTAACCTCTAGTAGGTAAAGGTCTGTGAATAAATTAAATATAAACTCCTCAAACGCCAGTCTTCCTGCTAAGAAGGTGACAGAAGTAATAACTACTTCTCAGAATTGTTTTGAAGAGCAGATGAGACAGCGAGAGAGAAGGATGGTATTAGGGCTGTGGTAGTTGCTCAATCAATATTTGTTGACCTTAATATATTTTTCTTTGGTGCCTTAGAAGTCCCAGTCTCTGGCACAGCCTAAAGCCTAGACTTCAAGCTTTATTCCTTTTTCAGGCAAAGTACCTGCATGGTGCTGACCTGAAAGCCAGTGACTCAGAACGCAAGTCCATCACTCATCAACAGCTTGGATTGTAAAACCCCTGGAATGATATTGTTCCTGGGAGTGCTATTTCCATGCAGAATAAGCTTTTCCCCAGTGTGCTGGTTACAGCCATCCCACAGACCCCAGAGTCTCTGAAATGTGAAGTGTGAGTGGGAAGATTGGGAACCAGTGAGCCCATAAAGACTTTTTGAATAGCATTTCTCTCCTGTTATTTTCTCTTTCTTATTCTTCCTTCTCTTTACTGAGACTTTCCATCTTTTGCCCATCCTACCACTGTCTTTGGAAGCGTATTAGTTTCTCTTTTTCGTCTCTTCTCCAAGTTCTCGTCTCCTCTGCTTCTCAACATCTTTATCTTAACTTTTTGCTACACGTTCAGTATTTACATACTTTAAAAATTATGCACTCCACGATTTGAAAACCTAAGATGCAAGCCTTGACTCTCTTCCTGTTTTAAACATACAAAATTATGAATGGCCTCAGGCCCCAGAGCGAGATCTCCCGCTCTCCCGCACCCGTCCAGCACATTCCCCTCACTTCTGATCTTTGTGTCACTGCGCGAAAGGAAAACTGATTACAACTGCGCTAGGTGCATCTTACCTTTTAAAGATTATCCTTGTTTTATGCATATGAGCATTTGCCTGCGTAAGTGGAGTCCGCCATGTGTCTGGCACCTGCAATGGGCAGAAGACGTGCCCAATCTCCTGGAACTAAAGTTACAGACAGTTGTGAGCTGCCACGTGGGTGAGGGAACCAAACCTGCGTCCTCGGTAGGGTCAGTAAGCACTTGTAACTCTTGAGCCATCTCTCCATCTCCTCTCTGGGTGTTTGTTTCTTGGCAGATGATTTAGGGAGAGCTGGTGGAGTAACATACAGACTGCGGATAAAACTATGGACGTATACTATTGCTGTTTCAGTACTTATTAGAGAGCCTAGCCATTCTTAAGAAGAAAGGAAGTGGAATAATTGATGCCTATGATAGCCTGCTAAGAGACAGACAATTAGCCGGGCGGTGGTGGCGCACGCCTTTAATCCCAGCACTCGGGAGGCAGAGGCAGGCGGGCCTCTGGGAGTTCGAGGCCAGCCTGGTCTACAAGAGCTAGTTCCAGGACAGGCACCAAAGCTACAGAGAAACCCTGTCTCGAAAAACCAAAAAAAGAAAAAAAGACAGACAATTAGTAGTCCCCCCTCCCGCCCCACCAGAATAATCCTTCCTTCCACTGCCTGGCTCCCTCTGCTTCTGCTCCACCCAGCATCCTAAGAAGAATCACCCTCTCCTTGATGGTAATCCTGCAGCTACTAGGGAGGGTGGTGCTGGAAAGAGAGGCCTGATAATCATCTTGGACAGGAGCCCAGGAAATCTGCCTTTTGCACACAGTAGGCATTCCTTGTGAGATTTAGAGGAGGCTTCGGCTGCTCAGCAGCCCAGAGCTGTGGGTGGAATTTGTATCTTGAAACAACTCCCCGAGATTTCATCTTTAGTGCCTTGTATGACATGTATGCACGCACCAAATAAACTCAACACATATAGGGACTTCAAAGAAGACCCGTGTTTGCTACTTTAACGCAGCGCTCCAACAAGGCTGCTAAGTAAGCCACAGCCATGATTTAGTAATGTCTGCTCTGGAAAGTGCCCACGAGTTTCTTGGGAAAGTTTACTGCTCTGTGTGAAGCCAAGATTTGGGTGTTTCCATGGAGACATGCCTAAGTCATTTGGGAGAAGAAGCATTATAGATGACAGGCACATATAGGGGAGGTCCTACTTAATTATGGGAACTCGGACAAGACGTCTACATGGCTGCCCCCCATTATCCATTGGGCTTCAGCTGGCTTCCTTCTCTCTGATTCCCAGGACCCTGTGGGCATCTTATTCTCTTCTCTATAAAGGTAGTTTTCAGATCTCTCTCCATTGATTGGGGAGACAGACAGAACTCCATCAGTAGCAACTGAGTCCAGATGAGAAGCTGTGAAAGCTTATTTGGTTGGTGCCAATTGAACTTTACTGGAAAGGGGAGGTGTGTTGGTTTCCATGTTATCTCCAGCTGATTTCGTTCTCCAAGGGCAGAGTTAAGTAGCTGCCACAGATACCACAATTCTGGCAAAACCTAAACAGTACAAAGCCTGGCCCTTTCCAGAAAAAGGCTTGACCAATCTGTAGGAGGAGTCACAGTGGGTCTAAAGGCACTCAGTGATGCCTTGAGAAAGCTGACTGGAACTAGGAAGGTTAGAGCATCATTGGCATGAGATAGCCCATATTGTCTTCTCCCACAGGAAATCCTCTTGTTTTAGTTCTTTTCTTCTGCATTTTTTTTCAATTCTTGGCCTCCTTCCCTCCTATTATTTCCTTTCATTTCCATACCAGAAAGATTCCTCAACACCAAGCATTTTTAAAGAATAATTTATATCACACTATATAATGTCAGTGTAACATAAATAATATTATTTTAAGCAGTTTTCTGAGAATACCATACCTGTATCTAATGGATTCCGGTCTCAAAATGAACAAGAAAGTCAAGATAGACACAACTACATGGTTTAATTCTGAACAGCAAGTACAAGAAGGAAGAGAAACACTGTATCTCTACAAACAGCAGCTTCTAGAGTGAGCCAGGCTTCCTTCTTACTCTTCTCTTTCTGCCCTCTTACACAATCGTAATGAATCCGTCCTCTCTGCCAAGCGTCTGTGATTTAAGCGGGCTGGCTTCAGCGCTTCTGTCATTACAGAGACACTGTCTGTAATCGGGCCTCCCACACTGCGGCATGTTGGACACACTCGTAAATCATACCTGTGATTCATGGCCATCGGATCCGTGAAACTGCTCGAGAGAAGAGTCACTGACTGTGTGGAAAATATTATTGCCGTCTTTTTTTTTTTGTAATCTTGTAAAAACAAAAAGTCAGGCCACCCCCAAAGTCTAATTTGTGAGCGTAATTCTGCCTACCAGGTTTATGCGTGAAGACTGATTTGACTTTTACAGCTGTTTTTTTTTTTTTTTTTGATAGAAGCTTATTTCTGATTTTTTCTGATTGGGAGTCTTACCTTCTACCTTACCTTCTTACCTTACACACAGCCAGCATGGTCGAAAGAAGGAATCGATGCCTTTAAAGATGGACTCTAGAGCTCTCCTGGCTCCCAGCCGTTTTACTTCAGTGCCTCAGTTTCCTCCTCTGCAGCATGGGCTTACTCATAAAGCACTATGTCAAGAAGGATTGAAGAGAGTGGTTTTCAATGCAAGTGACTACAACCATCTGGTGGAGAGCAGGCACCTGGGAAAAAATCGGTCTTTTATGAAAGACGTGAAAGCAACGAGAGGCCTTGCTCTGGAAGGGCATGCGAGGCGCGTCCACGGAAGAGTCCATGAGGAAGCTACGCTTCCTGTCTCTGACTCAGCCACAAGCTCTGCTAGAGTGGAGAGTCATCATTTCATTTGAAAGCACGGAAGGATGAGTCAGGGGACCTGGGACCTGCTTTACTGTGAATTTGCTCTGTGATTCTTGCATAAGCCGTAGCTGAATTTCGGATACATCTCTAACACGAAGGCTGGCTTTCGAGAGGAGTTTCTCTGAGTGTTATAGTACTTTCTCTGAGTGTTATAGTACTTGATGCAAAGATGGTATGGAATTGAGGCAGTGGGAAAGCGTGTCTATTGATGAAAAAACCCGAGATGTTTATGTTTTATTAAAAAATGAATAGACAGAAAAAGACCATTCTTGCTCAAGTACAGCAAGCACTTTGAACACGCCCTTCTATAATCAGCTACTGCCCCTTCCCTGCTTCCCGTCTCACATCAGCTCCCAGACCCTTCACTTGTACTTCCATGCCGTATGTACATGCACATACATGCTTTTACGTGTCTACAAACACTAGGACTGCACGTGACAGAACACACGCACGGTTTTTCTCTTGGAGGTCGAGATTCTTTAATGATTACCTTTACTCTTTTCCCTTTTCATGCAAACAACGTAACTACATTCTTCTGTAGGGCTGAAGGAAAGTGGACTGTGCGTACACACCGTCTTTTCTTTACTCTCCCTCCTGTTAGCGGCCACCTAGGTGGGTCTCCTAACTTACGTATTATGAGTCATACTGCAATAAGCACTCATGGTACAGCCAATGCTTTTTTAAAATATCACCTTGAAAAATAAAAACATGTAAGTGGAATTGTAGTATTTTTCTGGGCTACCGCACATCTCTGTATACTGAGTTTTCAAGCAGACCCAGGATTTGGAAAAAATAAGTGTGCTGTAGGAAGGCAGACTTGGGACCGCATAGCTTAGAACTCAATGTACCTGAGCCCTAACCCAAGCCTAGCTGAGATTAACCTTTGCAAACTTTCTCCTTTCAGGACAATCCTATTCAAAGCTTTGACTGATTACCTTGACAATGTCAGGTGCCAGCGATTCACATTTATTGCTCGTGTGTTTTCCGTCTGATTGGAGGTCTGCTTGCTTTGCTCTGGGACTTCTCGACATGAGGAATGCATTTGCCCAGAGCTGTCTTTGTAACATTCACTCTGTATTTTATTGAAGGAGAGTCCTCAATCAAGAAAAGTTCCCACAGAGGCAGGCACTCTGAACTCTGAGTTTCCTGAGATGCCCTGAGTGGCGGCCAGAGCCTTCTGTCTGATGGTCTCTGGAGAACGCTGCGTATGAACTGGATTCACCACACACGTGTTTGCTACCCAGCAGAGATACCACTGGAGCAGGAAGAAGACTGTGACATTGCTACCAGTCAGCTCAAGACAAATTCTCATCCTTGAAGTCTCAGTGTCCCCGTGGGCAAATCTATCAAACAGTGCCTGTTGAATGTGCCCTTCACCTTAACCCACAGGCCTAAAGACTTCCTATCTGGAACCTTCCTGTTTCTCTCAACAGGATGATCTATCCTTTTCTGTGTCCCCAAGACACAATCTTTGTCACGGGGCCATTCTGATTATGTATTTTTATCCATCTCTCCCACTGGGCTGTGAGATTCATCAAGACAAGAACTGCATGAACACACACACACATACACACACACACACACACACACGTATGCATTTGAGTGTGTATTTTCAGGGCAATTCAAGTCGCCTTGAGATTTCAGACTCAACGATTGCCACATTTGACTCTGGTGCTGTCATAATGTCTCAAAGCTCTCCTCACAATCCTGACATTTCTGCCCTCGGTTCCCATTAATCACCTTCCCATAGCCTCTCTGGCTTTCTCACTATTCTCACTCATGGGGTACACATTAGGAGGGGTACTGTCCCTCTTTCTGGAATGCCCTTCTTCTAGAAACACCTAGGTTGAAAATATCCTCTTCTTTCTTGGTTTATTTTGTTAACTTTAGTTTTTTTCAGTCTTTTCTGGGATGCCATCATCTCAATAAACTAATTTTGTCCTGTGTTAAACTCTCCTGGCTCCTCCCTAAGTATTCTGGAATTTCCAACTGGGACACTGTCAATCTTTAGCTTGCAGTTTAGTGACGATATTTTCACTTAAGATCTGACTCCCACTTCTAGAATGCAATTTTTATGACAGAATAGACCTTTGGTTCACTGGTTAGATTGTTACTATACCTTTCCCATAATAAGAGACCAAGCAACTTAAGGAAGGAAGGGTTTATTTTGTCTCAGACTCTGAGGGGACACAGCCCATCAGAAGTGAACTAACTGGTCTTACCACGTTGATGGTGATGAAGGAGCAATATGGATGCTCATGCTCACCAGGCCTTCCTTCACCTTCCTTTCTTTCCTTCAACCCAGGACCCTAGCCCATGGGATCTGGAAATCTGGGATCTGCACACAACCTCAAAGATTCACCCAGAAGTACTGATTCAAATCTAGTCAAAGCCCATCTAATCATCATAATACGTGTGTGCCATCAAGATGGTTCAGCAGATGAGAAGCGCTTGTGGGAAAAGCCTGATAACCCAAGTTTGATCCCCAGAAAGTTGTCACCACGGCCCTCACCTGTCCTTACATGCATACATCCCAGACACAAATATAATAATAAATAAACTAATAATAATGGGTCAAGTTGACAATGAATGCCAGCCATCATAAACAACACTCCATGTTCCCAGGAGAGTAGCAGGCATGTAGCTAATGCTCACACACTCTTAGTGGGTTGTCTTAGGTCTATTGACTACTTTTTATTGCCTGAGATATCAAGCCCCTCCAAAAGAGTCAGGCTGGAAGCTTCCAGCATTTCAGCTACACATTCTGGGGTTCTTTGTGTAGACAGGTCTCTAAGGAGGCAGAGTCCTAACAGTTTGTCCCGGGAAAGCGACGACCCCTTCTACACAAGGATTTTGTTGCCTGAGTAAAATCTTGCTTATCTTTATCAAACATCTTCAAAACTGAATTTGCACTGAGTCCCTCCACGTCCTTGGAAGATGGGATGGATTAGCCTGCCTCAGAGATTTGGGGTCGCAGCAGGAGCCCTTTCCTTTGTCTTGCCCTCCTCATTTCTACTCCCCCAAAGTCCTTGAGTCATTGACTATCCTAATCAGAATGAAGACAACGCTACCAGTTGCTTCTTGGATTATTATGTAACCATGCTGAATACTGCCACGGTCTTCTGAGACTCAGCCCCTGACTCTGCTCGGGAGTGATAGCTCGGGGATTTTAACTCAGCCAGTCTTTGAGCAGAAATGTTTATCATTTTTCTTTTTATTGTTTCTGGTTCCTCCCCTGCCTTTGAAGTCTCTGAAATCTTGAAGCATTTGGTGGGTCTCTGCACACTGCAGGTCTTCTGCCTGGAAGAGGGCCCCTGGCCAAGAGAAAGGAATTGGAGCCCCCCTCTCGGCTGGGCCCATAAAACAATCAGATTTCTCCACACGCCTGTCATCTGAAATGTGAAGCCGTGCTAAAAGTACAGATAATGCAGCGGGTGCCAAGGAGGCTTTCAAGAGAATGGCAAGTAACCCTCTCTTCTCCAGAATGAAGAGCTGTCTCCAAGGGATTGCAAGGGGAAGGGCTACAGCTGGTTGTTCTCCACGAAATGCCTCATGCTCTCCGCTGGGCTGGTTGACGCTCGTTAGGAGTTTTCCTCTTTCAATCTCAACAGTCTCAGCTCCCATGGCTTCCTCACAGAGTATGCAGACTCCTGTCTCTGTTCATCTCTCATAGGGAAGGCAGACCCTCGTGTCCCTGCGTCTCCTCTCACAGGGAAGGTACACTCTTGTGTCCTTGCTTTTCTAGTCACAGAGGAGGTGGATCCTCATGTCCTTTTTCCTCTCTTCACACGGAAGACAGACCCTCATGCCTGTTTCTCCCCTGATAGGTGAGATTGACCTTCATGTCCCTGCTTTTTTCCTCACAGGAAAGACAGATTCTCTTATTCCTTTTTCTTCTCTCCTAAAGCCCGAAGGGACTCTTTTTCCCACTTCTCATTCCTTCCTAGAAGTCTTTTGATAATTTTCAAGAGAAGTGACTTGCTCTTTCTTTCCACATCATGGGAGAGGCCCAGTCCATGGATGTCCCATCTCAAAGCCAAGAGTAAATATTTGTATTAAAGAGAAGTCATATCACAGGGTTGACTTTGAGTCCATATGAATGAACTCTGTGCTTAAACCGGCTTTATGTGCCCAAAGATGAGGTGGAAATCAAGACATTAAAACACTGAGCTGGTTGGGCTTATCCAACTCCATTGTCAGTTCTGGATGTTAAAACACATCTTTTTTATTTTTTCTCTGTTTGCTGCCTTTCCCACACAATCCTCAGAGCTCACTCAAAGCCTCCTTGCAGCTGACAGGGACAAGAGGAGGCACGCCTGCCTGCTGAAGTCAGCCAGGTTAGGTGAGTGTTAGCAGGGCTCGACGTGGCATCATGAAGTGCCATTGTAAGGAGTGGAGGGGCAGACAGGGTGACAGATGGCTGCCTGGTGTGAACACATGGTAGAACCAAGCCCACCCATCACGTGACCCAAACCTCCAAGGACACTCAGCCTTGCAATAAGAGCTGGTTTAGAAGCTGGGTGGGTCAGGTAACTGAGGAAACTCCAGCCACTGGCACTGACGAAATAGGGAGTCACTTTCCTGCCGGCCTGGTGAGTCGGGGAATTCTGGACCTGCATCTGGTCTGACTTTAATTCCTGCCGTTCTGCAGAGGGACTCCACGGAGTAGTTAGAAGGGCTATTCTGAAGAATGATAAATGTCCCCGGAGTCGAAAGGGGCACCCAGAGGATTCCTTGTCAGTTCCCAGTGGAAATGCAGAAACCAGGTACTGAATCACGCCCCTCCCATCTCTGTAGGCAAGTTTGTAGCACTGCTGAGCCTCCAGTCCCCAGAGGCAACCTAGTCTAGAAGCCTTCCTCATGTTCTTAGACTGCTCGGATTAATAGAATTGTGCAACAGGAAGTTCTGAATGCCCATTGAATTGAAAGCCTCCTCTTGAAATAACTGAGTTTCCATGATACTATTATAGTCAGCCCCTCCTTACGAATAGATTTCATATCTATGCATTTAACAGCTGTGGATCAATCATATTTGGGAAATAATGCATCTGCACTGGACATGGACAGCCCTTCTTCTCTTTGGCCGACAGCACAGTGCTTGACTCCACACATTCCCCTCCACACTGTGGCAGCCATCGTAAGGAACCCAGAGCGTGTGTGGAGAGGACAAGAGAATACCGATGGAGCATGCTCAGATGCCATGACCCTTTATGTAAGAGACTGAGCATCTGTGCATTTTGTTATCTGCATGGGATTAGCCTCCCACAGAATTTGAGGGTCCACTGGATTTCTCAAGAATACCCAGGCAAGAAAAAAAAATCTTTTTTTCTATGTATTTGAGAAGGGGGCTAGCTCTCTTCACACCTAGTTGCCAGAGCTCAGAGCAATGGCTACTACACAGAACCCTGGCCATTTTGCACTACCTCAACCCTGAGTGATATTGGATAAGTAACTTGAGTACCCACTCCTGAATTCCTGACACTGTAGGTCCACACAGTCCCTTTACGGCACTGGCAGAGCTAAGAAGAAGCTTGATGTCCAGTCTGTAGCCCATGCCAGGACCCCTGCCTTGTTCCTTCTGCAGAGAGAAAGGGTTACTTTATTCTTCAAGCAGGGCTACAAAGTCCCCCTTTTGGACTGGCTGGCTCCCTCCACACTATTAGAATAAGATCAAAAGCGTGAAAACCGCACACGTGTGCGTGCGCACACACACATAGAAACAATTTCATATAAAACATTTGAAATAATTTGTTGACTTGGGTCACTTTCTTAAAAGCAGACTTGGAGGTGACAATTCAAGAGCAAGTGATGTATTAGGAGATGTTCCCAGGAGCAGAGAAGGATAAGGGATCCAGGACAGGAAAGCCGAAGAAGCCAAGCCAGGGAGTGGCTTCAGGCAGTATGCAGGCTTCAGCCCAATCCCAAAGGGAGGCTTTGGAGAAGAAATTACATCCTAGGATTGATCCAGACTTGAGTATAGAGAGCCAAGGGCTCTGTTTTTCCACTCCTGCCAATCCCTAGGGGGAGGGAAAAACAAAACAAACAAACAAAGAAAACCTTTTAGGTTCTAGAGTTGTCTGACTGCTGGGTAAAGTGTCCCTAATAGCTTCATAGTGATCACCTGTAGCCAGAGAAGAGGTACACAGTAACGCAAGTGGGAATAAGAGAATCTGTTCAGCGTCTCAATGTGGCAATTCATTCAACCATGCCACTCTCAAATAATGACTTTATGTCCTTTCACTCTGTGACTTTGTCTCTCTCTATGCTAAGAAATAACCTACCATCTTTCAAGAATATTTAAATAACCCCTGAGGTGGGTTTGGTCAGGAAAGTCCTGCTGCATCTCAGGTTCTGCTGAGCTGGTGGAGCCACAAGGCTCTTTGTTGTACATTCATATTTTGATGAGTATCATTCAAAGAAATCTTTTAAATGAATTCTACAGAAGTCGCTGCCAAGTCCTGTTTGGTGGTTTTCCTTATGCATATGAATTTGGTCACGTCCCTTCTTTAACTAGTCTTTTTCTGTATAGCTGACCATCGATTCAGTCAAATCCCCTCCCAAAAAAAGACAGAGATTTCTGTGAGCAAACCTAGAGCCCAGCAGTCAGACTCTGGTCCTCCCTCTCAGAAGGTGGATTTATGTAAGCAAAATCTCTAACAGGCAGCTCCCCCGTGAAGACAAAAATTTGAATAAAACTGTTCTCACCTTCTTTTTAGTAAATAATTCAAAATTCAGGAGATGGCTAAATCAGGCCTTTATCTTTATGGATACGTTTTTATTTAATTTTCAATAATAACTTCTAGAGTCCTGGTTCTCCATCATTTCATGCCCAGGAACCCATTACATGATAAAGAAATCCAATGTGAGGCTGTTTCCCCCTCTTTCTCTCTTTCTCTCTGTCTCTCTGTCTCTCTTCCTGTGTTTCTCTTTCTCTGTATCTCTTTCTCTCTCTGTCTCTTTCTCTGTATCTCTCTGTCTCTCTTTCTCTCTCTGTGTCTCTCTGTCTCTGTTTCTCTCTTAACTAAAAGCATATGTTTCTTTCTTCTCCTCAACTCACAAACAAAACAAAAACAAACAAGCAAACAAGCACAAGAGAGGGCTGGAGACATGGTCCAACCAGGAAAGTGTTTGTCTTAAAGCACCAGGACCTGAACTTCATCCCTAGAACTCATAAACAAAGCTGGGCACAGTAGCCCACACTTTAATCTCAGCCCTGGGGAAATGGAGACGGGCAGATGCCTGAGGCTTGATGTCCAGACACTCTAACTTTCTTTGTGGGCCCCAGGCTAATAAGTGACCCTGTGTCAAGCAAAATGGTGGACAATACCTGAGGAATGGCATCTCAAGTTGTCATCTGACCTCCACATGCATATGTGTGTATGTGTACATATACACACGGAAACACACAACAGTGCACACACAGAGACACATATGCACACACATGAGATAAAACTCTAAAAAGCAGCGCTCTTCAGCCACAGTCAGCCCGCTGGTCTTGTATAATAGTTATAAGAGTCATTCCTGTCTCCCTTGTCACCTGTACTGACCTTAGGTGGAAGGAGACCTTTAGTGAGAGTGGCCTTCCTGCTACTTCTGCCCTTCTTCCAGCAGCCCTCATTCTGTCAAATGTGTTCCTCTACACTATCATTTGAGGCTGCTTCTCTGTTTGTTCCACTGTTCATCTGGTTGTACACTGTTCCCATGGTTAAACAGGCACACCTACCCACAAAGACTAAAGACATAGTTTTGTGTTTTCCCAGTGCACCAAGCTCTTTCTATGTGCCATCTTATTTGACTCTGCTCAAAGTGCCCTGGGAATAGTATCATTCCCCAGGAAAACTGAGGTGCGGAGTTAGTCAGTGTCGCTTCCAGATGGCACGGCCGTGAGGACAGCGCAAGGCAGCACAGAGTCCACAATGAGTCAGAGCTAAGTCTGACGACATCTACCCCAGTCTCTATTTCCAAAAATACACTTTGGGTCTTCCGCTCTCACAGAAACGCCATAGGATGTCAAACAGTTTTGAGTGCAACTATATGGTGGCTAACAACTCTCTGTAACTCCAGATTCCTCTGAGGATACAGGAACACACATGATTCATACACATACATGTACGGAGGCAAAACACTCATGCGCATAAAATAAAATAAATAAATCTAAAATTTTTTAAAGTCATTTTAAGCCTCTAAATTGGTGATCCAACGACGAGGGTGGAAACTCTTGATTTACATAACTCTTCAAAGAATCTGCTAGAAAATGCTTAGCGATGCCTCCTCCTATGTTTGAAAATATCTGTAAGAAACCAACTGGCATTATTGTCAGTCATGGGTTAGACTGAAAGAACTCTTGTTTGTGATTTCTAAAGGATTATTTAGTCATCCAAGGGCATGAAAGCCTGTTTAATGCATTGTTCAACCAAATGACAGTCCCTAGAGCTTGCAACTCAAAATGTCCTGGTGGCGAAATCATGGTTAGTCACCTGCTATAACTTCACTGGAATGGGCTGTGAATGGAGTCTATAAAAGCAAACATAGCCTTGTTAAGCTATTTGGTCACATAATGTAGGGCCTCATGTGCGGATACTGCCATGAAAAGAAAAGCTTAAACTGGATGCTTTAAGCAGATTGTGAAACTCATTTCTAGAAACCCAACTTTTCATTGAACGCTCTTTAAAGTCACGCTAATGTACTTCCGACAGTTGTAACAACCACATGTGAGTCACATGTATGGTTTCGAGATTCCTCAACTAGCTGTGAGGCTGCTGATGCAATCAGAAATCACCTCTGGGTCTCTGAAACTAGATGACTGAGTCAAGAAGCTGCTTGGCCAATGGGTTTGCCGCTTTCCATTGCGGCAAGTGCCAGCACTCCAATCTTCTCAGACTCGCCATCTCTGTGAGAAATCGAACATCAAAATCCTCTTTCCATTTGAAATGTGTCTCTATCACCAAGGAAAAGATATTTCTAGGATCCAGCCTGCAAGGTTACGTTGATTACAAGGCACTCTGCACATAAGTCTAAATCAGGAGAAAGAACTGTGGGAGTGTGCATCTGGCAGATTTTTGCTTGAACTCCAGCTCCACGGTTTCCTAGCTGAGTGATTTCAGAAAGGTTGCTTCATCTCCTTGAGTTCTTGGTCCCCAACCTGCCAAAGCAGGAAATGATCCCAACCTCACTGGACTGTGAAAGTATAAAATTTGTCACTGAAGGGCATCCTACCAAACAGTGGCAGGGTCAGGGGGTGGGGTAGGGAGGTCTAATGTGAACCTCTAGGAAGCCTGGTGACTAGTCTTCTTGGTTTTAAACATAAAGTGGTCAAAACAAGAATCAGTTCTGGCTTTGGGTGCTCTTTCTCCTTTGTCTCCAACTTCTAACCGGGGGTTCATTCAAACTCCCCAGGCACACACAGAAAGCAAGGGGAAAGTGACAAAGAAATGGGAATGCAGAGACAGAGCATCCGATTCACCCTGTCCTCGGGGATACCAGTTGTCAGCCCCAAAGCCCCAAGATTGTGAGGAAGGAGGGTGTGACTGAAACAGAATTTTGAAAATCGTAATGAGGCCCATTGCCATGACTCAAGGGGAGCACAGAAATACTACAGTTTCAGATGGGCAGAGAAAAACTAGATGAAGACATTGTGAGATCTCCTAAGCACAAAATGACCACTGGGTTAGAAAGAATAAGACCCTTTAGAGCAGAAGAGACCAGAAAAAGGTTTGCTCTGAGGAGCACTTTGTAAGATCAGTGTCAGCAGCCTTCTTTGGCCTCTCACTGACACTGTGAGACTCCCACCCCGCTTCCTAGATCTATTCCCTGTGCAGGCCAAAGACAGTTTTTATATATTATTATTAACCAATGATATTTACAGCATACAGAGAAGAATCCCACATCAGTCGAAGGAGAAGTTTTTAAAACTGGCATATTTGTCTTACTGAAGGATGGTATTCAAATGAGAAAAGGTTTTTTCATGTCAGTATGAATAAATGCTTGCCACACTCTCAAAAGCAGTGTAAGTAATTTGTATTAATTTTTCTCTCAACTGAAGAGAATGGATATTGTTAGTATCTTCTCAAACTTTATTCATTTTCTTAAATTATCATATGAACTATTAGATATCATAATGGCATTTTCAATAACAGTGTGTTTTGACTGATTCTTTCCCCCGTCCTCTCTCTCCTCTGTGTCTTCTCCCTAAACCCCCAAGTCTACTTTCTGATTTCTTCTCACATGTGTCCTTTATTCTCCCCTACTCTTTCCTCAGCAACTCTTTTACCCTCCATCAATTTCCTTTCCAGCTTTTGGGGGGCTTTGTTTACATTTGCACCCATTTATAAACACACATATATACACCACACATTAGGATCTACTACATAGGAGAGAGAACAGGTAGCTGTTGACTTTTTTAACTTGGGTCACTTTGTTAAATTTACTACACTCCAGCTCCATCCATTTTCTTGTGAGTCTTTCTAAACGAGGGCTAGGAGCCTGGGAGGCACTGAAAGTCTAGCCCAGGACACTCAACATCCAAGTAGCAGCATCAGGACCCAACACATCCTGATGCATCCCAGAGCAAACACATTGGCGGATTTCAATTTTTGCATTGAATTATGGAAAAAAGTCACCTGTGGTATGGGGCAGAGATTCTGAGGGAAGGAAACAGTTGCTCAAAATCCTTGTGTGACTTCTCCAAGGCCATACCAATAAAAAGGGAATGATAAGATTCAAAACTTGTTCACAGCTAGCCAAGAGCTGGACCCCAAACCGTTGCACCAAGAATAGGATGGGACAATTTCTGTCTTCATATCTGAGATCATAAATTCTGAGGACAAAAAAAAAGGAGGTTAGTACAAATCTTAATTTCCAGCAAGTGAGTCACTGTCATCATACAGAAAAGCTCACAGCAAATTGAGCTGTTTTGCTTACTGCCAAACTCATCCACTTAGTTATCCACCAATGCATGGTGAGTGTGTGAGCATGCATGAGTGTGCCAGAGAGCCATGCACACAGGATGAGCAGAGACTTACAGAGAAGTCTCTGATTTTGTATTCTTTGCAAAGCCCTCCAAACACCTTCTTCCCCAGGCACACTTCCCCAATATTGACAGAAACAGAATCCATCTTTAAATCTTCATGGTTTCCTATTACCTTCTACTGGAAAGCTCCATTGTATTAGACGTAGTCCACCGTTTGTGTGCTTGTTTGTTTTTAAAGTTCTAGAGAGTTGTGAGTCCAATAAGGCTGAGCTGAAGTGACAGTTTGACTAATTCCTCAGGCCCTCTCCTATGCTAGCATGGGTTCTTAACCTTTGTCCTGAGCTACTGTGACTGCAGACCATACCTAGTGTGTTTTCAGAGCAACGGCACATGCCTGATGACTTCTCAAGCACAGAAACCTCCACAAGTCTCTTTGGAATAACCTTAGAATGACATGATCTCCATTGTACCCATGACGGCCATCATAACACCTCCATGGTCTGAAAGAGCCAATGCACTGAAAATCCTCAAAGCGTTGACTGAAGCATATCTCACTTGGCTTCGCTCAAATGTACAGAAAAACTGGAAAGAAGCAATTATTGGGTACGATGACTGGCCTTTAGCCATTGCCAGCTGACACTGCCAGGTCCTGAAGAACTATGATCTAATTTCCACTTCAAGGAGACTGCAAACAAATGTAAACAATCAGTTTCTAAGGCCACTGTCCAAGTCCTGCTGTCCTAGTCCCCGCTGTGCTGCAATGTATGTCTTGGTATCCTGGTAACTGCTGGAGGGATGCTCTCTGTTGAGATGACCAGTACAGATCGCAATCTCAAGAGCGGGGTGGGAATAAGCACATCTTTTTACAGTTAACAAGATCTTAATATTTCCAGAACCTCACTCAGTACCCGTGATAATGTCAGAAGGCAAATTAATATTAAAATGTAAACTCTCATGCCACAGACAAACACACTAAAGTATACAGTTTCAAGACTGGAGTGAGACAGTCTACCAACTACAGTTTTCCTTCTCTGCTTTATCACAAAATGAGGTTAGTAATCTAATAAAAAGTTCTTACTTGGAAGTTCTTTGTAAGGGTTGGCTTCCACACATAAACACAGTATCTTTTTAGATCTATAGGCATACACATACATATATACATGCACACACACACATATATGCGTACGGCATCTAGTCCTTTGTATGACATAAAGTAGTCCCTCAGTAAGAAATATTTTTCTACGTAAAGTAGCATTGTATAATGGTTCAGCTATGGTTTCTAAAACCAGGTCAAATAACTTGAGATAGTATTCTAACCTTGGGCTTTGGACTTATCTTCTCTGTGTATCAGTTTTTTCATGTGGAAATTGGAACAATGTTTAAAAGTTCTATAGAGATACTAGAAGTGTTCTACCAATATAAGATAGATGTTGGTGAAGGAGTAATATAAAGGAAATTATAAATAATATATAAATAAATATAAATAAATAATAAACAATAAATAAACCACCACCTTTGCAAGGTAGGAACTCCTCCCCCTCTCCAGACTTTATACAAGGACTTCTCAGACACATGAGAAGTGGAAGATTCAACTGCATTCTGAAACTCAGAATTACTGATAAAAATACGACATGAAAATGTTCTACTCAGAGAATCGCTGCCATCATGTTGAGCATGAATATTGGGCTATTTGGCAAGCATCTCGAGGCTCTGAAACTCAATGTTCAGTTCTGTGCCACCCTGTGCCACCACATCAAAGATCTTGGCACCTTTCAGGATATTGTATGGGACCTGCCACAGCATGCTCCTGCACCCTAGGCTCTAGGACAGAATGACAGCTGTCTCTTATCTTGCAGGGCCAGTTTTGCCTCCTTCTCCACTCTAAGACCAGTCTCCTGTGAGAAGTTCCTCGAACAGAGGCTCTGGGATGGGAGTAGCAATGGTATTTTCTAGTTGCCTTTTCTTTTCAGGGAGGTCACATAAAAGACATTATTAGTCCTTTTAGGAAGGAAACAAATGCTCCTGATGTGGTTCTTCAAGCTCCTGGCATATGGGAAATACAATTACTGTCCTGATGCATTTCCCTGCCAAGAATAAGAACTGGGAGGAAAATAAGTTTATATATATTTATATATATACACATATATTTATATATATGTACATACTTGTGTGTGTGTGTGTGTGTGTGTGTGTGTGTGTGTGTGTGTGTGTGTGTATATACATATCATGTCGGGGCAAAATGTTATTTCCATAAACCCCCAAATGCTATACAAATCACTCTCTTAGCAGTCCAAATGGTATGTGAAGATACTGTCTTTGTATGATATTAGGACTATCACAGAACGCTTTGGTACTTCTTTCCTATGCTTTGTTAAAACAAGGCAGAGCCTCAGACTATGAAACACTAATACAAATACTTAGTCATATAGACCATGACAGGCTATATAAAATGAATAGATATACCTTTCCTTAATATAGTTTTAGAATTTCGCATCTATTGTGTGACATGATCTGGACAAGTTACTTCACAAGCCTGAGTATCAGTTTCTATTCCACCAAAGAAGAGGGAGGAGCCTCTACCCTCCAGGACTACAGCAGGACTGGGGAGAGCCTGACTCCGGCTGCAATCAGCCAACATGGCTCTTCTCCCATCCTCCCTCATTGCTACCTCCCTCCAGCCTGCAGAGTTCAAGCAGTCCTCCATGTGAGCCTATATAGGAACCCATCAAGAATTAGCTTTCTTTCCACCACCAGATGAAGTTTCTATGGTGATATGCAAGATACTCGTCAGTATTGCTATAGGATAGGGTCATTTCAGGTTCCCTATCCTCAGCTGCCCTAGGAACTAACTGGGGACATTGCCTTGGGCACCTGGGAGCCACTCTAGGTTCAAGTCTCTTGCCAACCCTAAGGTGGCTCCCTTAACTAAGAATTGTGCTTCCGTGCTCTCCTATCCAACCTTCCTTTATCCCAATCATCCTTTTCCCCCAAGTTCCCCCCATCCTCCCCTTCTCCCTTTTCTCTCCCCATCTCCCCTTACCCCCATCCCACCCCACCCCCAAGATCCCAATTTTCTCCCCGGCAATTTTGTCTACTTCCCATAGCCAAGAGGATAACTATATGTTTTTCCTTGGGTTCACCTTCTTACTTAGCTTCTTTAGGTTCACCAATTGTAGACTCCGTGACCCGTATTTATGGCTAGAAACCAATTATGAGTGAGTACATCCCATGTTCATCTTTTTGGGTCTGGGTTACCTCACTCAGTATAGGGTTTTCTATTTCCATCCATTTGCATGCAAAATTCGAGAAGTCATTGTTTTTTTACCGCAGCATAGTACTCTAATGTGTAGATATTCCACACTTTCGTCATCCATTCTTCCATTGAAGGGCATCTAGGTTGTTTCCAGGTTCTGGCTATTACAAATAATACTGCTATGAACATAGTTGAACAAATGCTCTTGTCATATGATAGGGCATCTCTTGGGTATATTCCCAGGAGTGGTATTGCTGGGTCCAGGGGTAGGTTGATCCTGAATTTCCTGAGAAACCGAAACACTGACTTCCAAAGTGGTTGCACAAGATTGCATTCCCACCAGCAATGAATGAGGGTACCCCTTCCTCCACAGCCTCTCCAGCAAAGGCTATCATTGGGACAGAGACCCACACTAAAGCACTGGACTGAGCTCCCAAGGTCCTAATGAGGAGCAGAAGGAGGGAGAACATGAGCAAAGAAGTCGGGACCACGAGGGGTGCACCCACCCACTGAGACAGTGGGGCTGATTTATTGTGAGCTCACCAAGGCCAGCTGGACTGTGACTGAAAAAGCATGGGATAAAACCAGACTCTCTGAACATGGCGAACAATGAGGGCTGATGAGAAGCCAAGGACAATGGCATGGGGTTTTGATCCTACTTAATGTGCTGGCTTTGTGGGAGCGTAGCCAGTTTGGATGTTCACCTTCCTAGATATGGACAGAGGGGGAAGGACCTTGGACTTTCCACAGGGCAGGGAACCCTGACTGCTCTTTGTACTGGAGAGGGAGGGGGAGAGGAGTGGGGAGAAGGGGAGAGGGGTGGGAGGAGGGGGAGAAGAGTGGGAAGAGTGGGAGAAGAGTGGGAGGAGGGGGAGGGAAATGGGAGGCTGGGAGGAGGCGGAAACTTGTTTTTTTTTTCCTTTTCTCAATAAAAAAAAAAAGAAAAAAAAGAATTAGCTTTCTTGTTGGGCACGCACCTAGCCATCTGTGTAGTCCAGCCTTGGCAAGTGACCATATCATACAAAGCAGTCCCCTGTTTGTTCTGAGATCCAATCCTAAGAAGCAGAAGAAATAACTTGGATTTTATTTTTCATGATCTGTTGGTCTTTCTTCCTGGTTCATCAAATCCCTTCATTTATTTAACACCATACTTTTCATCTATCTCTTAAAAAGAAACAAATCTCATTTCTCGTGGGCTTAGCCTTGGCTTTAATTGCTTTCCCAATAACTCACTCCACGTGTTTATTTATCTTGCCGGATCCAGTTCTCCTGGAGGGTCTGACTTGATTTGTTCGTAACAAGCATCACTTAGGCTGACCTGCAAGCCAGGTCCTGAGCAGAGATCTGGAAAGCATCCCTTGCCTGCCTGTCAATACCTTTATCATCACCGGCATCACTGGCAGCTCCTTAGCATCTACTTGGGGCAGAAACCAGGACCTGTGTCTTCTAAATCTGCATAATCCCCACAATCACCCAGAGACAGAATCACCCATGATGTCCCCATTTACACTTGAGGAAAATCAGCCTCAGTTGGGAGAAGTTAAGAAGTCAAGGTCAACTTGAGCCTTTCAGGAATTGCCCGGTGACCCACTGAGCAAGAAAGGCAGACTGCCTCCTGGCTTGAAATGGCTCGTTGATACTGAAGATGCTCTTTATCTATGCCAAACCCTAGTTAGAATCTTAACAGAACTCCTTTGTAAAGAAAAGGGAGATTCTCCTCCTCCCCGTCACTCAGAAAGTAGAGCCCACTGAGGCCAAACCAAGCTATGCAAGCAAAATGGTCACTTCCAATGTGGATTTCATAAATTTGTATGGATATTTCATATTCGCTTGGAGCCTCTTAGTGTGCCTCTCACACACACACACTGTGTGTCTTTTTCATAGTAACTCTTCAAGGTCATTAAAGATAGGTATCACCAGGCTCATGCATTAATGCAAAGGTTTATGCTGTTCCGTAGCTATCAACTGAGAGTTTACCTTAGCTAAACTCTATGCTAATCCACAGGGAATGCAATGTGAGTAACACCTGCATGACTCTCAGGAAGCCTGGTCCAAGGTGTGTACAATTTTCCTGAATAGCAATGAGCATATTCTACAGGAAAATGAATCCACTCACCATAAAGGTGGTGCCATCAAGACAAGGAGCTCTTACCCGCACACCCAGGGCTGTTTCAGGCAGCATGGGGAACCAGAAGGGTCAAGATCCACATAAAAAGAGCTTGATGCCAGACTAAATGACTAAGGTCATGAGGGTTAGGCTCAAAACAGTTAAAAGTGATTCCAGAGAGGGTTGGGTTTCTATGCTATTCCTGTCCTCAGGGGGGACATAGTGATTTAGGGACCCTCAAGAAAGCACTGTCCATGTGAACTATGGGAAAGAAACAGTATGGTGGGATGGGAAGAGATCAGACCAGACAGGAGGAGGGCAAGGGTTAGGTCAAGGGCAAGACATCAATCCCATATTAGAAGTGAGCATTAATCCAGGATCCTGATTTTGGGGGATGCGGGCTCACTTTCACTGGTCATGAGATCTTGGGCAAATCACATTTAATCCAGAAGAGAAGAGAAGATTGGGGCTTATAGAGTGTTACCACATTCCCTGAGCAAGGTCATTGGACATTCAGCAGCAGTGCTTTGTGATTGTTCATCAATTTGGACATAAGATAATGACAAAACCCCCTAGACATCTTTAAGACAAGGAATCTGGTGGCAAACAAAAAGTGGGTGCAGAGGAGAGGCTGAGGATTGAGAATTGGGTGTGAGTAGAAGTCAAGATTCACAATACAAATAATGACATGTTTCCATAGGTCTATCAGTTTATCCTTAGGTCCATCACTTCATCCTCAGGTCTCCAAGTTCATTCTCAGGCCCATCACTTCATCCTCACAAGTTCATCACCTCATTATTAAGTCCTTGAAGGTATCCTCAGAGATCTGTAGCTTCATCCTTTCAGGTCCATCCGTTCATCTTTATATGTATATCACTTTCTTGAAATCACCTTCTTTGTTTGTCTCACACCAAGGATCGTATTTCCCTAAGCTACAAAGCCAGAAAGAATATCTGTGGGGCTCATAGAAGAGAGAATAATCACAAGTCTCCTGCACATAGCACCCTCCTCACCCCAGTCCTGTTTGTGTGACTTTGGTACCTCTTCCGGTTTTCTATACTGAATTTTGCCCTTAGGAAAGCTGAGAACTCATTTGCATCCACGTGCAAAAGAAATATAGTAGGTCTTTCCTTTGTGCTGCCAGCTCATAGAAAAATGACCTGGAGACATATTAATTTTGAAAGTTTGCCCTTAACTTAGGCTTGCTTCTAACTAGCTCTTATGATTTAAATTAACCCATTTCTATTAATTCACTTTCTGCCTGGTGGATCTATTTCCTCATCTCTGTACTGCCCATCCTGCTTGCTCTGTGTCTCCTGATGTCTCCACCTTCTTCTTTCCAGGGTCCTCTCTGTCCGCAGAGAATCCTGCCTAGTTATTGACCATCTAACTTATTAAACCAATCAGAGTGACACATCCTCACAGTGTACAAAAAGTTTATTCCACAACAAAGGGAAAAAAAACTCTATTCAAGTCAAAGGAAAAACAAAATCCCCAACACCTTCTGAAGTCCCTGTTTGGTAGATCTAGCTGGTGCAGTTGGGAACTCATTCCAGTCATTATCTCTGCCCTGGCAATAATTTCCCAAGCCTGTTGATTGCCTTCTCTTAGCTACCCTCCAAAATAGAGGCAATTTTGCTTGGGAAAAATCTGAAAATGAAGGAAAGCAGAGAGTTTTCTAGAGGACTGGAGAGAAGAGAATGACTATATATAAGGGGAGAGAATGTGTTAGGTTAGCTGACTTGAAAGGGGCTGGGGAGTTCAACAATGACTATCTGCACAGCGGAGAGGCCGGGAGCCTGCTAGCTGCTTCACCTAGGAAGCTAGATGTTGTGGGAGTTCCAATCAGGCACTGATTGGGATGCTGGGAAGCTGATTTCCTTTCATCTGAACTGAGAGGTAGATTTGGATTTGGGTACCCATGTCAGGCAAGAATAGTAGAAACAGCAGTAAAATGGGTAGGCAACGCGGCACCGCTTTTCCCGCCAAGCTCTTTATACCTGGGATGCTACCAGAAGGTGCTGTGCATGCTGAAGAGGGGTCTTCTCCCCTCAGCTGAGTTTCTTCCTGGGAATTTCCCCACAGACCCTCCCAGTGGCCAGTCTTAGTTGATTCCAGATGCAATCAAGCCAACTATCAACATTAACTGTCACCAACCATTTTGAAGAGCTCTTTAGAGTGCCCTCAGAAGGTCCCAGGAGCATACAACCTCTGCTGCTACTGTTCACGGTTTCCATGGAGATGTGACCAAGTACCCACGCCCTTAAACCATAGACCCACGAAACAGTTCCCAAGGCCAGTTTGGTGAGCCAACAAGGTTCTGTGTTTTCTTACAGGAATACGTGTAAGGGCCACTGGGGTGGCAAGCCAGCTGCCTCACTGAAAAGTCCCATCCCAGCTTGAGTGATGACCTCCCCAATGCTCAGGGATGGGGGCGTTCCTTCAGTTAACCCCCATCTTCTATGTAGTCTAGCAAGTGCACAGACATAGGCAGCTGAGGGGTGGAGCTAATGACAATAATCTCAGAAGATGAGGGTCTAAATGATTTTCACCCCAATTCCTTGTACGAGAAAATGTTCATAGGAGCCCCTCTTCCTAAGGAAGTGCTTACTGTGGCTAGCCACAGCTACCCCAATTTCAGGTGCTAGCTTGTTATGCCTGGAGGACAAGATTCTACAGAAAGTGATGATCATCCACATATGTCACCCACCTTTTATATCAACCTTTGATCTTTGTCCTTTCCTCCTAGCCCTCTGGCTCTTATTCACGGAGACTGGAGACTGTATCCCCAGAAGCAAGGGTTTGCCTACAACATCATCTCAGGCTGTTTCCTGGGGGATCTGATTTTAAGAACTCCCTTACTGTTTCGGTCTTTTTTTTGAAAGGGAAAGCTCACCTCGGTCTGTTCTTTATACTGGCGCCTCTGTTTGATGTTGCTTTCAAACAAATGGGCTCACTAACAAAAGGAAGGAGACAGAAAGACAGGAGAAAGCAAAGGAAAAGAGGAAACAAGGGAGGTGAGTTCTAGCCTTCTAAACAAAATCTGTAGCCCTCATATTGGCATTTAGGGTCCTTCAAGCCCGTGAAGTATAATTTTGGAATATCACCTGGAAGTGTTTTCGAGCAACTCAGCCTGCACACATACCTCAGACTGACATTGTTTTTGAAGCAAGACCATCCTGTGCCTCCTTTTAAATTCCTGTTCACACTGGTCTTAGTGCCTGCTGGCCTCTTACTCGCTGACTGTATCCCAACATGAGTGCCGCCTTCCCTATGGTACCCCATGAGTTCTCTCCTCACCACACCTCAGCTGCCCCGCCATTTTAGCTGCTTATGGCCATACGCTGTCAGTTCTCACTGTTATCGTCATCCTGACATTTACTGAGGTCTTGCAGAAGGCCAGAGCGCTGCTAGCTGCTTCACGAGGCCTATTTCATCAGCTCTGGAAGACCATGTGTGGTATGATATCAGTGATACAGCTTCAGAAAGGAAGAGTGAGGCTGTGGAAGGTTCAGGAGCCCATGCAAGAGTAACACAGTGATAGAATTCTGCATGTCTCCTAATTTGAGTAAGACCCTGGGGCACATGGAGCCAATGGTTGAGTTCTACACATCTCAGTAACTTCCTTAGAACATTATTAAGGATGAATTCTAGCACAGAATAGACGGAGGAAAATTCTGGCATGTGTAATGGGGCTCTACCAGCCTATAGGGGGAAAGGCCCATCTCAGTCTACACCTTTCTTGACTCCACACCTACTGTCTCAGACACTAAACCTGAACTTGGAGACTCCTTCCTGCTTTGAAAGCCCCAGTGTTTTCTTCAGAAGAAAACGAACTTTTCATGAGTACTTTATACAATGAATTGAGTCCCAAGTGAGCTTGTAATTGTTGTCGTCATGATTTGATGGCATTGTTTCTTTATCACAGCCCCTGTGGCCTCAAGGACAGATGGCCTTGGTTGCCTTTGTGCCAGAATGTGGCTAAAAGCAGCAACATTATAACAGTACAAGGGCAGGGCAGGGCAGGGCAGTGGAAAGAGGCCCGTTTGGGGTGGCAGCCTGGTGTTTTCCCCAGCTGGACCGAAGCCCCATGGTCCTGTGGTCAGCGTCGGAGCAGACCTTCGCGTCTCAGACCTACATTTGGAAGTGGCTTCTCCCAGGAGTTCGGTTTTATAAACAAAAAACAATCAGAGCAAATAAACACATTATCTCATTGGTGCTTGACTCAGATGCTCCAGGGGGCTGGGGCAGAAGGAGCCAAAGAAAGGAGAGGAGGATGAAGTGGGAGTGGCCCAGTGCCAACGGAAGCTCCACCCAGTCTGGGCCGGGGTTATAATACTGTACACGCTCTTGGGGAAAAGGACGGGTTGCCTTTGGATGCCTGCAGTTAACGAGGCCACCTTCACTGGTATCCTGATCCTAGCCCATCCCTGGCAGCTAAGTCTCACAGAGGCTCACGTGCTACCTGGGGCACCAGGTAGCAGCTCTGTATTCTCAAGGCTAGCACAGGATAGCTCCTCCCTTTTAGATATGGAGCCGTGGAATCTTCTAGCCAATATTTCTTTCACCTCCCGCTACAAGGTCAGGTTCGTAAGGGCCATCCCAGAGGCGCGAAAGAGAAGTTGGAAACTTAAGCAATGGGGCCTCTAGCCAGAGAGGACCAAAGCAGGAATCAGGACGGTTGTGGAATATTCCTTTACACTGTGTGAAGATGTGCTGCTGTGATTGGCTTAACAAAGAGTTGAATGGCCAATAGCTAGGCAGGAAGAGGTTATGGGTCAAGGTAAGTTTTAAGAACTAGTTAGGAATAAAACTAAGCCACAGCCAAGCTTTCATAATTAATAATAAGTTTCTGTGTCATTATTTGTGAGCTGGAGGTCCCAATGCAGAAGTTCATCGACGCAGGACTTGACTCCAGGTCAGCTGTCCTTAGCACCTATGTCTCTCTTACCCCACCAAGACTGGAGACCTCAGAGCCCATCACCACGTTCTTTGCCTTCCCCTTTCTCCACAAGAGGTATTTGGAAGGACAGAATGAGGAACAGTGGAGAAAAAATGGTCACTTATTTCTGCCGCCTCTGCTTCCCTATTGCTGAGCTATAGCAGAGCCCTGGCTTGAAAGTCAGGGAGTCTGCTTAAAGGTGGCAGTGCATGACAACAATAAGGTCTTCTGTGCTCAGAAAGCCACTAACCCCTCTGGACATAAAGTCTCAGACTATGAGTGAATTATTACAGGAGAACTTGACTCAAGCAACTCACTTGGCTGTAGTTTCCTGTCCGGCCATTGGTCCCCTACGTTTTGGACCTATCTGTCTTCAACCCTTTTGCCTCTTTAGACTTTCTATGGATAACAAACTTCAAGCAACACAACACACCCATTGAGTATCTAGAAGGATTAACCCGGAGCAAGGGGGAGGCTGAGCAAGGCATCCAGGGTTGCCCATCCAAGGGGCCTCTCTAGAGCATCATGCTTTCCCAAAGATGCAGAAACTCCAAGGAGAACTGTACTCCATTCTCCTCTTCTCCTCATGTGTTTCGAGACTTGGCTCTCCACGGCATTTCATTTTTCCAGACGTGATTCAGAGATGTTTCATTACACTTTGACATTTTCCACCCAGTCTGAGAGTCCTGCATGAGGCCTATCCCAAGGCTCTCTTGCTGTTTATTTAATAGCTAATTAGTGTTGGTAGAACAAGTGTAGCCTCGAGGTCTCTGCCAAGACCAGCAGCATCCAATTACCTACGAGAGTAGGAGGGGATGGGATAGCATCCAAAGTCTGCCAGAGTCCGGTGCCACGAGGCCACACCGCAGGAGGGTTGGCAAGAGGAGAGAGAGAGGAGGGCTGGGGTATCAAATGGTTGCAGAACCTTTGAAGGAAGAAGAGACCTGGATTAAGAAGCGAATTCAGATGTAAGTCTTGACTGATAAGACCTTCCCGTCTATCTCCCCCTTAATTCTAAGTTAAAACACATCTGAGATGTTGGGGATGGGGCTGTCTTGTGGGTCAGGCCAGGTGTGGAGACTTTGAGGCAGTCATTCAATCTGAATTTGTTAAACGAGCATCTTTAATGGAATGAATTGAATACATGAATGAGTTTTGGGGAAAATGGCGAAGCAGACACAAGTGGCAATATTGTGTGGCAACTCTGGCTGACATGGTGGGGAAGGAATCTACCTCTGGCAGGGGCCAGAAGGTCCCTGGTCGACAAGGCAATGAGACAGGGTTTTCTAAACAGCCCAATAGAATGTCACCAAGGACAAGCACCGTTTGGCATGCCCTGGACTTGCAACTTTATTTTTCTCCTGCTAGCTGGCAATACATACAAAAACTAGGATGTAGAAAAGCTGGATCATAGGCAACACACAGCTGCGGGTTTGGGCGCAAAAGCACGATTAGCACATTGTTGGCTGGATAAGGTAAGTGTCATCATCAAGAGATCTGTCCATCAGATTTCCACATCCAGCTCTGTAGCGGCTGACCACAGGAGGCATTTAAGTAATTCAAGTCAAGTTCTCCAACAGCACAAGTGAGAGTTTGAACACGTAACGCTGCCCTTGTATGTTGTCGTCATTTCATACATTCCTGAGATGCTACTCAACCGTGGTGATCTCCATAGTTGAAGGTCTGCACCAAGGAGAGTGAGAGATCCAAGCTTCTGCTTCAAGGGGCAGTGTGAGGTACAGGCTATAGGGAGGCAGAAACCACCGACAAGGAGTCATTTGAAAATCTGTCCTGTGAGTCTTGACAGACCTTGCAGAGAACAAAGAAGAGGGGGGAGGTGAGCGCTTTCTTCTGTTACTCCAGGCAAGCTTTGCTGAGGCTGGAGGAGGAAGTAGGGTAAGTATAGTCTCCTTTTTATTGCAGGTGACCCTCTGTGAGGATAGAGAGGAGAATGCAAATGATGAGTTTTGTCAATCACACCAGAAGAGGCCTGATGAGGTTGAACATTAGGATAGAAAGGGAACAATCATCCTGCGACTCCCTGTGAGACCTGATAAAGATGAACAGCCCAATGGGATGGATGCTATCCTCCTGTTACTTTAGTTGGGCTTTTATAAGGTTACAGGAGTAATAGAACAGGTGCAGGTCCTCTCTTACTCCAGACGAGCCTTGATAAGGTTGGAGACGGGAATAGAGATGGCTACGGTCCTTGTGCTACGGTCCTTGTGCTACTCTGGTGAGCCTTGGCGAGGAATGAAAAAGGGTGTGGCATAGGTACCGTCCTCTTGTTATTTCAGTTGAGCTTTGGTGGGTGTGGGAATTGGGTAAGGATAAATTCTATTGACAAACTGGTCCCAAGTGTTTTCTGGAGCTGCTACCTTCTGGTGGCAAAGGGGAAGAGTGCTCTTCATTCATTCATCAGAACTCAATAGCTACCTCATAAATACTTCCACACAGAATTTGGAGGGTCAGCATCACAAGCAGGTGTTCAGACCCAGACTTCCTGGGTTCAAATCCTAGCTTGGTACTGACCAGCTGTATGGATTTGTAAAAACCTCTAGAATGCTTTTAATGTTTCTCAAAGTGAAAATATGGAAAACAATAGTGTTACCCTCTGGGTTCACTCTGGGTTTATTAATCTAAATAAGATATCTGATTTTGTTTAGAGGGTGCTGAGGATGTAACCAGGGTGCCTGCCAAGCCAGTACTTTCCCCACCACATTCCGTTCCCCTACTTAGCCCTTATTTGTAATGCATATTAAATGAGACCTGACTTATTTTAATCTTCAGTGGGTGTAAGCTCTTACTGTGACCAAGAAGCAATTGGTCTTGACTCTTAAATCATGGATCCTAGGCCATGTATCATGTACCAGATATCCGTCTTAGTCATGTGCTTTGATCAAGCTGAGGAGCGATTGACAGTTGGTAGCTGCTGGTGGAGAGAACAATGGTTTTCTTCAGGGATCTGGGACATGAGAGGCTATCATTCTCTAATAGATGGACCTAACCCCTATTTATACAGACAGCACTAAGTGGAGTTGGGTTTTAAAAAAGGACAAACAGCATGTAATATAGTGATGGCTCCTGGGGGAGGACTTGTAGAGCAGAGCATGATGGGAGAATCTGATCAAAACATTACACGCATGGAAGAAATTCTCAAACAATAAGAGAAGGGTGGAAAGAAAGAAAGCCTTGTTCCTTCCTTGTTCACATTTGGCTTCTGATGCTTTTGAGTCGCTATGTCCAGGCAGAGACGTCAAAGCTTGGACACGAAGGCGGGTTTCCTCAGTGATTTTTAAAAATTCTTTCCCAGAGAAATGGAGACTCTCGGCCACATAGTAGAAGAAGGGTCTCTACAAAGCAATGTGAACAGGGAGCAGGATGAGGCATTTCACAGGCATGTGGCTCTATGACCTATGAGTCTACCGAGTGTGTGCTCAGGGCCCAGGGTTACAGGCCCGCAGTCTGGAGCTTCATCGTTTCAACCCCTTTGCTCCTAGTAGGTTTGCAGCAGGTCACACTTTACAATGGGCTTTTCAGCGATCAGAATTTCTCCCTGGACCTTTTCTAAAAAGAGCCCCAAAGAGCTGCCAAGTGTATGTCAGAATCGCGTGGCAGATGGCCCACTTGCCTGGAAACTGCTGAGTGACAGAAGTGACACCCGTGTTTTAAAGCTACTTACTGGCTTCACTAAGTCCTCCACATTCTTCCATGCATGGCTGTGTGCATAAATCAGCTATGATGATACCATTTACCCTCTGCTTCTCTTTGTCCCTTGACTCCGATGCCAGCATGCCTATCTGCTAGTTTGCTCCTGCTAGGAGATCCTAGGGGGATCTGTTTAAGTTGAGCAAATGAGTTATCAATATTAAGTTACTGATTTGAATACACACTTTTTTGTTGTTGGCTGTTTTTCTGAGACAGGGTTTCTCTGGGTAGCCCTGGTTGTTCTGGAACTAGCTCTGTAGACCGGGCTGGTCTCAAACTCAGAGATCTACCTGCTTTTGCCTCCCAAGTGCTGGGATTAAAGGCATGCAATCTTAAATATTCATCAGAGTATTTGTGAAAGGAAACTGGACTGGCCATTGGCTTCTGCCTACCAGACACTGGCACTTTGCCTAGATGATTCTACTGCTTACTTCTGGCCCTGGCTCAGGGATGCGAGCATAATTGTTCTTGATTTGTAGGGGAGGGATCAAAGCCTGGAGAACCGGCTGTTGGACAGTTTGTCAGAGATAAAACCCCTACCTTTCCCCGAAATGTAAAGTGAGCATATAGTTTATTGTAAAGAATGGAATCTACCTCTAGGGGGAGGCATGCCTTTGTCTCATCCCTTAGGGGTTAACCCGGGAGAGGGGGCAGGTTCCACATCTGGCTAGGAGACCACCCCGCCCTAACTAGGTTTCTGTTACTATGATGAGGAAACTTAACATGGGGGACATGGAGGATCAGTGGGTTCCATTCGTAGGCACCTACTGCTGCACCTGCACTTCCTCAGCTGGGAAGGGGGTTCCCGGTCTGCAACACTGCTGGGTGGGATTGCATGACGATGAGCTGCTGCATGGTAGGTTTAGTAGAAGCATTATGTGCAGGAAAGACAAGCCCATAACAAGAATAAGTATCAATCCCAGTAAACACAAAAATGCTGTCCCTTCCATGATGGCAGCGGTCCCATACCTCCAGGTTTACCTTAAGACAACTTACTTCTTCCGAGAATTCCTATGCCGCTAATGCAGTCGCTAGCACTGAGCCTCCATGTTCCCCTGGGACTGCCCATCTTTTTGAAACCTGGCTACTTCTTTTTCTTTCTTTCTTTTTTTTTCTTTCAGATGCTGGCACAACCCAAGTATGTTTTTCAACTCCCTAACAGTGAATTTCCTTCCTCTCTAACCCTTCTCTCGCTGGCCTTGTGGCTGCCTCTTGCCAGGTGGCTGGCCTCCATGCTGTCTTATCTCAAGTAGCAGGCTTTTGTTCCTTCTCTCCTGCATTCCCCTCTTCCCTTCCAGGAAGCTGCGAGATTTACAGCTTGCCTGCCGAGAGGTTTCCCTTTAAACTGTAATAAATTGTCACGGAGCTTCTGTCTGAGTCTGTTCGCTTTCCTCCAGCTTGGGGCAGCATCCAGACTTAAGTTCTTTTATTCCTGAGACTAAGGACCCCAAGAGGGACCCCAGTTTTCCAGGTGTCATGTAAGGACCCTAGTAGGACTCCCCAAGAGTTCCAGCCTTCTAATTCTTGAATTGGTAGAGAAAGCGAACCTGCTTCCGTGCTTCTCCACGGCCTCATTGCCACTGCTAGCAGCGGTTCGTGAAAGGGACCAAACGAGTATTAACAACCAGGCCTGGATAGTGGGAGAAAGACTGTGGCATATGTCACCCTACGACTCTGAACCTGGAAGGCAAGTGACCTTTGTCAGCCTTGCAGCGTTGTTCATCGTCCAAATCTTGTGTTGAGCAAAGGCTTAGGTAGACTTGGGAGAGAGAGTGTGTGTGTGTGTGTGTATGTGTGTGTGTGTGTGTGAAGGGGCAGTTGCAATCAAGGAAGCAAAGGTCTGGCAAGAGTGAGGCTTTTCCTAATGCTTCCGTCTATAAAGTCTTCTTGTGGAAGAGGGAAAGAATAAAGGAATGAGAAAGAAAACTTTGATAATCCTGACATAGTTCTTTACTTTTACATAACATGCACTGTTTAGTAGAATTATGCTGCTTGTATTCTGATTTCTCTCATTTAAAAACTGGCATTGGGAACTTGGGGGTGGGGATGGGATGGGGGTAAGGGGAGATGGGGAGAGAAAAGTGAGAAGGGGAGGATGGGGAGAGCTTGGGGGAATGGGATGGTTGGGATGGAGGAAGGGTGGATATGGGAGCAGGGAAGTATATATCTTAATTAAGGGAGCCATTTTAGGGTTGGCAAGAGACTTGACTCTAGAGGGGTTTCCAGGTGTCCATGGGGATGTCCTCAGCTAGTTTCTTGGGCACCTGAGGAGAGGGAGCCTGAAATGGTCCGATCCTATAGCCATACTGATGAATATCTTGCATATCACCATAGAACCTTCATCTGGCGATGGATGGAGATAGAGACAGAGACCCACATTGGAACACTGGACTGAGATCCCAAGGTCCCAATGAGGAGCAGAAGGAGGGAGAACATGAGCAAGAAAGTCAGGACCGCGAGGGGTGCACCGGTGCACCCACTGAGACGGTGGGGCTGGTCTAATTGGATCTCACCAAGGCCAGCTGGACTGGGACTGAAAAAGCATGGGATCAAACCGGACTCTCTGAACGTGGCAGACAAGAAGGGCTGATTGAGAAGCCAAGGACAATGGCACTGGGTTTTGATCCTACTGCATGTACTGGCTTTGTGGGACCCTAACCGGTCTGGATGCTCACCTTCCTAGACCTGGATGGAGGTGGGAGGACCTTGGACTTCCCACAGGGATGGGAACCCTGACTGCTGTTTGGACTAGAGAGGGAGGAGAAGGGGGGTGAGGGGAGGGGGAGAGAAATGGGAGGTGGGGAGGAGGTGGAAATTTTTAATAAAAAAATACAAAAAAAATAAAAACTGCCATTGCCTGCTGTAAAATGTAGCAGCAGGCACGTTTGCTGTTCCTTCCATCCGGTGCTTGCGTTCCTCTTCTGTCATTCAATGCATGGCACTATTGAGGTCAGGTACATATTGATCTCACTCAAGGTTTTATTTGGTTTTTAGGGGAATTGTTTCTAATGAAACTGGCACATATTGACTAGGACACTCCTCCCCCTATGATGTTTGTCCTAATAAAGAAAAAGAAGGATAAAAGCCAGAACAGGGCCATGGCAGCCTTATTTTGCTCATGAGTTATCAAGCACGAGTAAAAGGCTTAACGAATTGTGTGATCCTGGGTCATGAGCTTTCCTTTCCTGTCTGAGTAATGGCTACATCAATGCCAACCTGTGTCTATGCCAAGGGAGCCTTACGATCAATTGTGTGCTAATCTGCCTAACTTTCCATCCGTGCAGGGAAGCGATAGGTAGTATCAGAGCCTGTGGTGGGGCTAGTCTGTGGAAGGTTACACTGATTTAGACTTAACTCGGTGAAAGGAAGAATGCCAGGTAAATTTCCCTCTAGTTTTTCTTGGGTGGGTCTTGTTTTGATGATTTTTATTTCCCAGTAACAGATGACTGGCCCACAGGAAAACAATTAGAAGTTCATTGAACTGAGCAAAAGATGATACATGCTCATCTTATGAATCAAGCAGTATGGAAGATGCTTAACTCTTTCCTGACTCTAAGGAACCGGCTCCGGAGTCTTCCACACTTTGCTCTGTATGCAATCTTACAACCAGATATTCCATTCAGATACATTTGCTCAGGAACATCATGAACTACCAAGTCTGGCATAAAGCACTGAATTGTTCCCTGTGTGCTAACAGATAAGTCCTATCTGTTCCTATGTGTTCACACATGAATTGAAATGTAGGTTCATAGGTTTCTTGGGAGGATTAGATTACAGTTATCTAGGACTGGTGAGCTGGCTCAGTGGAGAAAAAGCTTGCCACTCTGTCTAACAACCTGAGACACGGATGGTAGGAAGAGAAAGCGGAGTCCCTATTTATCCTTTGTCATTCTCACATTTGCAATGGTACATGGTACCCCCGCACATGGCGTAAATAAATGCAATAAAAATATAATAACATAAAGAAAATCTTTAGCCAGGAAGTGGTGGCACATGACTTTAATCCCAGGACCTGGGAGGCAGAGGCAGGCGAATCTCCCAGTTTGAAGCCAGTCTGCCTGGTCTACAGTGAGTTCCAAGACATCAACAACTGCACAGAAATCCTGTCTCAAAAACAAACAAATAAATAGTAAGCAAAACAAAATACTAGAAAGAAAAACAAAATCCTTAGCCCTGGCTGTTAATATCATGAGTGCCTTAGGTATATATGCCATGATCATTGTATTTACTCAGCTACTGTAAGTATGTATATATGTGTGTGTATATATATATACATATATATTTGTGTATGTATATACATATATGTGTGTGTGTGTGTGTGTGTATACAGACTGGGCAATATTGTCCAGGGTAAAGAAGTAAAGAAACAGAACTGAGCGTATGTGGAATACCCACCATACCAGCATAGCTAAACTCGACTGTGGGCCGTCCACCTTCAGTAACATACGTTCAGAGAAAGCAGCAGCATGACTTCTCTTGACAAACAATGAACTTTCAGCTACTACTGACAGAGAAACCGAAACCTCCCCTTAAAAGGCATCAGCTGATGACCCGTCTGAGTCAAGCCTCTGGTGGCTACAGATGATAACAGAGTGATGAAAGGGGCCAGGTGATGGATGGAGAATGGTGGCCCAGTGCCCGTCTGGTCCACGCCCCATCATAGTTTACAGTGATGAACGGATAACAAGACAGAGCCTTGCTATGGGAGGCTGCACACAGAGGTAGCAAGGCCGCAGGGAAAATAAAGCCAAGCACTAGATGCCTCCATGTGTGTCACATGTTCAGAGCAGAGCAGGGAACTGACATACTAGATAGAGCATGTCATCCCTCAGCGGGGCTTCCCTTTAACGAACCGCCTGGGCTCCCTAGCAAATCCTTTCATTTGTTTGGCCTGAAGAACGATGTAAGACATCCCATAAAATTGCTTACAAAAAGCAGGCTTAATTGTTTTGAAAAGAGTCTTCCCACTGTTCTCGAAAGGCAGTAAGGATAATGCTTGCTGGCAAAGAAGAGAATCAATAGGGGCTGTTTGTGCTTAGGGAGAGACTGGAGGGCAGGAGTTAGGTGGGGATGACTATTGCTGAATGCTTACTCTATCATGTAGGAGTTCTACAACTGGGGAGAAAGTTCTTTTCTAAGCCTTGGTTTCTTCCATCATAGTATGGAAAGAACATGCACATCCATATCACAGTGCTGTGACAAGGATGATGTCATACAGCATCCACCCAAGCAGGCAGCAGACTAGCCTATGTCAGCGCCTTCTACCCAGTGGTTTTTTTCAAGGAACTCAGTCCTGAGCCCCTCTACGCCTCCATTATCCCTTATCTATTACTAGACCCAGGCAAGTCGCCACAAATCACTTCTCAGGAGGGGTGGTCTCAGAGAGACTCATCCTTGCCTCTTGTCTCATCCTCAGCTCAGAATTCTCCCTTTTCCCTGCCCACTGCGTTGCAAGGTTTCTTAGTAGTTGCTCCAGTTGCTCCTGGGCCTCCACTGCAGGAAGAAACTCTCTATTCACGATCATTTCAATGTCGTACAGCTGGAGTGGTGGCGACTTTGCTATGACACACAGAGCCCGGGTCTGGATGCCAACTTCCAGTTTCGATGCAGCATGTCCCATCAGGCCCCATTGTGAGCAGTGAGCTTATGTCCTTGAGTGAGCCCTGCCCAGTATTGTTCTAAGTCACTGGGGCCACTGCGGCGTTAGAGCATAAGATCTGGTCTGCCGGCAGCGCAGAGTCCTGAGGTTAAGTCCTAACACATGGGCTGCTTTCTGTCCCTCTTACTTGGTTAAGTCAGTTTGCCCTTGAAAACTTGAATTTCCTCACCTTTATTACACAAATGAACTGGGCTTGGGAGATGGGTAGGTTAGTCAATAAAATGCTAGCCTTGCAAGCTTGAGGACCCAGGTTCAATCCCCAGCATCCATGTAGAAAGCCAAGCATGGTAGTGCCCACTGGTGATTCCATTGCCTCAGAGGCATACACATAGGTTATGGGGCCTGTGAGCCATCTTGTCTAGCTTAGTCAGTGAGAGCATCTAGTCCCAGAGAAAACCCATTCTGAAAAAAATCCTGACGAGCAACACCCAAGATTGACCTCTGGTCTTCACAGACACATGCACACATATATACAAGCATATGAATATGAACTCACATATGAACACGCAACCCCTCCTCCCATACACATATAAAATATTAAAAAAACATTGTTAGCCCAATATTGTGAGGCTCTAACCAGATCCTGTATCTGAAAATGGCTTATGGATTACTGGTATTTTACATTCAGAGATTGTTAGTCACATATTGAAAGCCTAGACGTAACCAACCATATTTGCAGAAGGGGGTATTGAGGAACTGTTTCCTGTTCATGTGTGCACATGTACTCCTCACCAAGTACATGTTATTGTCCTGAACAGTTAACATGACAGAATCATGACGGCATGAGCTTGGACACTGGAAAGGTACAGAACCCAATTCCCCCCACCCCCGATGTGAAACCACTGGCCCTTTCCACTTGCTGCCCTTGAAACTCTACGGAGCTGAACGAGGAAGCAGGCAAACAAACAAACCAGAATGAAACCAAAACACCTGAGTAAGTCAATCAGTTTTGTCCACTCCAATTAGGTTTGGGAGGACATTGGTTGAGAGCAGCACACCCGCCAGAGCAAATCCTGGAAGCCTGGGGACTGGCCTCTTGGACTTGACATCTGTGTTATCTACCGTCCACTCATTAGCAAACTGGTCTCCATGTCAGTAAAAACAGCCCACATGGCTTCTGTAGCCAGGCACAAGGCAGAGCTAAGAGCAGGACATAGGAGGAGGGGCTGTGAGCCTGTCTGGCTGTGGGGAGGGATTCAGGGATTTGAGACGTGTAACCAAGGTCTCCTTGACAGTATGGATGTTTTCTTTCAGCCAGGCCTCCGCAGCATAGCTTCCCACAAGCTCTTGTGCCCGTAGGGATGGGGGCAATACTAAGAAGGACTGCGAGAGAACACAGCCTTGTGAGCTGAATGGGCATAGAACGCTCTACTTGCTCATGCCCGTGGAGAGCAGGAGCTCAAAGAACTGTGAAAAGAGGTAAGGCTTGAAATTTAATTTTTGAAATTAGACATCTTTTTTATGCTTTTGTGCATGTGTCATGTTTTACTATAAAATATGAAGAGTCTAGATTTGAAAATTATACATTATTCCAGACTCACAATAAACATGACCGAATAAATACGAGGAGAAGCAAATATTCAGTTTCTGCAGAGTGTTTATTAGTTCACAAAATTAAAATAATATACCCAAGCATTATTGTGAAGAGTGTTTGTATTGATGATGTTTCTTCCATATAGTAGAATGTTAATTTATTCTTTCCTTTATTCATTTATATCATATTCAATTTATATCTTATTCAATGAATATTTACTAAGTGTCTATTAGAAAGCACTAGAATTAAAGTCTTTTAAAATTTTTTTAAAAATACCTGTCTTTCCTCATTTTACATACCAAATCCATTTTTCAGTGCCTCCCTGCCTCCTGCTCCCTCCACCTTCCTGTCCTTCCCCCACGCCCCACTGGCAGTGAGACAAGGGTTTATCCCTACTGTTTGTTCTGGCTTTTTGGAACCCATTCTCTCTGGATGGATACCTTGCTCAGCCTAGATACAGTGGGGAGGGCCTTGGTCCTGTCTCAAAGCAATGTGCTAGACTTTGTTGACTCTCCATGGGAAGCCTTACCCTGAGAAGTGGATGGGGAGTGGGGGTAGAGCGAAAGTCTTAATCAGGAAAGAGGAAGTGAAAATGAGGGAGGCTCAGGGACAGCAAAGAGACTTTAGAGACCCGAGGGCAAGAAGCTGGGGACAGGCAGGCTACAAAGCTCTGACCCTCTAACTAGGAAGTCTTCAGAAGGTCCTGAACACATGAGTGACAGGATCGGATGGATTGGGCTGCCATGAGGAGAGGTTTCCACATGGACCTCTATAGAAACCGTGGGTGGTTGAGAAGCTGTTGTGAGAATCCAGATGAGGGAAGCGTCCTGTGTACCAGGAGAAGTGCTGGGTCCTTGTGGAGTTCCGGGTTATATCAGGAACCTGTGTACCAGGAGAAGTGCTGGGTCCTTGTGGAGTTCTGGGTTATATTAGGAACCTGTGTACCAGGAGAAGTGCTGGGTCCTTGTGGAGTTCCAGGTTATATCAGGAACCTGTGTACCAGAAGTGCTGGGTCCTTGTGGAGTTCCAGGTTATATCAGCAAAGGAGAGCGGGCCCTTTGCCGAGGTTTGCATGTGCATTTCAGAAAGATAAGGAGAGAGAGTCTAAACTTTTAAGTCAAAGCAACCAAAAGAAGTTGCGATTCAGCAATGGACCAATTGTAGATGACATGGAAAGGAACTTGGGGATCCAGTGTCTTGCATGCTAAGTCCAGGATATGTAGGAAAGGAACTTGGGGATCCAGCAGCATTCTAAGTCTGGAATATGTAGGAAAGGAACTTGGGGGTCCAGAGCCATGCATCCTAAGTCTGGGATATGTAGGAAAGGAACTTGGGAGTCCAGAGCCATGCATCCTAAGTCTGGGATATGCAGCTGTCATCCAAATCGAGATGCAGAGGGTTCAGTAGTTGACAATCATAAGAGTGACATTTAAGGCTACGAAGCCTTGTGACAGTGGGTGGAGATAAGAGAGGCAGACATGTCTTCCACTAGACACCAAATAAGATTCACAGAATATAAGGAATATTCCACGAGGCACTTTTCAAATACAAGAGCTATGTCAAGAGCAAGCTAATAAGCATTAGTCATGGTTTGTATAATGTGAACAAGAAATTAAGAACTAAAGTCAATGATGCGATTATTTTACATGTAAGAAAATTGGAAATCAGAGAAGGGAATTTGTTTGCACCATGCAAATAGCCAATAAAGAAGAGAACAGATATCCCAACCCAGGCACCCTGGCCCCCATCATCTGGTTTCCTCCATACTGAGCTGCCAGGTCTGAGGCAGTAGCCAATTAAGAAGGGCCTCTTTAGTCTGCAGGCTGTTAAGTTTTTCCAAGTTGGAAATAGAAGCCAGCCATCATAACAGGCAAGGGTCCTCCAAGCTGAAGATGTTAGCAATCTTAGAAAATAAATACCATTATTAAAACCTGCTTTGGGCAAAGTTATAGCTTGAAAACAATAATGAGAACAGGAGAGAAGAGGAAAGAATGTCGCTATGATCATAATAAAATTTGTTGTCATCCTGCATTCTCTTCCCACACATACTCTCTGTCCCTGGAGCTCTAAATCATTCCTGTCATCTCTGGAGGAGGTAGACGTAAGACAGAACATAATCTTTTCTGTCTTCTGAATCAGGAAAAAGGGATAAAAACATGTTAGATCACCAAGTGACATGCGATGAGAATCACAGAAGGCTTAGGTTGCTTTGCAAACCCCCCTTTCCCTACAGACTGTTTAATATTTTATGCAATGAAATAAAAATCAGATCTGATAATTTTCAAAGTCTGTTTAATCCACTGTTGATGAAAACACATAGCTACTATGTGTGCTAGTAAGCATCTCAAAGATGAATAAGTTGTTTGGAGAGATTAAATAATTTGAGTAAAGTTGATACAAAACAAAGCTGCCATTGCATAAAATGTGGCTATCACTGCAGGAAAATCAATTCGAATTCATCCATCCATCCATCCATGCACCCATTCATTATTTGGTGTGTATGTGATGTATACATGTTCAGTGTGCAAGTGTATTTGTACGTGTGCATGTGTGTGTGTGTGTGTGTGTGTGAGAGAGAGAGAGAGAGAGAGAGAGAGAGAGAGAGAGAGAGAGAGAGAGAGAGAGAGAGGTGTGTGTGTGTGTGTGTGTGTGTGAGAGAGAGAGAGAGAGAGAGAGAGAATGAATGTAGGACAGAGGGATGACTTTCTTCATCTATTGCTCTTAAAGTTTTGAAGCAGGATTTCTCACTGACCCTGGAGTTTGCTCTTTACCCTAGGCTGGCTTGCTAGTGAGGCCCTGGGATCCACTTGCCTGCCCCTACCAGGGCTTGAGCTAGAGACTCACACAGTCACATCCAGCTTTTCTGTGGGTGCTGGGGATCTGAATTTGGGTCTTACGCTTTCACAGCAAGTACTTTACCTACCGAGCCATCACCTCAGCCTCACGTTTATTTTAAAGGCGCATTTTGCTTTGCTCTTCTGTGCCCTACAAAAATCAAGGCCCATTCTGTTTGAGCTGTCACTGTTTTCTGGACTGTGATTTGATCTCAACTCTGCTAGTCTTCTCTTCTTCCTGCTTGGACAATATCTCTTCTTCTAAAGAACCATCAAAAGTGGTCCTTCTTGAGGGAATGTCTCCAGTCTTTGCTCATCTGGTATTATCAAAGCCTTTCCAAGGGCAATATGCATGGTAGAGCCTGGCAAAAGCTGGCTGGGTTGCACTGGGCCAAGGGCTGTGAGTGGAAGAGGGTGAGAAAGGTTATAATAGCAGTAAAGAACTTGAATAGTGAGCGAAGCTATGTGTAAGCAAGGTCGCTACTTAGTCCAGCATTGGGTTCTGCATCCCCACTCTGGGTGTTAGTAACGAAGAATTTTAGTGACTGTGTTACTTACTTTGGCTTTGCTGTGACAAAATGCCCCACAGGAAGAACTAAGGGAATAAGGTTTATTCTGATTCCTGACTTTGGAGGGATTTGAACCTGTCATGGTGAGGAAGCATGGCAGGAAATGTGCGGGGTGGTCAGAGCAGCTCAGTTGTGGCAGCAGGAAGATGCACCAACAGCTGTTCATGTGGCATAGACCAGAAAGCCAAGAGCTGGACCAGAAGTGGGGAAAGATTGTGATGCTGAATCTTGCTGACTTGACAGGATTTAGCACTGCCTAAGAGGCAGACCTCTGGTCACATCTGGGAGGCAGTTCTGTGTGGGTTATTTGAGGTGTGAAGACTCAGAGTAAATATGGGCAGAACCAAAGTCGACCTTTCATTATGGTGGGGTTTTTTTGTTTTCAGGTACTTTTCACAACAACAAGAAAAGAAACAAATAGGCAAGACTTTCAAATGTCTATTCCTAGCCACCCGCTTCCACTAGCCAGACCACTGTTTTTAAAAAACAGCCCCATGAGCTGGGGACTGAGTGTTCAAAACATGAGCCCATTCAGAGTCAAGCCATAGCAACATCTAACTAAAATGAGGGCAAACATGTCTTTATTACAAACCTCAGAAAAACCCGCACCAACAATTCCTATTGTATTTCAGATCTGAAAACTCAGCTTTGTTTTCTTATTCCTAACCACACCTTAAGTCTTGTCATGGTTTCAGCCAAAGAAAACCATTTCAGAATGGCTCATGTTAAGCTTGTTCTCAGTCTCAAGGAGGAGGACAGGAAGTAGGAAATGACACTTAACTTTTTTTTTTGAGGTTTCCTGCTCGAAGTTGTGACCCAGAAAATTGGTGTGGGTGGTTTGAGTCAAATGAACTAGGGAGAAGTATTCGACGCCATTCAGTTCATCCTGCATTTGTTCTGGGGAAAGAGAAAG
The DNA here is from genome assembly GCF_037038515.1 of Microtus pennsylvanicus. Lineage (NCBI taxonomy): Eukaryota > Metazoa > Chordata > Mammalia > Rodentia > Cricetidae > Microtus > Microtus pennsylvanicus. Next base: position 131,683,327 of record NC_134581.1, read on the forward strand.
TCACAGCCATTACCTTCCACTCAGGTTCCTATGGCTGTTGTCCTGACTAATGAAAATGGCAACTAAAATGTAGGGATAGGAATACAGTAAGGCAGAACATTGTGCTAAGAGTTGATAGCAATAGATTATGGGAAACTTGGGGTCATACTTAATTGGGAAAGGAATAGTAAAGGGGAAAAGGGCTTGTTTGTCAGGGACATTTGAAATAGCCCTTCAGAATGTGTAAGACTGTGACATGCAGGGTAGAAAAGAGGACACTTGAACCGGAAGAAAGAAAATCAGAAAAGTGAAGGAGACAGAGAATCTCAACCTGAGACAGTAGGATCCAGGGGGCAGAGGATTTTTATGTTTGATAAGAGATGTTTGGATAGTCCAGTGAAATTTCATGAACTCTGTACTGAAGGAGAGAAACCCTGATTGATCCAGAATACACTGGACCAAAACCTGTATTCGGAAACATGCCAAGATAAATAGAGATGAGTCAAGCAGAGATGGTGTTCAACATATAGCCCATAGATGCAGATAAAGCGGAATAGTGGGTCAATTAATAATTAAATTGCCATTATTTAATAGACAACCAACATGGGCGACGGGAGATGCCAGGTGCAGTGCTATGGGAGCTTCAGTGACCGGAAGATCGTCATGCAGAGAACAAACAAAAAGAGTGTCCCCTGGAAGTGACATTTAGAGGCGAAAATTTGGACCTGTGAAAAGAGGACCTGGAAATCATTCCATACAGAGAAAATAATACAATCAGGGCAAGAATGTATCAGGAATATTTAGAAAACTACCCTAATGGCATGATTCTTTTTTTTTCCTTTTCTTCTTTCTTTCTTTTTTTTTTGTTTTTTGTTTTTCAAGACAGAGTTTCTCTGTAGCTTTGGGGCCTGTCCTAGAACTAGGCTCTTGTAAACCAGGCTGGCCTTGAACTCACAGAGATCCACCTGTCTCTGCCTCCCCAGTGCTAGGACAGAAGGTGTGTGCCACCACCGCCTGCCTGAAGGACATGATTCTTAAAGGGTGATATATAGAAAGTAGACCACAGGCCACAGCAGTACCTCGACAGCAGTAGAAATCAAAGATGTTTCGTCATGCATTGATTTCATCGAGGTGTCTAGGACAGCATCTATAGACATCACAACTTCACAGTTCTAACAGCATCAGGAATGATGCCAGATCTTGTTAGCCCACTTCCCCTTACAGTGACTAGAGTTGCTTATGAGCTGATTAGCTCATAGAGATCCAGGCAGGAGAATACCCAAAAGCTTGCAGGCCAGCTAGGACTGGCAAACCTAGCAGAAAAACCTGCCTGTGACCCTGTCTAAAACAGGGTGGAAGACAAGGACGCAAAGTAGGATCTGCACATATGTCACACATGTATGTTCTCTCTCTCTCTCTCTCTCTCTCTCTCTCTCTCTCTCACACACACACACACACACACACACACACACACACACAAGTCAAAAAATGAGAAGAAAATACAGAAAAAATTTAAACAAAACCAATACAGGATTTTGTTTTTGGAGTTGTGCTGCAATGACCCGCTCCTTCCCGGCCCCCGGTCTGAAGTCTGTGTGTGTGCAGCAGTGTGCTGTGTTGTGAAGTTGAGTCTCCAGCTCATTTTGTCACTTCATTATCAATGCTCTCATCAAAATTTCAATTTCGAAATTTACGCAGGAAAAATGGGAAGCCAGCACGCCCACTATTTCATTCGGTGGCTACTACTCTGGGAATATTCAGAGAAGCGGGTGAGGAGTTCTACATTGCTGTCACCTCCAGCCGCTCTACTTCCCTCTCCCTTACAACCAAAGAGAAGGACTGGGAAGGTGGCCCAAGAATCTGCCTAGTGAGGCCACAGGCGAGCACCTGCCACTCCCTAGATTCTTCATGATTAAAGGGAGTCACTTATTTCCCTGGCAGCCTGACAGGGAACAGTCAAGAGTTTGTCTAAGCAGGATGTCATAGACTGTGTTCAATACAGGCCAACAAGCGCTCTCTCTCTCTCTCTCTCTCTCTCTCTCTCTCTCTCCCCAAGAACCCCAAATCTCGTCTAAACTTCACATTTTTCAGATGTAGAATCTGAGATACAGAGGTCCAGAGGTCAATGTTTCCTGAAGTAAGGTGGGTAAATGGAATCTCAGGCCATAATTATATTAATTTTGCTTACCACAAGGCCCTAACATTTGGACTTAATTCGAGCACTGTGACCTACTTCACTGTCCTGGGATCCGAATCTCACTTAGAGTGCCAGTCTAGTGGTGTCTCTGATTAATACCCCAAGTATTCTAGGACTGGGTGCTTTCCTAAGATTTACATTTATCTCACACACAGATCATATGTACACAAGGGGAAAAAGTGTCTTTTTTTCAGAAAAGGCAGTCTTCACAAAACTGAAACCTGGCCCTAAATCCTGGTCCATGGCTCTAGATATCTGTTTTTAATGTCCTTTAATTTTCTTGGCAAGCAAGAGTATGCACCAATTTTTAATACCAACGTATGCCCAACTCCTGTCCTCATCATTCTACATATATGAGCTCATCCATGATTCACAGGCTGTGTGAGATTACAGCAGCTGACCCATTTTCTCAACACCAAGGCGCCGCAGCTGGGAAGTAGCAGTTTAAGTGAAGCTTCTACGAGGTGCCAGCTTATCCCATGCCCATAATCTATGCTCTCCAGTACGTGGCATATGCAAAAGGAGTATTGCCCGGAAGACACAATCCATAACAACCTCCACCTCCATCCAAAGATGCCATCCCTCTACCACAGCTCCATCTCCACAGTGAGTCACAAAATGTCTCATTAAATCACTTCCAAGACATTTCATAAAACATCCCATTACATGTGATCTGTAGCTTGAGTATAATCTCACCACAGGCTCCTGGTATTAGAGTCGGTGGACCTTTAATTTGCACATGTGATACAAGTTAGATTGGAGATCTGGTGGTGGTTTCCCTGCTGTCCACGATGGCTGAGGGCCAAGCCAGGCACCCTCTCCTAGCAAGCAATGGATTGCGCGCATGGAAATACAGAGCCTCCAGAGGACCCCTGCTGCACTTCATCTCCCAGGATTTGGCTCGCGATTCCAGCCAACTGAGATCATTTAGAAGTTTGATTTTTGTCATCCATCACTTTCTATCCCTCCCAGCTGTGTGTCAGCCACAGATGTGATAAGCAGGCTTTATCTGTCTTTGTCTAAATTGCTGATACCAAATATTAAACAGGACTCAGGAACATACCTCTGCTCTGATCCCGAGGACTTAGAAACAGACCTTCATCTCAGTGTTTGCCCTTTGATCGTTTTGATGTTCTTTATCATCCAGCGAAGGCTTCAAGGGTAGAGCCTTGATAGTGTGTTCCTTGCCACCCCTATTGGGTGTGACGCTGAGGATGCAAGGCATGCACAGTGTTTGCTGAATGGCACAATAGACAAAGTTGTTGGCTTGAAGTTCAAAGATGTGGGTCTCGGTCATAAACCCCTGACCACCAAAGCAGCAGTGAATAATCTCAGTGTCTCAGTGTATAGGAACAATGATCTCAGCAAGCCATTTCATTTGGTCATTGCTGAGTACAAATGACATCATAGAGACAAGCACGCTTGGTCCTTCAGGGCCCCTTGGATGTTTATATATAATTCTTCTTTCAGAAATACATTTTTCCTTTTTCCCTCCCATAAGTTCCACCCTCACACCATTCTTTGTCTTCTTGAAAAGTTCCCCATAGACTCATCATGTGTTTGTGCACTTGGTCCCTGGTGGATGGGAATGTTATAAGAGGCTCTGAAAACCTTAGAAGGTGGAGCCTCAGAGGAAGGAGTGGTCCTCTGGGGGAGGTCAGTGTTCTGTGACTGGCGCAACAGACCAAATCATCAGCTTAGAGCCAGAAGTCAGATGGCCAAAGGCAGCTCTGAGCCCCTGCATGAACAGGTATCACATCTGCTGGCTTCTCATTGTTATAGATTAAATTCCTTAAAACTCAGACAAGGTGAAAAGTTGCATGCAAAATGGTTATTGTGGAGGAGCTTCAGAATGGACCCCGCTGGGATGGAACAAAAAAAGGGCTGAGCAGGCAGGGAAGCTGATCTTCAATGAAGTGGGCAAAAGGCCTCTGCTAGTCTTGTGGAGAACTTGGCATGTGGAGGGCTCTTCAGAGTAATCCCAAATAGAAGCAAGAAAGCTGAGCCTCTCATCACCTGTCTTCAATGAAGGCTGCTTCCAAGAAGAGGGCAGAACTTTGATCTTGCAATCTGTCTCCCACTGAGAACATTCCCAAAGAGAAACAGCTGAGAACCACCAAGACACACACTGTGGGCTGCAGAAACTACTCTTAGTGGAACTGGAGAGTCTGCTATAGCATCTATGCCTAATGGTACACAATTCACTAACGCTCTTGAAAAAGACGTTCGTTTGTGTGAAGGAAAGGTGTGGCCAAGCTCAAGTGGAATCCAGTTGGATTCTGTGGGATTATCAGCACCTGTCCGTTTCTGCACCTTTCAGCCCCCTGTGGAGGGCTGTACTGGTGTTCACCATGAGGATGAGGAAAATTGGTCCTCTTTCCTTAATAAGGGAGGACCATCCTTTACTGAGGATGGTTGGGGGTGGGGCAAGTTGGTGACGTTGAAGCCAAAGGACAAGGAACTTTCGCAACAAGTAATATAAGCCAATGATGCTGGGGAGAGAACACGGCATACCTATGCTATCAGTAGAGCAGGCTGGCTCCTCACAGTCTCCAATGCCAGATGTCAGACTTTTGACCAGGTACCCAAATCAGCAAAAGGATTGTAGCGTTCCAATAGAGGGATGACGGTCAGGCTCTCATTATAGAAAGAGTGCAGGGTATAATTATTTGGACCATTTTCCATGCAGGGTTACAGTGGGAGGAACCAGCCACCCAAACTCAATCATAGCTGAGATCTCTATATAGAATACAGCATGAACTGTACCTGCTACAGGTCCCCTGTGACCCGAGGAAGTGTTGTCTTCTATAGGTATAGTCTAACCTTGAAAGTGAGTTGATATGAGTCCAACCCCAGTGGGAAGAACCAAAGAACAAGCTTGCTTAAAGTTGTTCCATCCAGAGAAATCTGGCATCTCTTGGCACACTATACACTCAAAAGATTTTCAGCCCAGGAGTACTCCTGCCTGAACCAACTCAATGTCCACTATCGAATACTTACTGCATCTATGGTGTAAATATGTTCCTAGTCTACAGCTATAAAGTTTGTTCATCCATGAAATAATTAGAATGGGAACCTCACGCACTCCACTGATAGGGAAATAAAGCTTAATATAATGGCATTAATTTTCTTCCTTCCTTCCTTCCTTCCTTCCTTCCTTCCTTCCTTCCTTCCTTCCTTCCTTCCTTTTTTTGCTTGCTTTTCTTGAGGCAGGGTTTCTCTGTGTCACAGCCCTGGCTGTCCTGAAACTAGCTCTTGTAGACCAGGCTAGCTTTGAACTCACAGAGATCCGCCTGCCTCTGCCTCCTGAGTGTTGCGATGAAAGGCGTACGCCGCCGCCACCACCACCTGACCATCCATTTTATTTCTATCATACTGACAAACATGTTTTGAAAGGATGAAGAGCAATGCTGATGAAGACTTCCTTGCTTTCTTGCTCACCATGCGTGGGTATGCTGAGCTGAAATAAGCAACTGTAGGAGGCAAGCGGTGAAATTTCTTTGCACATCGTGCCCTAAGCAACCAAATCTTCCATTATTCCTGTTGGAATCATCACTCTGAGTACCAAGCAGTTCTGTTTGCCACTCGTTTTCAATTTATTTCAAACACTGTATTATTTCTGTGGTACTTTATAATGAGAATATCACTGGCTTAAATAATTAATAATAATAATAACAACAACAAATAATATGTGCTGCTTAACTCCTATAATGATAAAGTATTTGCAGAAAGGCACCCTGTAAGCTCTAGTCCTTGCATTTAACCTAAGGCCATTGACATTCATGCTAAGGTGTGGTCCCCTGCCAAGGTCTTTGCTAGACCTTAAGTGGCTTCCCTGCAGGGCCACATTATAGGAGTCCAGGAAGATTACCTCTTAACCATTTTGCTATCTCTTTATCCGCAGTCCCTTTCTGTCCTTACCTCTATGACCTCCATCTTCTAAGACCTTACCCATTATCCTCATTTCTAATGGTGTTTGTTTCTGTCTCTTCAGTTCTGCTTTCCTGCTGTTACCATGTTTCGGGCAAGGCAATTGTTCCGCCATGTGTCTCTGACCATGATAATCTCTGTGCTTGCTACAAGGGACATCTGGGGCTTCTCATTGTGAAGTTGTGGAGGCCATATGTGATCAAGCTTCCATCTAATTCCCTAAGGGCATTCTTGCTTCTTTCTCTACCGCATCTGAAAACATAGCATGGGTATCTCACAAACTCCCTTAGAGTAGCTCCCCAACTCCCCATTCACTTCTGTGCCTCCTTTTTTTGAGTGCCCTTCCCTCCATTTCCATACAGCAAGCTCCCATTCCACTCCCCGAGGTGTCTTCTGAGAAGTTTTCCTCTCTCTCCACTTCTCACCCCTCCCCAGTATTTTTCTGTGTCACCTGCAGCCCTTTCAATGCCAGGTCATATTGGGTCCGTTGCCTACACTGAACAGCATGACCCTCAAGGAAATATGCTATGCTCTCAGGAAACCTTGCCACACAGCATGTGTCCCATTCAGTCCATGGATCTGTTAATGTTTTCTTTAATGATTTTTTCTTCCCCAGAACTATACCCCATGGCATAAAACAAAGCAACCTAGATTTTTCTCTGGCTGCTTCATAATGCTGACTTCACAAAGTCCCCAGGCACCCGCAGGATCTCTCAAAAGTTGTCATCTGGAGGATAGGGGAACTTTGGGGGGAAAAATCAGAGCCCCTCAATTACCAACTCTGACAACTCTTATTTTAGTTCAGATCTCCCCATGCAAATAGACAGTTGACATGTGATTGGAGAAGAAATAGAAGTACGTTTCTATTAAAACCATGTTCCTTAAGTTGTCGCTCTGAATTTATATCCCTCTGGCCTTTGCCAAGTTGGCTCTGGGCTATATGCTGTCCTGAAATTAGAGCATTCTTCTTGTAGCCCCAGGAGATGCCTACGATTCTTGAAGATGAAAACCAGACCCCGAAACATAGCTTTGGGAATTCGCAGAGTCCAAAGTGTAACTTCCCTATACAACATACTTGGGATAACCCAGCTTTCCATTGCACTTCTGATTAGAGCTTTTGAGATGGAAGAGGTCACAGCTGAGATGATTGCACCCTAAGAAGATAATGAAGAAGTCCAAGAAGGGTGGTAAGAATCAGTTACATTGGGGTAAAGGAAAATCACTATTCAAATGTCAAGACCTTTAAAGAAAACAACTGGGGGGTACAGGAAAATGTTGAAAATTATTGTAATTAGCAATTATTTGGTATTGGTTGCTTTTGTGGCATTTGTTGAGTCTGATGAAGGAGGAAAACAATAGCAAGAAGATTGTTGCCCCTGAACTGCCCATTGGTGTTCTTTTTTTTTTTTTTTGAGACAGGGTTTCTCTGTGGTTTTGGAGCCTGTCCTGGAACTTGCTCTGTAGACCAGGCTGGTCTCGAACTCCCAGAGATCTGCCTACCTCTGCCTCCCGAGTGCTGGGATTAAAGGCGTGCGCCACCACCGCCCGGCTCATTGGTGTTCTTGAACAAGGGTTTGGCTCTACACAGCTATGATTATTAGATTAGGGCAGTGTGAGCCTCAGGAAAGATTAAACGTTCATATCTGTGCATGCTGTAGAATGGGGATGATAGAACAGGGTTAGGAGTTCTGGCCTTCAGGCTCCAAATTAGTTGTCTTCAGGGGACAAAATACAGTGCCACTCAGAGCCTCGGTTTTCTCAGCTGGATATACACCCACTTCCCAAAGGAGTTGGATGGAGATTAAATGAGACACAGTGTGGGAATGCCTGACCTGAAGTAGTACTAGCTTGTTTCCCTTTTGCTGTCCATCAAAGCTGAGACCCAGTGACCTCACAGGAAACCCTGGGGAGACACAGTTTCCAAGAGAAAGTATGGGGAAGAGAGTCTTGAGTAAAGAGCAGAGCCCTTTGCCTTGCTCGTCCAGCTTTTCAAAGAACGTCTTCCTGCCCAGTGATCTTGAGGTCTCCCTGTCTTTGGCCTTAGAAGATGCTCTGACTCGAAGGTGAAATGTGTTTAGTTCATTTGGATTAAATTTCTATCTGCCTTAGAGATGAGGCTAGGCTCACTACTCAGTACAAAACCAAGGAAGATGGCTGCTATATAAGCTTCTCCATTGAGGACCCCAGAGCCCTAGAAGACCACAGAATGCATAAGATGATGAAAATAAACAAAAGAAGCCCAGAAAACAAGGCCTTCCTCACACAGGCTTGGCCTGTGGTCTAGAACAGCACACTCCAGCTTGAGGAATCTCAGCTTGGTTTGGGATGGCTGATTACTGGAAAACTCAGAACTCTGTCAGAAGCACACGGGTGGCTGGCTCATGTCTCTGTGACTTCTTTCATTTTATACATAGAAAAGCACATTTCCAAATCTATCCGTAAACAGAAGAGATGACCCACGTTTCCTGCTGTGGTTCTTCTTCCAAAATGTAACTCAGCAGAAATGCAGCTATTCCCTTACAGTTGGGCTTGAGGAGCTGAAACCCAACACAGCAGAGCAGCAGTCAGATAGCAAAGGTCAGTGGTGACTTAGACCCCCAACTTCTGTGCAGCTCGGAGACAGTTGCTTCCAGCTCTGGTGGAACAGTATTGTCATCTTTCAAATGGGCACAGAGGTACTTACTTCACAGATGGGCCTATGGATTAACTAAGTCCATATAGAGAAGAGTTATAAATCTAAATCTCAATACGTGTTCACTTCTGTATCTGCTACCCATGAGAACGGGAGTAAATCTGGCAATCAGTCTCAGAAATTCTCTTTTGCAAAATTTAGCTCTTTTCCTCACTCTTGCTGCTATGTGGGGCTAATTTGAGAGGTTAAGGATAAGATGGAGTAAAGGTACTTTGCACATGAAAAGCACCAGAACAAAATAAAGTCTGTTTGACGGTTATTTTACCTACCTGAAAGCAATATCCAAGAGAGAAGCATTTATTCTTAAAGACCCACCTAAACAAGGACTTCAGCTCAGTGGCAGAGCCCATTGTAGTGTGTCCCAGTTCCTGGTCTCCATTCTCAGCACTTCTGGGCTGGGGTGTGTCCTATCCCATCAATAATTTCTTAGACCCGAGGGCCACTTTAGAAAGACTCCCTTTTACTTAAACTCCTAGAACGATGAATTATCATAAAAGAGATGAAGACACTAGTTGCTGTTGAAGGCAAGCCATATTGCTTACAGGATCAAGCCCAAACTCTTTGAATATTGCACAGCCTCAAAGAAATCAAAGCCGACAAAGTCTTATGCCAGATACATGATTAAATGGACAAAACCTATACACTCTAATCTGAGATCAAAGAAGTGCTCTTTCCAACAAGTAAAAACCTCTTAAAAATTAAAACATGATTCATGCAAACAAGACACTTAGGAGTCAAGTAAGCCAGTCACAGCCTGAAGAATTGGAGGTAGATCTAAGAAAGGAAGTACAGATCGTCCTCAAGAAACTTTATCTTTATAAGCAGGATGTCCATGACCCAAGGCTATCTAAGGTCAAATGGTTTGGCCCCCTAGAAGAGTCTCCCACCCCAAGGCTACAATTTTCTGGGGTCTAAGGTCCACAAGGAGAGGGGATCTCCCCCCTTCTCTGCTTTTCCCAAATTCTTGCACAGGTAAATCTTCAGTAGTCTTATTGTCTACATTTGCAGTAGGAAGTCTTCATTATTAATTCACAGACTAGCTCAAACCCTCCTATGACGTCATGTCCTCTTCTGTCTCCCTCTGCAAGATAAAGAATCCCAACACAGAATCAACCATGCCAGCTCCTTCCGTAGCTCTGAGAAACTGCATTCCAGCTGTTGAAGTCTATTGTGCTTCATTACGGCAGGTGCAGTCTAAATCAGCGGGTAGAAAAAGTGTGTTTCCCTGTCATTCAACTCCGCCATCTACCCAGGTGTCCAAGTCAGAAGTCTGCAGGACAGCCTTGACTCTCCTTACGTTTTCTGTCTGCCTAACCTGATTGTCACAGTGTCTCTAACGAAGTCCCTCTCATCAGCTTTGCTTGGGCTCAGGATTTCTCTGGAGAACTCAACAGTAGGAATCCCCGAGAATCCTCCTCTAGTCCAGACCCCATTGTTTCTTCCCTGTGTGGATTTCTGTCTTTGGACAGTTTACCTCCTGCGTGGCTAACACAGCATCCTTCACCAGCCCCTGTACCATCAGCCCCTACACCATAGTGCACAGTTCTTATTGGACATGCAGGGATTCTAGAGACTCTGCCCATGTCCCAATCTCGTGTCTCCCACAGGCGCAGCAACTCATACTGTCCAACACTTCTGCCCCTTCAAATCCCCCACATATTTTTTCCTGATTGATTATTTTGGGTTTCGATGATTTAAGTATTGACTTGTTTTGTTTGTTTATTTGTTTGCATTCCCTGTTTTACCAAGAAAACACATCGTTTTCCCTCTAAAACTCAGCAAAACATTGCTTCCTAATAAAGACTTCTGCAATCTCCCAACTCCTCCCTCTACAACCAGGAGGCTCTCGTGGATTCTCTGAGCAACCCCAGCTCGTGGCTAACCTGATTGTCATAAAAGGGGCATCTTAATTAACTGCTTCCTTCTTGTCTGCTCCCTTCCTGGAATAACCGTGAGCTTCCGGAGTGAATGCCGCATCTCAGAAAGGCCTAGCCTAGGCCTGAGTAGTGGCAAATAGCACGAGACCTGTCTGGGAAATAAAGATGTTCACTGAAGTTCTGAGCCAAGCAAAGAGCAGCCTGACATTTCTTGTTTTATAAAGGTCAACCCTTAGGATGTGTTCCTCTATTCGTTGCTTTTCTCATTGTGGTGTTAAAAACATCTGATGGAAGCAGTTGAAGGGAGGAAGGGTTTATCTGAACTCAGGTTAAGATAGATGCCATCCATCGTGGTGGAAAGCCAAGGGTAGGTGCACAAAGCAATTGGTCACATTGTGGCAGCAATCAGGAAACAGTGCAAGATCAGTACTGGCTCTCCGCTTGCTTCCTCTCTTTCTCTCTCTGTATTTAATCTGGTATCCCATGGGATGTTACTGCCAAGGGTAGGTCTTCCTCCATCCTGTAAACATCTCTAGAAATGTTCTCATAAATACACCTAGAGGTGTGTCTCCTAGGTAACTCCAGATCCCGTTAAACTGACAGTTGAAGGTGAACCATACACTCCTCCAGTTTCATTTATTCTTTGTACTAGACAAGAGAGAGCCCAGACAGTAAGGCTGTACCAGGACCTGGAATAACCATCTTGGTCTCTGTTCCAGTTAGGTTTTGCTTTTGTTTGTTTGTTTGTTTGTTTGTTTATGGTCAACTTGACACAAACTAGAGTTTTCTGAGAAGAATAAACTCAACTGAGGAAATGCCTCCATCAGACTGCCTGTAGCAAACTCTGTAGGGAATGTTTTTAAATTAATGATTGATATGGGAGGCCCCAATTCACTGTAGCCGATGCCATCTGGGCAAGTAAGTAATCCTGGGTGGTATAAGAAAGCAGGCTGAGCAAGCCAGTATATAGCACCCCTCATGCCTCTTGCTTCAGTTCCTGTCTCCAGGTTCCTGCCTTGAGTTCCTGTCCTGATTTCCCATCATGATGGATTACTACACCTGTAGGCTGACATAAATCATTCCTTCCCTAAGTTGCTTTTGGTCATGGTGTTTATTCAGGGACAGAAAGCAGACAAAGACAGACTCTGAACCAGGTTCTGTCTAGCTGATTTCCTAGAACGGTTTGCTTCACCTCTCTGAGCTTCAGCCTCTTCAAATGAGAAGCAAGGATGTCAGAAACAAGCCAGCATTTTCATTCCTAGCCTTCCTTTAGAACCATTAAGTAAGGCCCAAGCACTGATGCTTTTAATGTCTTCCAGGTGACTTAACAGCCAGGATTGAGTACTGCTGAGAGGGTTCAAACGACTCAGCTGATATAAAGGACACCCAGTAGGACTGGTACTGATGCTGCTGTTATAATAGCAACAGTGGCAAAAGATCCCCATCACTGGGCTACTTAAGTATATAGCACGCAGACCCGAGGCTGGCATGGTAGATAGAAGTAAATACGCAAAAGAGAATTGTGCTATTGAGTCTGTTAAGTGTTCTCCCTGTGCTCCCAGCAGTGCGTGAGGCCTCAGAGAAGATAAGTGACTCAGCTGCCAGGATTCAATGCTGTCAAGAAGTGGACCCAAAGGTGGAGCTTGGAGTTGCCTGTTCACAGAGTAACAGAGTAATAGCCATATGGGAACTGGACCTGCGACCTCAGCATCTAGTTGGTGCTCAGCAAAACAGTTATTTTAAGAAGGGCGTGAACCACTGTGTGCTGTGGACTGAGTGTGTGGAGTGTTGTGCTGTCTTGGGGCATGGCTCTGCAGTAACGTAACCCATCTGTACAGGACTGGGGTAGTTGGCAAAGAGTCATTTTGCATTTGTTTCAGCATTTTTAACTTAAAGGGCTCATTACTTCTACAGATTATCAAATTGTCTGACAACTAGAGACTGACTCTTAAGATTGCTCTATTATAGGTCTGGGGTCCCAAGCCAAGCTCTCTTGACTCCAAAGCTGATGCTTTAGACTTGGGACTTTGCTGGCTCTCTTCCTGGAAAGTGCTGTGCCACACTAAGGAGAGCCTCCTCGTTTTCCCATGTGTCTGCATCACTATTGGAACAAGCAGCTGATGGTTTCCATAGACTAAACCCATCCATCGTGGCTTACAGCCCTGCAAACCTGTACCCAGAGAGGCTGCATGTATGTGTAAGCAGACACCCCAGGCAAGCCATCCTTCTGACCACCATGGAGTGGCATCTATGCTCAAGAAGACCCGTGGCTTGGCACAGTTTCCCAAACCAGGCAAATACGCAGAAGGAGACATACCCTTTAGAGAGCAACTAGGCAGCTGCATAGGTTGGGAAACATGGATGGGAGTGATAGCAGCTAATAAGCTCAGACCTGGGAGAATTGAGGGTCAGAAGCTAGCCCTAAACAAAGTCACTAAGAGGCCAGGTGTCTATCTAGTGCAGTGATTCTCAACCTTGGCTTATTAGCAGGTGATGGATTTTAGGTGGATCCACCCACATCAACTCTATCAGCAGCGGGGAAACCTCCCGGTGTCTCTGGATCCTGCTCCTCTCACTTTAAGAGAAGGAATTTGAACTTGACAGCCCTAGCTTCAAATATACAGTCCCAGTCTCCACCTGTAGTCTGAAAGCTGTCCCCGTGCACTTCACACATGCAGGTGAAAGGCATGTCTGTATGTGGCACATATACTTGAACATGTCCCAGAGTTTATGAAACCATAACATTTCTAGGTAAATATAAACAATGGAAGACGCTATAAAAATATTTGAGTGTCATAACCTTCTATGAGCCATTCAAGTAAGAACAAGCCATTGCTAACACAGGATGGGAAATGCCACTGTTTAGTAGACAAGACATTTGGAGCTTAGCCACTGGAGGGGCTCTTGTTTTAGATGATCTGGGAGCTCGGTAAAGGTCTAAGTAGTAATCATCAAGGTAGAGCACATTTGGTAGGCCCAGTGGGAAGCTCCAATTAGCCATCCGCTCCACTCTCTAGTCTCACATACACCAGATACCTCTTCCGATATATGGCTCAAGAATCCCTTTAGCTGCTTACCAACTAGTTCAACATTTTGGATATTTGCTTGTGTCTATGCTTTTGTTGTTTTCATTCTGAGAATGTCTACACTTTATACACATCAAAGTCTGATAATCTAAAATATCAATTAAAGATATTCGATTGGTTTTCAATGGAAATCTATCTGAATAATAACTCTATATTTACCAATAAAGAAGGAACAACTGTGCTATGATTTAGGTGTGATGTATCCCCTATCAAAACAAACAAACAAAACCCTTGCATTCATAGCTTGGTCTACAGTTGGATCTGATATTTTGGGAAGTTCTAGAACCCAAAGGAGGTAGGGTCTTGGAGGTTGATATTATTCCAGATCACTCCCGGGATTTCTGCTTCCATAAGTGGATAAAGATGCTCCTTCAACCCATGCATGTGGGGTCATGATGTTCACGATGTCTTCTGATTGTCATGACAAAGACAAGCTTGAATGAGCCTTGGCGAGAGAAATGTCAAATGAAACTTTGTCTTGAGAGACAAATCAAAAATGTTCTGGAGAAATTTTTTAGCCAGAAGTATGGATTTCATTGTCTGAAAGAAGTGACCACAGCTAATGTCTGGGTTTAGAGAAACTTTTCTGGAGATACTCAGACATGACCTTGGTGTAGCAGGGAATAAGCTGTACCTAATGGTGAGCCAGTAATCTAATGTCATGACTAAGAATCAGTGTGTTGAAATCTGCAGGGTGGTAAGAAGTGTCTTTGCTAAATGTCACCGATGTCCCAGCTCTGAGTGAGACATATAGTATGCCTGCCAAAAAGTTCTTTCTTCCCCCTTTCTCAGAGATAGTAGACAAGAAAAGAATAGAAAGAAAAAAAATAGTTGAAATAAATTCAATAACGAGAAAAATGTGGCTTTAAATCTCTCCTTTGGTGATTTAGAAATGAATAAACCAGATAGCATCTGAAATAAAAGTGGAGACAAAACAAGTAAGAAAGCTTTACAGAGAGCAATCAAATGGACAAATCGCGGATTAACGTTCTCCAGAGAAACACGACTTCAGCATCGATAAAAAGTGAAAGCAAATATTATTGGAGCATGATATGCCATGTTTGGTTGATGTCCCTGGGAGGCCTGCTATCTTCTGAGGGGAGACTGAGAAGGAACGGATCTGGAGAAGAAGGGAAACGGGGAGCTAGCGTCTGGGGAGCGGAGAAGAGGGGAAAATGTGATCTGGATGTTATATGAGAGAAGAATAAAATATGATTTTTTTAAAAAAAGTGAATACAAATAGAACAAATGACTCATATGATGGTGGAGGCTTGAGTTTTTTTTTTTAAGACTTACAAGGCAGGCCAGCAGACTGAGGCCCAGAGATGAGTTCAGACCTGAAAGCGTTGCCTGGCAGAGCCCTTTCTTGTTTAGGAGAGGGCAGTCAATTCTGTCAGTCTTTAACCCACTGGATAAAGTCCACCTACATTCTGACGAGAATCTACTTTATTTTGATTGCAGATATTTCAATATTACACTCATTAAAATTAAAACCACCATGGGGTCTGAGAAATGACTCAGTTGGCAAGCCTGAGTTCAGATCCTATGAGCTCAAGCAAAATTTGCTAGGTGCGACAGCACACGTGTAATTTTAGCATTGCACAGGTCAAGCCAGTTACACTGTTGGCCGTCCAGTCTAGCTCCAAGTTCTGGGAGAGACCATGTCTCAGAAAAGTAAGGAGGAAAGAGATGAGGAATGGATCCCATCCTCTTGTATGTACATATGCTCGTACACAGAAGTATACATGTACACACACAAACACATACACATACACACACATCACCCTTTGTGGAAGCATCCAAAACAATGTCCGACTAAACACCTCAACACCTTGGCCCAACCAAGGTGACACAATAAAGTTCACCATCAAAAGCTAGCTTCTAGGACCAGTCTTTAAAACTTCAAGGTGTTCTTAAGTGTCCGCATGGTAATCTCCTTTAATCTACTCAAGACGTTGATTATGAACTGTCCTGTTCACTCCGCAATGCTGAGGAACTCCTGGAGCACATGTAGCTAGTACGGCTGTTGAGCAGCATACCTGAAACCAAGGTGCCGCATGGATGAAACACAGATGCCCCAGACTTCAGTAGACATCAGAACGCATCCCTTGTATGTTTTCTTTGAAGATAGTTATCAGAAAAGAGAGATGAGTGTGAAACCATCCACGTAAACAGTTTAGTTCCTTATTTGTGATGGCAAAGAGGAAGGGAATAGTCTGAATGACATTTGTCATGTTCATCTATTTTTAAAAGATGACCTATGACAATGTTTATTTTCCAGGGCCTTATACTTCTCACGAGGGAAGATCCCATTCTGCCATTAATGAATATTGTTAACCGGGTTGTTTTAAAAGCAGCTTCAAAAATGGAGTTTGTATATTTTTATATGTTCACTTCATTACATGTTCAGTGTCTAATTTGTGGGACAATGGTCTTGTACCCTGTCAAGATTTGTCACTCATATTGGTTTAATAAAATGCTGATTGTCCAGTAGCCAGGATGGATGTCTAGGCAGGGCGGATGGGAGCTGGGAGTGCTTCTCCCAAACCCAGTATTGTGGACTCCACTGTATGTGTACTGCGTCTCAGTCAAGAAAAGAAATGCGATATACTAGAAGAAAAAAGGAAGAAGAAACACATAAAAATGAGACATGTTTCGTTCTTACCATGGGGCCCAAAGTGTAAGCACAAACTAAGTAAGGAGAATGATGGTAGGCTTTTGCCTTAGAGGCAAGAACTGGTCAGTATCAGTTGTCAAGGTGAAGCCCAGCTCCAGGGTAGGACTGGGATGGAAAAGGAGTTGGAAAGTTTGCTTGTCATTAGAAAACCACAAATCCATTCTTCCTGAACATCCTGGAGAAAGGGAAATGCGTACCTCCCATGTTTCCTCTGGAAATTGGGTTAAATAAACAAGTGAAGCCCAGCCTAGTGTGGTAAGAAGGCTTGGCACGAGCAGACTGGGGACATCCAAAGCTAGGGTTGAGATTGCTGGAGCCAACGAGGATGGATTGGTGGCTAGGGTCTTCTTAAGGACGTGGTATCTTACAGGGGGATCCAAAGCTGTTTCCTAAACCTTTTAGAAGATTCTGACGTGATGCAACTTCTCAGGAGAATATGCCATATGCTTACCCTTAGGGCCCTTTCCAGGAAAGATGTGGATTTCTGTTTACATCCAGGGATGGAAAAACAAAGGAAGACATAGTTCCTGTCCCTCCTTTGTCCCCCAGAGATGGTTTTAACACAAAAGGAAGAAACACTGCCGTAGGCATGGGCTTTGAGTTTCTAAGAACTTCTTGGTTTGAGTTGAGAGCAAAAAGAGAATTTTCCCAAATAGGATCTTGTTGGATTTTTCAATTATGTGCTTTAATTGCAGAAGTGAGCCTGGCCTCTTGTTCTGCAAGTGCATTTGATGCTGGAAGGCAAGGGAACCCACCAAGTCTTCCATGGCGCACAGCCCAGTGACTGCTTTTAATTGGGCTCTGCTGCTACCATCAGGTACACAAGGGCCAGCCTATGGCCCCTGAGATCCTTTAGAGGGATAGTTATGATGGGGAATAACATACTTTGGTTTCTGGAATGGCATGCACAAGGCCAATGGCTCTACCAATTGAAGTGTTAATAGAGCCTTTCTGAACAAGGTTGTGAAGTTAGGCCCATCCTTGATGACTCCTGAATATCAAGAGTTCCTAGCAAAGTTAAGTTTTGCCACCACTAATCTAGGGCAGTGGCCCTGTCTCAAATGCAGACATTCAGATGTCTGTGCAAAGCTGATATGACTGTAGCATTGTTACTTTCTGCTCCCTGTCTTTTCCTATTAGTCAGTCCTCTCCTAAGAGCTCCACGTTATCTCAGTTCTTTCCTCTCTCCCCCTTCTCTCTTCTGTGTCCTTACTTTGCTTGTATAAGCTGGCTAATCCTGACCCTTTAGCTAGATTTTTCCTTTTCAATATGAAAATTAGATTCAAGGAAACATTGAGGACGGCTCAGGAACTATACAATACTGGAACATCCTACCTTTACATGACAAGCTGTGACAGATCACCATTTCAGTTGGAAATATTTAGGGCCTCTGCCAGTTCTGTGTATGGTAGAAACCTTGGAAGATCAGGGTAGGAGACAGGGAAAGGAAACCAAGTGCAGAAAGGAGAAAAGTCAACGTTTATTGTGCGTTTAGTTTGGGTCAAACTTCAGACTAGGGTCTTCATCTCATTTTGCTCATTTTATACTCCTCATATATTTCAAGGACTTATTTGTTCTATATTATAATCTACCTTCCGGTTATCTATGTTTATACCCCTAGACAGATTCTGCACTCAGCCGAATCAAAGATGCTTCTCTTTGCAGTGAATGGCAGAGGCTGCTCAAGGTGCTGAGAATCAGAGACGGCTGAATGCTCATCCCTAAACTACTCTTTTACATCCGCCTCCTGGAGGCTCAGGGAATATCTCAGAAGGTGATGCGGAAGAAACACAAATGTGGGATTTATGAAGAAGGGCTGTGAAATGCCATAGGCTATCAAAACAAATGTCACCATAATTGCCCTGCACCAGCCTGCATGGGACCTACACAAGACTGGGCCTGACAACTGTCAATCACAGACAACGGAGGGGGATCACAGGGCCTTAACCCTCCTTTATGAGCTATTGGTTACTGATAGTCTTGAAGTATAGAGTGTATAGTTCTAAACCTATTGCCACACTGATGGCCCCTGTTAAACTCAGTCTCAAAGCAAAACAAAATCATGTGAGTCAGAAAGGGACTTGTAAGGGAGAGGGGGCAGGGAGGGGGGTTCAGAGATGAGACTGTGAGAAGGATGATAATCAATGGTCAAAGAACACATTTAGTACAAGTTTTCTTTAAAAAGTTCAAAGACCACAGTTTGAATGAGCAACTAGCAAGTAGAAGAGACCATACAGTCTAAACCCGTGAGCCTGTGCGACTCTTCATTCATGCTAACTCCATTCAGGTTATCACTGTGGTGCCTTTCACAGGGGGCTGAATTATACATGTGCTGCTGATGGTGAAATCAATGAAGAAAGACTGAGTAACTTGTCTAACATCACACAGCTAATCAATGGAAGAAAAATTTGCCTGTATTCAAGCATATTTTCTCAGACGTGTGTTCTTTGCATTCAATCATGCATCCGTGGTATCTAAAACGAAAGAAGCCCTCATTTTCTGAAGCACCGTAAGGCGTATGAACAGCTCTGATAAGGTCTTTCGAAAAGATGTGGAGTAGAAGGGCTTATTTTGGTGAGAGGCCAGGACAGGTCTCCCATGGAAGGATGCCCTGTGACTTATTGAGGGTCAGGGTCTGCCCGCTGTACCACTTCTCAGGATGAGAAGAATACCTCACACCACTCCAGACTGAGTTGGTGGGGGGCAGTTTTAGTTTTTATTGATTGAGCCCCTTCTCTCTGTAGACATCTTTAAGGGATTATCAAAGGGAAAAGCTGAAGGAAATAAATCACAATAGGAAGGGCTTTCCAAAAGTTCAAAACAAATTTTCTGCCTTTAAAAAGCAAAAAAAAAAAAAAGTCAGCAATGGCAATCCTGATAGAATA
Source organism: Microtus pennsylvanicus (assembly GCF_037038515.1). Lineage (NCBI taxonomy): Eukaryota > Metazoa > Chordata > Mammalia > Rodentia > Cricetidae > Microtus > Microtus pennsylvanicus. The sequence continues at coordinate 131,702,650 of NC_134581.1, forward strand.
AAGATGACTTTGCCCTGTGAGAGTATCTTTCTCCCAAATGCCTACTGCTGTCTCTTCAGCCTCATTATCAGGAATGGCATTGCCTTCCCTGGCTTGAGTATGATCTTCAGATGGAGAACTGCTTCCATAGCACCACCACCGGACTTTTGCAAAAGTGGGCCATCAGTGTTGTAGAGAATAAGAGAAACACTCTTAGGGTCTTGTAGCTCTTAGATTTGTTCTTCCTATTCTGAAAACATTGATGAGACTCTTGCTATAAAGCCCAGACCTTGACTGGGGTTTGGGGAGGTGTGCCGGACTTAAGATTGTCACACCAGAACAAGTGTGACATTCTCCAAATCTGCTCGCAGTGAGGTCCTCCTGCTCATTGCACCATGCCAAGGTTACATAACTCTCATTTGAGCAATCTGAAGTCTTGCCTCAAATCAAAGATTTCACAACCGCAGAGCTGATTTCCAGGCTCATGCATTGCACTGGGTCTATTTGTCAGAGTCTGAGGAAAGAAACCATGTCAGTTCCAGAACTGGAGAAAACAAGGCTCAGTTATGGAGAACTAACTCACTGCATGGGGGCAGATCTTGAGATGTGAAGCCAGGTGGGTCAGTGGGGGAGAGAGAGGGTGGGAAGCAGGCATGGCTTCACCCAGGAAGTCCTGAGCGGAAGCTCTAAGGGGTGAATGGGGAATCTTCATGCAGGCAGAGAGAGTAGAAGAGTTTCGCCAAGAAGAGGGAAAGCAAGGGTAGAGACATGTGTGAGACCATAGGATGAGCTCTTGATGCTATGGACTCAACGTTGCTATGACTAAGCTCTGAGAAGTTCTGGAGTAACTTTGCAGCACAGAAAAATTCTTGACAACTCACTTCCCAACTCTGGGGCATCTGAGATGCTCCCCCAAGGACCTAGGTACAGGACATGCTGTGACCTCTTGGAAGAAATACAGAAGCCAACCCTTTAGAGTGACTAAATTTTCGACAGCCATCAGGATTAAATAAAACTGCAAGCGTGCAGAAATCAGGGAGATTCCCCAAGTTCTGTGATAGCCCCTCAGATAAGATTGGAATTCATCTTGGGTCCTAAGATTCAAAAGCCATCGGTTTCATAGGAGGCTGCAACTGGTGACTGCCAAGGAGGGCATGTTCTGAGAGTGATAGATAGTTGGGCTCCTTAAACATCCTGTAATTCCCTGAAATATGAGGGATTATGTCACCCGAGAGAGTCATCAAGCAGAACCGTCCTGCCTAAGATGCCTGTGCTAACACTGCTCGTGGGAATTCGATGCAGTTCCTCTCCAGGCTTCCCCTGTGCCATGGTCGCTGCTGCTATCATGTAGAAGAAAGTCCATATCCTTGGATCTGCTCTTAATTAGGTCAGAGACTTATTTACAAAGCCTTCCAGCGATCGGATGTCACTTTGGAGCCTGCGATGTGCTAACGTAGCTGCTGCAATCCCTCAGCCCAGAACAGCAGCCCCACAGGCACGACATGGCAGTCCCTGTTGTTGCTAACGATTACTCAATAATAATGAAAATAATCAATAATAACTAACATGTGGCTATTGCTTTGCCTTTTGACGAACGTTTTTCACATACGATATTTCCTTTATTGTTTATAAGATCAGTTTCAGATAGATATATCTAATAATACCTCTGTTTCACAAATAGGAAAATTTAGCCTCAAAGAGATTAGGCAAATTGCAACCCAGCATATAGTTTGTGGGACAAGGCAAAGATGCCCAGGCAGCTCTCTCTGACTCCAAAGTCCATTGACTTCTTCAATGTGTTTGCTATTAAAGTCTTCAGAAGTTCTGCAAAGTAATACTCTTTGGTCCTAGGTCTTGTGTTCCTCAGTCCTGTTGTTAGACTATCCTTTTGCTCAAATGCATATGCTTGAAGAATTATTTATTTAATATATTTTTTGTTCAGCAGCTAGGCAGCAAGCCACACATATAGTCAATAGTCTGGAATTCTCTGTGTAACTTCCCTGAAAGCATACTTGTCTGTCAATGGGACCACCATGCTTTGCTTGCTCAACACTGTCTCCTGAAGGGAGTACCTGACAGGCGAGAGGCACTGAGTAAATGCTATGCCAGTTGGAAAGAGCATCATCATCCCCAGTTCTTCACAAAAGAGACTTCAGACTCAGGGAAACAGGCAGCACACATGAGGTCACAGAGCTTGGAGAAGGGGGAGCAGGAGCCCTGATGGAGGCTTTCTGGGCTCCCAGCTCTCACACTGCCTCTTCCTGCTACCTGGCAGTCTTGAATAGTTTCTCTTTTTCTAATTTAAAGAAAGCTGACAAAATCACCCTTGGATTGCCGGTTTAGAGATATTCATATTGATTCATTCTCTCTCTCTCTCTCTCTCTCTCTCTCTCTCTCTCTCTCTCTTTCTCTCCTCCCATATGTATGTGTTTGTCTCCATCTCTCTCTGTGTCTATTTCTATTTGTGTCTCTGTTCATCTGTGTCTGTCAGTCTCTCTCTCTGTCTCTCTCTGTCTGTCTGTCTCTGTCTCTCTCTCTGTCTCTGTCTCTGTCTCTCTCTCTCCCTGTATGTATGTGTGTGTCTCCATCTCTCTCTGTGTGTCTGGTTCTATTTGTATATCTGTTCATCTGTCTCTCAGTTTCTGTCTGTGTATGTGCGTGTGTGATATACACTTGCATGTTTGGTGGGGTGAGGAGGGATCTCTAATGGCAAAGATGTTGATTCCCAGTTTCATCTGCACATCTACAAGAAACTTTACACTTCAGACAATCTCATGAAGAAGACAGGTATGATCCTGCTCACTATATCCACTTCTAGGTGATTCTAGGGATCCTTTGAACCCACTGTGGTATTTACTCTGAGGTCATTAAGAATATCTCACTTTGGGGACCAAGAAATGTCTTTTTCCCTACAAACCAGATAAGCTTTGGAGGCCTGGCAATGTGAATATCTTACTGTACCTAAGACTCCACTCTATAGGCTGGTCGTGGGGGAGACATGAATTTCACCATGTTGACGCTCTTTCATCTTTGGGGTAGGAGTGGGGATGCCTTCTGCATCTATAGTCAGCAGACATCTATGATTAACTATGCAAAAATGCCAGTTTGATGATAAAAGCTGTACTTAGCAGTGGCTCCTCCACTAAAGCAGAAGTCTGGGGGGGATACAGTATCTGAGGACTCTTTCTAAATGGAAGCTTTTGTTAACATCAGATATCTAATTAACTTAGGCTTTAAAATGACGGAGGTGCCGTGTCCTCAAGAAAGATGTTTATCGAAATAGTTTCATCTAACATAATTACCCGAGATCTGCCACGGGAGACAGAATTTAAACGTTTCTTTTTTAAGAACAGCCAATGTATTGAATGACATGGAGGCATTTTGTTGTGGGCTCCCAGTCTATGCAGTTGAGGCTAGATCAACTTACCGACCAGCGTAATTATCGTATCCAGAGTTTGTCTCAGGAAATGCCTTCCAGAATCAGGGAAAACACAGTGTCTGTGCCCACAGGACGAGGTGGCTCCCTGCACCCCCCTGAGGGTGAGTCTCCAGCTGCTCTGCAGTTATAATCAGATTGGCTCCCATGTGCCCCCCCAACCTCCTCCAGCTCATCCTTTACACAGTAATAACAGAGTTGCTGGCCGCTGATCTCCAGAATGGTATTTAGGACATCAAATACTTCAACCACCACCTAGGTACATAATGACTCCCAAGTGGGTATCTCTAAACCCACTCTCCCTCCCCCACCCCCAAGACTCCAAATCAGGTTCTGCAGTGGCCTAATGGATTTCGGGACCTTTCTCCGGAATCTCCAAGGTTTTCGGGGCTAAGCGGCTGGGAATTAGCCCCGGAATAATCACACAGAAACTGTATTAATTAAATCACTGCTTGGCCCATTAGCTCTAGCTTCTTATTGGCTAACTCTTACATAAGGTGATCTTCCTAATACCGCAGCTACCCACTTCCCCTTTGCCTCCAATGGCAAAAGAATCTTTTGCTTAGATTTCCCAATGTCAGCCCCATTGTCGTCTTGCTCATTGGCGGCTCCTATTTTAGAGATGTGTACTGCTATTTTAGAGCATATTCCGACAGGTTTAGATGTAAACTTCACAACAGTTCATGAAGATGGGAGCTGGGGAAAGAGCTTTATTGATGACATATTTGCTGTGCAAGCCTGAGAAACCAAGTTGAATTCTCCCATCCTCCTCCAGAATCAATCTTAAAAAGCTCACATAAAAGTGCATTTGTGTAATTCTGGTCCTGGAGAGGACCAGCAAGATATATCTTGGAAAACAAGATGGATGGTATCTTTGCAATAACAAGTAAGATTAACCTCAGCTTCCGCATACATATATATACTATACATGTAATTTCTTTTGCACATATATGGCGTACTCCATTATATACACAGAAACACATACAAATTGTGGAGATAGTATAGTAAGTTACTATGTACCAGAGCTATATCATTAACACATTAATGTAGTATGCTTGCTAAAAGTAAACGAGGGTTGACACATTATCATGTTAACTAGAGCTCATATTTTTATTAGTTACTTTTCTCCTGAAAATTAGTTTATTTTATACTGTATAAGACATCATGACCAAAGCAACTTCTAGAAGAGAAGGTTTGTTTTGAGCTTATGGTTCCAGAGAGATAAGAGTCCATTACCATCTTCGTTGGGAAGCATGGCAGCAGGCAGGTTGGGTCTGGAACATCTGGGTGCTTATATCTCAGATTGCAAGCAGGAAATAGAGAGAGTGGACTGGGACTGCCACCTGACTTTTGAAACCCCAAAGATCACTCCTAGGGACACACTTCTTTCAGGGAGGCCACAGCTCCTAAGCCACCAACTGGAGATCAAGTACTCAAATGTCTGAGACCAGGGGAGGCATCTCATTAAAACTACCACATTTTGCCAGGTGGAGGTGGTGCATGCCTTTAATCCCAGCACTTGGGAGGAAGAGGCAGGCAGATCTCTGTGAGTTCAAGACCAGCCTGGTCTACAAGATCTAGTTCCAGGACAGTCCCCAAAGCTACAGATAAACTCTGTCTTGAAAAACCAAACCAAATCAAAACAAAGCAAAACTTACCACATTTTATAGATTCATAAGTTTCATGGCAATATCATAATGCAAAAATACATTCAGTCCCACTTTAAAAAAAAGCCTCCATTGTCTTTCTCAGTCTCAGCGCTGTTTAAAAGTTCAAGTTCTCTTCTGACACCCAAGGCAATCTATTCCCAGTTGCAAACACTGTTGCTGCCGAAAACCTCTTGAGTTGCTCCCCCACAATTGATACATCTCTCAGCACTACTGTTTTTCAAGCTTCTACTAGGTTTAGTACAAGTTCTGCATTTAACCACTTTTCTAAGCCAAAGTTCCAAAGTCTTCCATGTTCCTCTAGAAAACTGCATCCTCAAGTCTGCCATAGCGATAGCTCATGCCTCTGGAATCAGTGTCTATATTAGAAACTTCTCTCTTTGCTATGGGTGAACAACTTATAGAAGGAAGGGTTTGCTTTGAACTTTTCCTTCCAGGGGATAGAAGTCCATTACCATCATGGCTAGGAAGGCTGTCAGCTGGTAGCTATGCTGACTGGAGTAGCTGAGAACTCACATATCAAACTCTAAGCAGAAAGCAGAGAGTATGAGCTGGGCATGGCACGTGGATTTTGAGACCTCAAAACCCACTCCTATTGACACATTTCCTTCAGTAAGACCACACCTCCTAATCCTCTCCAAATAGTGCCACCACTGGGTACCAAGTTTTCACCCATCTGAGACTATAGGGGACATCACAGGCAAACCACCACAATGCTGTATTCAGATTCTCTTATATTTTACCTAAGAGCAATTTTGTAATCCAGAAATATCTTTTATTGAATGTGTTTTTTGTGTTTTTTTATTGTTCTTGTTGTTGTTTTGTTGACTTTGAAGTTTGGAAGATACTAGTTAGGAATAATCTAGAATATGCTTCCAGTGAAAATCATGAACACTGTATTATGATGAAATAAAATCTAGGTTTAATAGGAAAGAAGACTACAAAAGTAAAGTGGTAGCAATATTTAAATCTCTCTCTCTCTCTCTCTCTCTCTCTCTGTGTGTGTGTGTGTGTGTGTGTGTGTACAAGCAAGTGTGTCACAATGACTATGCATGTGGACGTCAGGGAGCAATCCCTGGTATCAGTCCTCATCTTTCATCTTATTTAAACATGGACTCTCTGCTTTTCCACCGTGTGCTCCACAACAGTTCAGGCCCCTGGAGCCCAGGGACGATGGGTAGGCACACTCCCACTGTATGTAGGTTCAGGGCTATCCATGCACAGGTCCTACTATGTGCACAGCAAACTCTTCACACACTGAGTCATTTCTATAGTCTCCGGCAAAAAATTTAAAGCATTGTTTTGGCACTGGACAGAATTGGTCACTACCTTCGTTAGACAGAGGAAACTAATTAGTAATTTTGATGCTATACTTCTTAAAATGGTAATTAGCCATCCCCTTCCAAATAGCCAGTTCTTCTCATGTCAAACTGTGCCTTGTGAATCACTGTATTTCTGGAACCTGGCACTGGTCATGGGACATTTGGAGACTCATTCTGTGTTTGAAGATTTCTTATTTTCTTGCCTACAAAGTGAGGTCCTATAATTTATCTCTGAGGAAGGTTGAGATGATTAAATTAAGAGATCAGAATACTTGGCATGAGGTCTTGCATATGGGGTTAGTAAAGCACTCAAATATATGAGGTGCTACCATTTTGTCACCATTATTAATGTCTGTGTCATGCAAGAGCCAAAGACTTGACTGTGACCTACTGCATGTGTAGAGTAGTAAATTTAATGATTGAATGGGATCAAGAGTAGCCGAGCTCAGCTTTGCGCTCTAGAGAAGAGTCTTCTGTAAAATTCATGCTGCATTTAGTTTACTTTGATACCACTTCAACAGCCATCAATTTTATCCTTAACAATAGTCAAGATCCAAAAGAAACATAAGACGTGGCTGCTAGTCTCAAGACCTTATAAATTGACTGTGCGCAGAGCCAAGTAGAGGAAATGTGGGAGAGAGGAGTTCAAGCAAGAAGCTGTGTCTGTGTGGGCCGGGCTGTTGTTGGGACCAGGGATGTGAGCACCGAAGGATGAATCTGGGCAGGATGATCATTCAGAAAGACTGGAAAAGCCAAACACCGGTATGTGGAAGAAATGAGCATACAGAATACAGTGCCTGGGAGAAGGTGCTAAGGTTTGTGCAGAATAGAAAGTGGGAGCTAAGCATCAAGCTGAGAAGAGCAGTGAGGTGGGCTGGCTTAGGAGCTGCCCAAGAGGGCACTGGAGTCACTTGTACTTTTGAACTAGGGAGTAATAGAACGAAGATAAAATTGTAGATGTGACTGTGGCACCACTAGCTAGCTAGCAAGAGAATGATTAGTAGAAGAGATTAGCATACTTGGTCACTATGTCATTTATTCGCTATTTATTTTTGTAATGAATGTACTCTATAAATATTTATGGAAAGCCTGTGAATCCCTGGGGTATAAGAGCCTTGATATCTGCTCCAATATGTATAATAGGCTAGAAGGAGATAATAAAGAGGTTCCTACTGTAATTCAGAAAATATTATAGCAAAAACAAATGGAGAGAAAGTCAGGAAGAAATATAGAGAAGATAGCAGACAAAGTTAGATAGATGATAGGTAAGTAGGTAGGTAGGTAGGAAGATAGAGAGAGAGATAACAGATGGTACAGTAAATACATACACATATCATAACAAGAAAAGAATGTATACAGAGATAAATGTATTTCATAAGAACAAATGTATATAAGGTGTGTATATATATCAAATATATACAAATATCTACATCATTTTTATTGTCCTCATTTGTTATACGCACAGTTGTTTTATGAAGGAAGTTTGAACACCTAATTGTTAGATTCAAATAGGAAATAATGATAAAGCAAGCAGCTAAGAGGATGATCCTGAATAGCAAATTAGAGTGAACTGGAGAGATTGTCCAGGCCAAAAAAAGGAAGAATTCTGCAGGTTGGAACCAACAAAGCAAGAAGACAGAACAGGTCAAATACTATGGGAGACGGTAATACTGTCAAACTCTCATTGCCTGGGAGAATAGTAGGAAATAGTGTTGGGTCAGCCTTTTTAGCTGTCAATCACACTACAACAAAGGCACCAATGATAGCCTTTGCTGGAGAGGTTGTGGAGAAAGGGGTACACTCATCCATTGCTGGTGGGAATGCAAACTTGTGCAACCACTTTGGAAAGCAGTGTTTCGGTTTCTCAGGAAATTCGGGATCAACCTACCCCTGGATCCAGCAATACCACTCTTGGGAATATACCCAAGAGAGGCCCTATCATACAACAAAAGTATATGCTCAACTATGTTCATAGCAGCATTGTTTGTGATAGCCAGAACCTGGAAACAACCTAGATGCCCTTCAATGGAAGAATGGATGAAGAAAGTATGGAATATATACATATTAGAGTACTACTCAGCAATAAAAAACAAGGACTTCTTGAATTTTGCATGCAAATGGATGGAAATAGAAAACACTATCCTGAGTGAGGTAAGCCAGACCCAAAAAGAGCAACATGGGATGTACTCACTCATATTTGGTTTCTAGCCATAAACCAAGGACATTGAGCCTATAATTAGTGATACTAGAGAAGCTAAATAAGGAGAACCCAAAGAAAAACATATAGGCATCCTCCTGAATATTAATCTTCAGCAGGTGATGAAAGGAGACAGAGTCAGAGACCCACATTGGAGCACTGGACTGAAATCTCAAGGTCCAAATCAGGAGCAGAAGGAGAGAGAGCATGAGCAAGGAACTCAGGACCGCAAGGGGTGCACCCACACACTGAGACAATGGGGATGTTCTACTGGGAACTCACCAAGGCCAGCTGGCCTGGGTCTGGAAAAGCCTGGGATAAAACCGGACTCTCTGAACATAGCGGACAATGAGGACTAATGAGAACTCAAGAACAATGGCAATGGGTTTCTGATCCTACTGCATGCACTGGCTTTGTGGGAGCCTAGGCAGTTTGGATGCTCAACTTACTAGACCTGGATGGAGGTGGGGGTTCCTTGGACCTCCCACAGGACAGGGAACCCTGATTGCTTTTCGGGCTGGGGGGGACTTAATTGGGGGAGGGGAAGGGAAATGGGAGGCGGTGGCGGGGAAGAGACAGAAATCTTTAATAAATAAATAAATTTATAAAAAAAATAAAAAAAAACAAAGGCAGCTGAGCACCCACCATCAAGGAATTGTGTATAAAGCAAGACAGGAACTGAGCCACAAGTTCTTAAAGATGTATACACTGTGAGGGTTTCCGACTTTCTAAGAGGTGGTACCAGAGGAGAGGAGCAGAGAAGTTGGGGCTAAAGAATACTATAAGAGAACCTAGTAGAAAGGCAACCAAAGAAAAGAGGAGTTAGAGATGCCAAACCTGACTGCCCCAAGACAGACAGCCTACCGCTCAGGGACTATGCCATCTAACAGCAGCGGCAACAACAGCAGTAATCATATTTTTTCATTGTTTTTTGTTTGTTTATGAGGCACGATCCCACTGTGGAACCCTGGCTGCCCTTGAACTTTCTATGTTCCCGCCTCAGCCTCCCAAAGTCCTAGAATTATAGGTATGTTCCAACATGTCTAGCTAATAGTGTACTTTTAAACAGTACTATATCCCAAACTCTGCTACTGTTCTGGAAACATTTATAAAACATGTTTTCTAATTTGCCTTCTCAGTTAGCATGAAGCATGTAGTAATTTCCAAGAAATGACTCATGTTCTAAGCCAAGCTTTCATGCATATTCCTAGAATATAGATATTTAGACACTATTGTTTCTGCTTTTTAGAAATAGGTTTTTACTGGTTGAACAGAATCATTAGTGGTATAGCTTAGATCATTGGCTTACTACTAGTCAATAAAATCCTGTTGGAAGGATTCATTGCCTTCTGCTCTCTATGAGAGTCTTCTGCTCACTCATATAGGATTGAGTGGAGCCCAGAATGTTCTTCTCTATCTCTCTGGAAGAAACAGTCTTTGAGGACTAGTCTGTACTTTTTAGAACTGGTCATACCTTTTCTGAAGCATTCCCAAGCCTTAGATGTATGCTGGATGCAGGAGAGTTTCATGCTGGAGAGTTCGATGGCTGGGAGGAATAACCTGTATTCATAAGGGAAGGTGGCCAATAAATTGCTTTCCTTATTCCAGTGGTATTTCTGAAGAGCTTGGGATGCATCTTAAAGGCCAACCACAAATTAGATGGACCACAGGTCATTGCTGCTGAGTGGCTTACAGTTTAAGGAAGCAATTTTCTCTAGAATGCAAAAGGACAGTGTGTTTTAAAAAGGTTGCTGAACCTATTCAAGCTAGGACTCGCTCTGTAGCATGTTTGATAAATGTTATGCAAATGCTTCCAATACCTACATGAGATGTTCACCCAGCAAATGCTCTTAGAGCTTTCATACATCCAGTAGGATATATGTCATGCTGCAGAATATAATTAAGGAAGGAAAAAACAAACATATTTTTATTTAAAATCCAAATATTACAAGGGGAAAGAGTAATTCTAGAGCTAAAATAAACCTAGCTAACAACTCCTTTAAGCCACAAGCCGACATCCTGCTCCCAGGGCTTGCTCTAATGTAAAACAGTCCTCCAATTCACCACCACAATCCTTGTCACCCTGATGTCCACATCTGGAAAGCATAGAGCAGAACACGGCTATTTATCAGGATGGACTATGTCATCCACAATCACTCATACAAACAAGGAAGGGTACAGGATACCAAAGTAGTTTTGCGAACCCTCAAGTCCTTCCTGCCTACCAGTACCCTCCTATAGGCTGGTGTGGACACTGACTTTGGTCCATCAGTGACCATAAGAAAAAATCATTATCATTCAGAAACCATGGGCTAGTCTGCAAAAGAGAGACAGAACAGTGGTTGTGCAATAGAAGGACAAAGTGGCAAGAGTAAGTTCTAATGGGTAGTGTGGTTGAGATGAAGGAAATCACTGAGCTGATTTCCTTGTCTTTTGAAATGCCTTTTTGCTCTTCATCCTGAGTTTTCTACAGTGACATCCCCTATGCCTGATATTTTTGAAATCACATAGCTATCATATGTTTGCTTTGGTTTTGACTCAGCTTTGAATGAACATATCAAGGCATGGACAGTATAGGAAAAGCTGATCAGAGCCATGAAGGCAATGGGTATACCAGTTCTCTGGGTGTGTATGCCTTACTCTAATATCTGGCATAGTTGACTCTAGCCATTAAGAAATACTTTCAGAGCCAGGCGGTGGTGGCGCACGCCTTTAATCCCAGCACTTGGGAGGCAGAGACAGGCGGATCTCTGGGAGTTCGAGGCCAGCCTGGTCTACAAGAGCTAGTTCCAGGACAGGCACCAAAGCTACGGAGAAACCCTGTCTTGAAAAACCAAAAAAAAAAAAAAGAAAGAAAGAAATTCTTTCAGAATGGATAAAGAAAGTGTGGTGCATTTATACAATGGAATACTACTCAGCAATAAAAAATAATAATGACATCTTGAAATTTGCAGGCAAATGGATGGATCTAGAAAAAACCATAATGAGTGGAGTAACCCAGATTCAGAAAGACAAATATAATATGTACTCACTCATAAGTGGCTTTTAGACATAAAGCAAAGAAAAACCAGCCTGCAGTCCACAACCATGGAGAACCTAGACAATAAAGAGGATCCTAAGAGAGACATGCTTGGATCTACATAGGAAGTAGAAAAAAAACAAAATCTCCTGAGTAAATTGGGAATGTGGGGTCATGGAAATGGGTAAAAAGGGAGAGGGGAGAAAGAAAGAGGAGTGGAGAAATATGTTTAGCTCAATAAAAATAATTAAAAAAGAAAAAATACTTGCAATATTGTTAAGAGAGGGATAAAGAGGAACACACGATGGAAGAGAGATCACAGCAAGTAAAATGAAAGCCCATGGCCAAGAGCTAACTTGTCAACTCAGAGAGCCACTTCTAGGTCCTCAAGGGGGGTGTGGAGTTTGGCTGAGTGGCAGAGTCACATCCCCTAGGAATGAGATAGGTGCCTTTCATTGTCTAGGGCATATGCAATTGATTTTTAACTAAATGTTTCCATACTAATTTTGAGTAGATGCTGGGGCTGTCATAGGGGTTGCAATCTCCTCAGCAATAGATTCTTACAAACAAGAATCTTAAACTCTTTTTAACATAGTTAGTGCTTTAGGATTTCCATAACTTCTTAATGTCATGTACCCAGACATGCGTGTAGTCAACACACACAGATTTTCCTAGACCCCACTGTCTCAAAGGCGATCTAGCATTTAAGACCACCTCTAAAATGCATTGTTCCTAAAAACAGAGCAGATCTCCCAACAATTTGCCGCGAGATGGCTTGAGAGGAAAATAGTCACAGCACCGTAATTGAATTTTGAAAATATTTCAATGTTTTCTTAGTGTAATGCCAATGTTTTTAGCAACCCTAGTGTGGTGAAGCAGATAGGGTTTCTGCCTCAAGAAATCACAGCCAAATGAAAAGGTCCCAGCTGGTATGCCTTTCAGTGCAAGGCTGGCACGACCTTTCGGGGCCCACCTTGGCAGCTTAGGAGAAAGGGAAATTCCTTAGCCTCAGTTGTCTTGTCTAATCAGGCTCTAGAGTGATGGGGCCTCGGAATCTCCCTCTGAGAAAGCAGTACCAGGTAATTCTTGTTGTATAAACTTTGGCTTTTACTTTTAGATCTCATGGTTGGAGAAGACATCTCCCACCTAGCTGTGGTGACGGACCCCATCAACTCAACCCTCTGGAAGCTCTAATGTGCAGAAAACTGTAGCCTACTGCACCTGGAATGGCTGAGTAAAAGGATATTCAATCAAGAGCTTCTCTTTGGCCCCAGAGGACAGGAGCAAACTGCAGCAGAAAGGACAGGAATGTGACTCAAGGAAACATCACAAATACACCCTCAGAATTTAGGTGTCTGTGTACCCATTGAGGCCAAATCCATCTCTTGTGATTCCAGGTACCACCTGTTGAAGGGGGTATTGTGTTTCATATGTTTCATGGAAGGAGAATTCTTGATCAGCAGAACCAAGTGGTCTGCCTACAGTAGAGATTTTAATGCAAATCCCTTAACCCCAGGTCCAAAATTGTTAGATTCTTTCAACTTCAGAGCAATGTTGCTGCAGGTCCATACTGGGGATGCATTGTCTCACTCAACAGGACTGGAAAAAGGCAAGTCAGCTCTGATCCCTGGGAACCATCTTGGTTATGCTAGAGGTCAGCACCCCAAGTGGCTTCAGGCAGGCTATCATTGCCCATGTAATTGTTTGTGCTTGGCTTTGGGTTTGTTGTTGTTGTTTGTTTTTCAAGTCGGTATTCTTCTGTGGCTGTTCCTGCTTTGTAGACCAGGCTGTCCTTAAAGTCACAGAGACCTCCCTGCCCTTGCCTTCCAAGTGCTGGCATTCTAAGTCACACTCCAGGGTTGTCCTTGATGTGCCCTGACACTCACCTCCAGAAAGTAACCTAGTTACACATCAAAATATTCTTGTATTTGCATACCTATTTCCCATTTTTATTTCTATCGCCTTAGGCCAAAACTCCCAAAAGAATCTTAACTGACCACTGCTCTTCCATCTTTCCATTTTTGACATCACCCATCCAGTCATAGCAATCAGCTCTCCCCACAACATCCTACACTTTGTCACTTCCTTATCTAAACCTTTAACATCTGGCTACTGATCTTAGGATAAAACTAGGTTTCCTACCACTGTGCACAGCACCTCCAATAGCTGTGGCTCAGGACCCTCTCCTCCTCACCCGGGCCACTTCTCATCTTGTCCCCCCACCCCCCCCCCCCGCTTCAGGTGTCGTAGCGCTTGTGTCTTTTAAAATTCCGCTCTGCGTTCCTCTCTGTTCTGCGGCCTTAATATATTTTGGTCTTTCCCAGGGGAGCACTTTTCACATCTTAATGCACTCACTTAGCTCCCCCAGTCTTCAGATCTCAGTTCATTATCATGGCCCTGGGGAGAGTTCTTCATTATTCCTACCCCCTCTTCCCCAGCACTAAATCAGTTCCTCCTGTTCCTTTCTCCCCTGGATCCCGTACTTAGGACAGTTGACAATCGCTCCTTGCCTGGTGGTTGCCTGTATCACCCACTAGAATATGACTTATATTAAAATGGAGACAATGCCAGTTTTGTCCAGTGTTATCTTCTCTCCAGACTCTGGTGCAAAGACTGGATGGAGAAAAATAACAGTAAGTATTACTGTGCTTGCTGCTGCTGTTGCTGTTGCTGCTGCTGCTGCTGATGGTGATGGTGATGGTGATGATGACGATGACGATGATGATGATATAAAGAGACTACCTGGTGTCCATCCTGGTTCTGAGATTTTTGCTTGCTTGCTTGCTCTCAAACTCGAAGCAGTTCATGAATGAGTTCGTCTATGCTACTTAATGAATGAATACGCCTCATTTCTCTGAGTTACATTTTCCTCTTGACAAATTGGAGAAGTATGCAAGTGAATCACATCCTAAGTTGAAGTATATTGCTTTCCCCTAATTGTCTGTGATTGAGAGAATGGAATCTCTTAGTTGATTCCGGAGAATGTGAAAATACACATGCATGTCCATATACTTCTACATTGGCCCGAAATAGCGTTTTCCAGCATGTTTGTTTCTGGGTTATTGTTCTGCTTTCATATACAGACAAGAAGAAAAACTAAATTAAAAATACAAAGCATTTTTTTATCAATGGATGTATAATCATTGAAAATGAAAATTATTTTTGAAGAAAACAGTAAGATTTTATCATAGCAAGTTGGGCTTTGAAGGGATACAAAAACATTCTTACGATTGAAGGTACCTTTTTGCCTCTTCCCAGAATCAAGTTCTGTCCTCTTGATCAGAATAAGATTGTACTTCTCTTTGAGAATGAATATTCTGAAAGAAACAATGAGAGAAGGAAAACGGGAGTGAAAGAAAAATAGGGAGGGAAGGAGGAAGGGAAGGAGGATGAAGGAGCAGACTGGTTGACTGATGACAGCCTCCTGTGAAAGATGGAGGGCTGGGGCTAAGAAGCAGATGAAAGCCAGGCACCTGCTCACAGCACTGTGAGCAGCCCTGTGCCTCTCCCATCCAGCCTGACCACTCTTCCCACGATGAAAACTTTCTTACATTCTTTCCTCTCTCTCTTGATTGCCATGTGGAAAGATGCCAAGCCAGGCTCATCACTGTCCCGTTTTATATCTGAACAGAGGAGACTAGGCATGAACACCCTCTGTCCCCCCAGGGAGCACACTGTTGATGATGGGAAAAGGTGACAGTCTTTGGGAGAAACAGGTTCTAGAAAAAAAAAGGATGTTTTGGAATTGGAGCTGGAATAGAGGCAGAAGGTTGACACGCTATGATGGGAGTGAGGACAAGGGGGAAAATATAAGACAACAACAATAGAGGGCACTTTCCTGGTATAAGAAGTATGGGCACACCCCAGGAAGAAGGATGCTTCCAAGTGAGCTAGGCTCTAGGTATGTAGGGAATGATGGTGTGGCCTAAGAGGAGGAAGTTGGAACTTAGGTTGGAACTATTTTGGAGAATCTTGAATAACAAGATTGAAGACTGGCTAAGCACCATTGAAATGTCTACAAATTAGACATCAAGAAGATGTTTAATTTAATATGGCAATTAGGTAGAAGACGATGCAGATGCAGGAAGGCAGAACCCAATGAACAAGAGTTTCCAGCGGAAGAGGCTGACACTGTAGGGTGCTGTACTGTGCAATACTGAGCAACACCAAGGACTTGATCTATTCTGTACCAGTTGTGACTGTCAACCATACTCCCTCCACCACCATCTAGTTCCTACATGACACAGCACCTTGAAAATTATTGATCTTGGCAATGGCCAGTGATGACTGACTCAAGAGGATCACAAAGGAGAAAAATGTGACCGCCAGGATCACAGATGCTTTAATCTCTATAAATGTCACAACATGCAAAGGTGATATATGCCCAAGGAAATGTTCAGATGTCAACTTTGAATGATTAGAAAATCAGCATCAACATTCACCAGAAGGAGTGCGGGTATGAGCGAGAAGAGCACCAAGAAAGCACAGGCTTAAGTGCTTGGTTTAGCGGAATAAATAAAAGTGTTCTGTGAGCAGTCATTCTCTCAAGACGTCATGAGCGGATAAAGACACAGGTGAATGGCGTATATCCAGGGAGAGAATGGAAGGTAGACATTGGGTGTTGTGAGTGTATAAAATCACCGAAATAGTAAATCTTTTTTTTTTTTTTTTAGATGATGAAGGGGCAGAGAGAATGAGTGCCATGAGGTGCCAATTTCTGGATAATGGCATGAACATACAGCATTTGTGGAGATCTATGCGATACCCAGATAAGATTAAGCTAGCCAAAATTCTAGCATAGCTGAGGGGGGAGCTAACAGGAAGCCCCCCCCCCTAGCTGAGGAGCTATTGGCAGTTGATAGCTGCTGTGGGAGGGAGAATCATTCTTCTTTAGTGGTAGTCACAAAGAGGTTGCCCATGCTCCGGTGGATGGCTTACACCCATGCCCCTATGGGTCCATATCTCAATTTGAGTACAGGCGTAAAACAACTGATATCAAATTGGGAGCTTCAGAAACATCAAATGCAAATGTTTCTCCTGCCCCTTACAGTGTGGGTATCCTGACCACTCTGATTTTGATTTCTCAGTAATAATTGTGGTCCATACTGCACTCTCAAACTCCATTGTGAATGTCCTATAATATTAAGCACAAGTACATGTTAAACAGTAGGGGTGCTCACTTGCGTAATGCTTGGAATGCGAGGGAAAAGAACAGATCCGGGAGAAGAGGAGTGGCTGACATATTAGGAAGACAGCCTCGGAAGCTCAGGCCCACAGGCTAGAGAGGAGTACAATTCTGTGAGTGGAATCGTGGAAACATTGTCAGTTGGCTCTGAGTGAGTAGATGAGGGTGCCTGAGAAACAGCTGGTATCGGCATTTGAGTTGAGTTAGTAGCTCACTGATGGTGATGTCTAATTGACTTACGAGTGAAAAATGAGTAGCAACAAACCTAGATCATTTCCCCCATAAATTTGGTGAAAACACAATGCCACAAATGGGAGACAGTAAGACTGGGAAGAGTTATAAAAATGAACTAGAACCTACTACTCAAAGTTTGGAAGGATCTATGGTAAGGTAAGACATGATGGCATAAAACCCAAGTCTCCAAGTGGAAATTTCTAATAAGGTATGTGTTGATTGTAGGCACATAAATCTTTTTAAGGCAGACATTACAAAAAGATTCACTGTAGGCATCTTGTTGTGTTTTACACACACACACACACATACACACACACTTATACACACATGCATCTGGTAGTGTTACACACACACACATACACACACAAACACACACACATGCTTCTACCCTCCATGGGGCTCTGTGGTCAATAAGAGTATAGCAAATGCTGTTTTAAATAAGACTGGGCAAGCATAGTGCCTTAACTTGCCTGTAAATCCATGAAGCAAAAATATGCACCAAATCCCAAAGTTAGTAAACAACGGAAACGGTTTGCTAGAATTTCTCCTGACTTGTGTTTGGAGCAAAACTTTAAAATAATTTGCCCTCAAACAAAGCCAGTCACTATCCTTTTTAACATGGTTAGTGTATTGCATCAGCGCTTTGGCAAAAGGATCCCAGGCACTGTAGCTCGTGTCCTTCCCTCGCGTGGAGTAACTGAGGTGGTGTAGCTACAGTTCTCTCCACATCTCTGTCACATTGGCTCAGATAATGCTACACATCCAAGCCTATGGTGAGGTTGCTTCAGGAACCCTCCACCCGGTAGCTATCACATATTTTAGACATCAGAAAGGGAACTGAAATAAAAATACAATTAATTCTCCAGGTTGACACTTGGCAGAAAATAATCTCTATGATGTATTTAAAGTCAACAGGAGGTGCTAGAAACGATGCGCCTTCTGGCACCCCTATGAATTCTAACAGGCTATTCTGAAATGCCTTCCCATGGGGCGGGGGCAAATTTGTGATGCAGGCCCCTGTAGAAATACCTGGGTGGGTGGAGATGGAAGCCGAAGAAAGGACAGTTTCTACGTGGAGTCAGAAATCATGGTCACTTTTGATCACTGTTGGCTCTTATAGAATACTAATCAGATGAATCCTTTTGCAGAGTCATGGCATTTTTTGATTTATTCTTTGTTTTTTTCATGGTGTGTGTGTGTGTGTGTGTGTGTGAGAGAGAGAGAGAGAGAGAGAGAGAGAGAGAGAGAGAGAGAGAGCGAGAGAGAGAGAGAGAGAGAGAGAGAGAATAAAAGAGAGAGATTTTACTTTCTTTTCATTTAGGACTTTTTTCCTCTAGAAAATTGATTATAGACCAATTTAAAAGGATAATCTTGAAGAACAGAAGTAACTTTATTTAAAAACATTAAATATTTTTTTAAAAAAAAAACGTTTGTGCTGATTCTGAACTCCATGAGAGAAATCTAGAATTCCTTTTGCTCCTTAAGACAAAGGGAAATCTATGTCCTGTTGATAGTTGGTATTTTCTTCTCTGAGAGTCTCTGGGCATTCTCTATATACAGAGAGATCATGGAAATTTCTGTGACTATTTTTTTTTAGGACCTCGTCCCATGCAACCACCCACACAAGAGCTGAAATGATAATCGCGCACACAAGTCAGCACACTGTTCTATGACCTCAGCATGCTTTTACAACCCCTTGTGAAAGAGTTCTGACAGACAGGCAGGACAGTGATACATCACTTCTGCACTGGCTAAGGCTCAGGCATTAAGAGGTGGCCTGAAGCCACAACAGTGAGGAACAGGTTCTGTCCCCTGAGCTCTTGCAAATGCAGACTGCCTTTGGAGGGAGAGGCAGCTGGACAGACTAAGCCCATTTTCTTGGTAACTGGAGAAATGACCTAAGTGTGTCTTGAGTAAACTCTTGAGCTTATTCCAGGTCACTCCAGGTCACTGCTCTTCCCCTCCTGCACACAGGGCATCAGACACACCTATGCTGCAGAAGGCAGGGGTTATGATGCCCCTTGTGCCCTCAGAATCCTTCAGCATCCTACTGGGACCACTCTGTGGATTTTCTAACTGTATTTTCTTTACCTCTATCCCTTGCTCCAATCTATTCTTTATATGACCCATGACCTTTCTACAGGAAGCTTAGAATTTATTGTATTTTAGATTAGAACTCTGTACTTGCTCTCCATGATGAAGAGGTCAAAGTCATTTCTCATAATCTTCATAGAGGAAGCTTTTTCCTGCCATCTGCATTTCTTTCTAGTTTTAACCCCCACGTTTTCTTCATCCCTCACAGTGGACCAGCCCTATCAAATCCCAGGGTTCTATGACTATTAGATTCTTTCTCAACTCAGAGGCTGTGCACAAACTTTTGCTTTGGAACATCCCCCATGACATCTCTCCCTAAGGAATCCCAACTCATCCTGCAAGATTCAAACTCCAATCCCACTTCCTCAGTAAATCCTTCATAGAAACTTCTCATCATCAGGGCAGGGAGCACAAGGGCCTCTGGCATTCCCTTGCTCCTGCCTATATACTTTTGTGAGTGACAAGGTGGCTTGTCATGCTCAGAAGATATACTCCCTCTTAAATACCATGAAGTGAAACCAAGCTCTGGACATGTTAATTTTTTTCTGGCCTGGGGCAAACCCCCTCATATCTAATTCAGTTTCCTAAGCTGAGAATGAGAATAATGGAAAATGTTGCATAGGATTATTGTAACAAATGAATTTTCAAATATGTTAAATCCTCAGAAGAGGTTCTTATTCAGTGTGAGCACCCAGTAAACAATAGATACCAATGTTGGGCCCACTAACTTTTGATATTTTTGTCATTTGTTTGGGTGGACCTTTATCTAGAGAAGAGAATGAGGATCTCCCCTAATCATTTTATGATCATATAACCATAGTGCCTATCTAGTCTATGTCACAGGGCCTGAGCAAGTGTTTATTGAGTTGGTACGTTGTTTCTGGGCAATAAAATATCTCCATGACTGCAGAGATTATATCTCAAGGAACGTTTTCTTCCCTCCTTTTGCTCTCTCCGAGGGAAGAAAGACATTACATAAGTCCATTAACTGCTCTTTCCTAAAGAGAGACTCTCGAAGCCAATGCATGAAGCTCTTGGTGGCATGAGAATTTGGCAGCGGGTCGAAGTCCTGGTTCGGACAGAGCTCACGACATTGCAACATTCTCTTCTACTCATTTGTTCAGATTACCTTCCGAATCACCATCATGTGCCAGGGAGCATTCTGGGTACTGGAGAGAAAGCATTGCATAAGATCAGCAAGGTTTTCATTTTCCTATACTCATATTAGAAGGAGAGGGTGCAAAAGGAAGGAAGGGAGAAACGAATATAGTTTGTCTATCTTTAAAAATAAAAAAGCCCATAAGGCAAGTGATTTTAAATATTTTTAAAGCATTAACTGCTCTTTATTTAAATTATCACAAGACTCCAAAGGTGTAAAAGGGAATAAATCATGACTGCTGTGTCTGTAAAGAGACACCACAAACTTCAACCGGCCCATATTTTCACTCCTATCCCCGCTCCATCGGCAGCAGGAAGTCTCTTTTCAGGAGAAGAGAAGGGGCCATCAGATACATGTTCTGTCCTGGACCCTCTGGACAAGGAGAGGTGACTGGGAAATGCCCTCACTGGGTGTGTCATGAACTGTCTGCAGACAAGAAAACCCTTCACATGGCTAGATTCTACCATGAATACATACGGTTGCCAGTATTGTCAGAAGGATGGTTGGGATCTACTATATGAGTGATTCCGCCTTGTCTCAGAACCTAGTTTCTTCCAGAGTAGGCCATGACTGCTTTGGGGACGCACCCATTCAACTGGTTTGCCCAGACGCTACCTCTCTGCCACACCTCCAAGAAACATCCCAAGCCCTTCCTTTGTTGCAAAATGATTCAGTGTCATTTCCATAGACACGGGGATCTGAGCATTTGTTAGCACATGCCACCTGGGTATATTAGGAGACTTAAAGGGAGCTGTCTTTTTAAGATATCAAGACAGCCGGAATAAACTCTTATGGACATAAAAGATTCGCCGAGTCTAGCATGGTTCCCATAAGCCAAGCTCTCTCCTATGCAAGCTGCATTGCTGGTAATAATCTCAAAATGAGTGGGAGCGTGGCTAGTGTGAGAAGAGGGACCGACGAGAATGTGAGGTGTAGGGCATGGGAATGCGTGCCTATCATTTCAGTACTTTGGAGGCTAAGGCAGGAGGACAGCGGAGAGTTTGAGGACAGCCTGGGGTACATAGCAAGTTCCGGACCAATCTGGACTGTAGATTCAAATCCTGTCTTAAAAATAAATCAGAAAGTTTGGCAGTATGTGTATGTATGGGGGGGGGCAGATCTGAAGGAAGATGAAGAGAGGAATTGGTAGTTGGTATGATCAAGATACACTGTATATAAGTATCCAATTGTCAAAGAATAGATGAATATTTTTAAAAAAACACGAATAGATAGATACATAGATACATAGGTAGATAGATAATAAAAGAATGACCTCTAGGAAGAACTCACCAGAGATAAAATTCTTGACCTATGACCCATGGACTTGTTGCATTGTGTCAGGACTCTGCTAGCCAGGCCTGCAGAAAGGAGGGAGACATCCAGAAAGATCAACCTGTAGGAGACATCTCTAAATTAGGTCATCTTCCTGAAATTAGATCTCAGCTCAAGATCAAAATATCCATTCAAATTCCAGGTTTCCTGAGAAGCAAGTTCATTCACATTACCAATATATGAGACCAAGTGTGGCATGTCATTGTAGTATAAGGGGTACCCTTGACACTCTGGGCAGGCGCTTCACAGTTTACACAAGTCAATCTTAGGCATTATGAAGTGGATACTTCTTTACATTTTCCCCTGCATTTTTCTACTGAGTTGTGTTTACTACTGCTCTGTGATCTCTTTGGAGTTGTTTTATCTGTACACAATATGCCCAGAAAGAAAGTCCTGGTGAAAGAACTTTATATCAGTGTGGGTAGACTCAAGGACAGTCATTCTGGGGCTCTCTAAGGAGCCCTTGATGTCCAAGGATATTTGTGATCCTTCATCCTAGGAAGAGTGGGGATTGGCAGAGGAGCTTAGAGCAAGGAATGTAGAAGAAGTATAGAAATTGAACTGACGTGGTCAACATCAGGAAAAACCACTGGAATGTCCCCTATCCAATTTCCTCATTTGATCAGCCACTCCAGGCCCTAACTTGACCATTTTGCCCTGCTAGTCCACCAGTGTTCACAGAAGAGAAGCTACAATTGGGACTAGAGAGGAATAATTTCCTGGCATACTTTCCTGGGAAGCAGAAGAGTCAACAGAGGTGACAGGGCTTCTGGACATGATGTATCTACTCATTATAGCTCTGCCTCTCCTCAGCCAGTGTACCAATGTGAGAAACCTTCCTCTCAGTTTGTTCCCAATGGTCACACCAGTTCTGTTTTCTCACACCCACCTTGCAAACTATATATATTCTTATTTGACAAATAGGAGTATTTGACTCAGAAAAGTTATGTGAGCCAATTCTCAGAGCTCATAAGACATGCTAGAATTACTTACTTCTAAATCCCATATTCCTAACTACTCTATCATCAAGGTTATCCATGAAACAAGAGCAGGGACTTGAACTCAGGTCTCCTTTTCTAGTCCCAATGCCAACCGGAAGTGCCCCAGAGCACTTCCTCACATCCTTTCACTGAATATTTAGACCTTGTGCTTAGGCCTGGAATTTTGACAACTGGGTCCTCTTCCCCACCTGTCTATTTGATTCTTCAAAGATTCTGTTGGCAAGATACTACCCTTGGGATGTATCTTTTTGGGGGGGCGGGCAGGCTCTCATGGCCACTGGGAATTCTGCTTGAAGGCCTTGGAAAACATTTCTGATGACTCTAGAAAGAAGGAAGTGTCCAGTGGTTCTGGCTGGATTTTACCCAGAAAACCGTCCCCTTGTTTTACAGAAGCCAGGACAGGGGCTCGTGTGTTGTCTAGAGCTTCCCAGGACTGCAAGTGAACTGACATGCCTATTTGAGGTTACCTCTGGTCATTTGCAGCCTGAGATTAATGGGTCCCCAATCCTAATGCTGCAATGATGGCTATCACGCCCAGATTTTCATCTTAATCCGGAGAGATGAGCACACATCAAAAAGCTCAGCAGGTTGGCCCAGATCGTTATGATAATGATTAATAACAGGCTTGTTGATGGTGCTTCCACCTGCAAGGCTCCCCATTGCCTTTCTACAAAAGATTCTGGTGCTCGAAGGCAAAGGTGAAGATGACAGCGGCCCTGGGGACAGAATGGATTCCTTTAACTAAGTCAGTTTCTCTGTAATTCAAAACCAAGGCTGGTTCTGTACCATGGATTTGAAAGTCAGTTTGGCCATGAATATAGATAAAGGAACACTTCATAAAATAATGTATCATGTACCTTTCTTTGAGTATTTGTAAGTGTTCATATGTGTGCAATGTGTGTGAGTGCACATACACAAACACACACACACACACAAATGTGCATGTGGAGGCCAGAGGTGTTCTTTTGGAAACTTCCACCATCGTATTTTGTTGTGTTTGCTTTGTTTTTTGAGATAGGGTCTCTCATTGATCCCGGGCTAACCAGTTTGACTAGGTAAGCTGGCTACTGAGGCATGGGAAACACTTTACTAACTGAGGCCCCTACTCTGTCCCTGAATCGTAGAAATGTCTAAGACAGAATGTGTTATGTTGATGTTATCAGCATCTGTCTTTCCATCTAGAAACTGGAATACACCTTGCTATTTGTAACATTTAGCCCAGTGTCCCCAGCCTCGTAGCTACTCAACACGTTAGCCGTCATGCTAACCTCGAGAGGATGAGTCATGGTCACCTTTATGTTAAAGATAAGAAAACAGAAGTCTATCTTGTGGACATGGATTAACCAAGGTCACTGGCCCAATGACTGGAGCAATCTTGAAACACTGCACCCTGACTAAGCTCAGACTTCACTTTCCACAGCACCTTACAAAGTCTGAGACTGACAACCCCATCAGAAGCAGGCCTCCCCAAAAATCCACTATGAGAAAAGTTTGAGAGTTATGGCCTGCTGTCTGTGTGACCAAATTTCCAGCCTACCTTGCACCATCCCAGAGAAAAGTCTGTGTATCTGGTTTATTTATTAAGTGAAATTAGATAAATCATACTTTCAAATAGTTGACCCAGAAATTGGGAGAGCATTTTCGCCTTGGGTTCCTTCATTTAGCCTTGGCATTGAGAGAAATGAAAAGAAAGCTTCATTTTTTAGTATTATGTAAGAAGAGAAATAATTCTAAGGCACAGGTCAGCATTGCTCATGACATCAGGAAGTATTGAGCAAAGCCACAATTGGTACTGACTATTAAGTAACATCAAAGGGACAGAGAAGTACAATTTTACTTGGGGGACACCGAGTTTTGAGGATTTGTCTGTCTTGGGCCGTCAGTCTTGTGATAGTTACTGATGTCTAGTCATTGATCCCAAACACAGAGCATTGATTTGTAGGCAGCAGTGCACTTTCTCCACAGTCTCTGCTGCGCATTGGCCAAGGAAGAAGATGAATGGATTAGGAGAGAACCAAGCTTATGCGCTTGGCTTCTTTTATTCCTGGAATACACAGCAAGTGTCCTTAGTAAAAGCTGTCCTGGATTAGTGACTGTGGGGGCAGAGTGGTTCTAGATTGGTGGCTGATCTCTACTGGCTCAAATGAACATGACAAGTCAGGTTCCCATAGAGGGAGGAGATAACTCATGCCTACTTTTTTTCCACTGCTTTGGGCCATGACTCTACTCTTTTATTCCTGATGGAGATACATCTCAATAAAATCATTCTAAGTTGAAAGTATATTTTTTTAAATGCACTTAAGACATCTAATTTAAAAAACATCATAGCTTAGCAACATGGCACACTCTAAGATCTTGGCGGTGTGCCTTTTTGAGCATGTGACTGGTCATGTGACTGGACAGCAACTGTGATCCAGCACTGAGAGTGTCATGCTATGAATATTCAAAAGAGAGGGACAATTTCTATTGCTCAGTGTATATGACTTCTATATCAGCATAATGTCAAACATTATAAAGTTGAATCCTTTGTAATCACAAATTAAGGACTTTATCTCCAAAGGATCAACTTGAAGAAATAAATTTTTATTTATTTGGTGAAAAATAGAATTGTTTTCAGTCATTCTTAACAAAAGAGAAAAGGCCTTTATCTGGTTGGTTGTTTTGTTGTTTGGTTAGTTGGTTGGTTGGTTGATTGACTAGTTAGTTGAGTGGTTGAGTGGGTGGGTGGTTGTTTGGTTGGTTGGGTAGGTGGGTGGGTGGTTGACTGACTGGTGGAACTAGGTTTCATGTGTGGTAGAGACAGTTCTCTGACTCACGATCTTCCTGCTTCAGCCTCCCCAATCCTGAGAGTGTAGGTATGTACTCCCACACCGGCCTCTAGAAAGCAGCTTTTAAACTGCAAGGGACCAGGGTTAAGAGTCAGGCTATCCTAAGTTCAATCTTTAGTCCAGGGTGTTTGTGATCAGCAGCTGCTTAGCCTCTCTCAGCTTCTGTTTCCTCATCTTCAAAACGAGAACAGTAATTTCATTCTGTAACTGTTGGCTCTGAAAACTAGCTTTAAATCTATTAACACTGCAGAACATTCAAAGGATGTGCTATTTCTTCTCCTCTTTTAGAACCTTTAATATTAAGTTCAAACACAACAAACAGTCTTGAATAAATAGATGTAAACATGGGCCTTTCTTTTTAGTATAGTCAGTTGAGGGTGATTCACTTGATAATAAAAGCATGTTGTTATAGGCTGCCTGGCACACTCATGACCAGCTGATGTGATTGACCACTCTGCTCCTTGAATGAGACTACAACCTTTTCTGCTAACAACCCTGGGTCAGACCTGTGTTGTAAGACAAGGGTGTATCCTTCAGGGTACTTGGTCATTTTCTATATGTGTTAAAGGCGATGTAAAGTTTGATGATGACCACACCCAGCAGAAGTACCTTTGCACTTTATGGAGGAGAGAGATGGGGATGCTGCGGTACCTATGTGTATGATGATGGCCCATGTTTGAGTTTGTCAAGTCAACCTAATTGCCTCCATATTTTTGTACAGATTCTTTAAAATTCAGTGCTTGAATTTTGACCTTCCCAAGGAGAGGATCTTTGGAATGGTTCTTGGGTGACTAAGCTTCAGTCTGCTTTACTTTCCTAGGCCCCATCACAGCTTCTGATGGACTTCAAAGCCTCCTTGAGAACATGCAGAGAGGCGCGTGTGCATACATGCATACATGAATATGTGATGTAAAAACCACAGTGAAGTTCTTGCAGTGTTCTGAAATACATAGAGCTCTTCTACTCTGTCACATTTTTGCCCATTCCTTCCCCTTTTTCTGGGACATGGTAGGGCCTCTCATTCCCATTCAGTCTTTCTTGAGTCCTGCATTTCCTTCCAGTGCCTTGTCTGTCTTCTCCAAAGGACTCCAGAATGTACCTCTGTCTCCTAAGCCTGAACATTTTCTTATTGCAATGCGTTCACACCAGAAATTAATCACCTATTGGTGACTTAACTTTCCACACCAATGCTGAGTTTGTCAAGGACCTAGAACATAATTCATCTCAGCAACCCCAGTCCATCACAACACCTGGAACACTAAAGACTTCAATATATAGCAAACGAATGACTGACTGACTGAATGAATGAATGAATGAATGACTCAGTGGCTGAATTATGGTTCCAGTGGCAGGCCCAGTCTTAGAAAGATTACAACAAAAATTGGGCAGGGCCTTTGTTTTATAAGGTATCTCAAGCATCAATCTCTAAAGCATAAAAACGTCGAAGAGGAAAGAGCTTCCGAAAGCAGGTGCGCTGGTTTGGATGACACAGTGATTCTCGAGTGGCTAATGGATCAGGTAATTTGTCCACTTTCCTGGAGTGATGTTTTAGGCTGGGGCTCGCCTTAGCTCCGAGAGCCCTGTGCATGACGCTGCATGCCTCCTTCAGTGTAGTTCAATTAAGCTTAATATCCTATGACTCAAGAGTTTGTACACCAAGGCTTGGCACTTAATATTGTAATTACCTCTTTTGATTAGAACTGCCTTTCATAAGCAAATCAAGCCAGTGGTTTGACAAGCTTGAGGAATTGCTTTGGGAGCTCACTCTACAAGTTCCACAGGGGAGTTATACTTAATGGTAATTACTGTCCAAACAAGATTCCAGTTCTCGAAGGACGGGATGTACTGGGAGGTAAGTGCGTAGGAGTCACGCACGAAGCCCGTTTCCCCTCTCGGGACAGGCTGTCAACAAGGAACAAGCTGGACGCATGCTCAGTGCAGTCAAGCGGGCCCACAGGCTGAGGGGCGTGGCCGGAGGCAGAGCTCGGCCTTCAGGGTTCAGTATATTGAAAAGAGTTATTTGGCCACCGTGTGTGGTGGTTTTGTTTCTCCTTCCTTCCACTGAAACTAGACGCACAGTTGGTAAAAACCCACTCATCCAATCTGTGCTAATTTTTGGAACTCTGTGGACAGTGGGATGTGAGTCCACACACTTGGTTCCCTGAGAGGCTCCTCAAATAACGTTGCGCTGAATATAGACACTAAAATCACAAAGAAACCAGTGGGTAACGATGCAGGACATGGTTTGGCTCAGAGTCTTTTAGGTCCTAGTCAGTGTGCAGCTAAAACAGCCCCGGAAGGATGAACGCAAACTCTACTGGTGATGCTCAGAGCATGCTAGGTCGCTTTGTACAAAGCAGATGTCTCTAAGCCGCAAGGGAGTCTTGTTACACAGAAATAATCAGCCTACAGATGAGCAAGGCTGCCTTTCTGGCCCCTTGGCCACGTGCAGGCTTCCCTGGGAAGCTGGACCAAGTCCCTTGTGTTAAAATGCACCATCTGCCTACAACACTCCAAGGAGGCTCTAAGAAAGAGTTACTAGTTCTCTTTTTCTTGGAGAAATTCTTTATATGTTGGGGCCCTTAACTCTCTGGAAACCCTATTTCTCATGCCAGAACATCACAACAGTGGCTCCCCACTGTCCACACGCCACAGAGTTGCTGCCCCTAAGCCCGGACTTTCCCCTCCATCAGCCGCAGTCCAAAGATTCTTTTAAAAATTTAACAGAAACAGAAGGGGGAAAAATACCACAAGACGAAGATTGCTAGCAGATGTTCTGGGGATGCTGGCAAGTAGACAGGGCATTGGAGGCTGAGGTTCCCATTTCTGCCCCTCTGGAAGGCTGCACAGAATTAGTGGGGACCCAGAGAGTACACCTCTATATACTGCCTTCCTTTTTCATCCTTTCAACAAATACCCTTCGAATAAGAAAACACACCACGCCTGCTGCTGAGCCTCAAAGGTAATAAGTAACATTTATAGAGAGCGTGTTAGATGCAAGACTCTACTCTAAACCCTCCACGGTTTGGAATATACTAACCCGGTTTCCATAACAACCTTCTTGCTAATCCTCGGATGGGAAAACAGTGATACGGAATGGTAAGATCATACAGGTGGGAGAAAGAGAGCTCAGCATTTGAACCTTGGCACTCTGATTCTTTAGCCTAAGCTGAAGGCCAGCAAGCTTTTCCTCGCAAAGGGCAAGATAAGGAATGGCCGAGACTTCATGAGCCAGATGTTTTCTTGCCATTACTCACCTATGCTACAACAGCTCAGAAGCAGTGCCGGGTAATGCATAAATAAACAGGCGTGGCTGCGCTCTGATATGACTACGCGCATGGGTACTGAAATCTGAATTGCATAGCATTTTTATGTGTCATGGAAGAGTCCTGGTCTGTTGAGAAATTTTTCCTAGTCATTTAAAAACATAAAACTCTTACAACATCACAGATTATATAAAATAAGCATCAGTCTAGGTATATTCTCAGTCTCTAAGGTTTCTTGATCCTTGGACCAGGTGATGTTAGAAAATAAGTATCGTTATCCTAAAGGGCCTTACAGCCTAGTTAGGGTGACAGTATACCGGCATGTGCATAAGCCTAAAGCCTCTGTGCATGTGTTGCTTATTTGGCCTGCATTGCTCCACCTGTAGCCTCCTCTGACCCTGGTTGAATCCTTCCTGTCTGCCTGGCTTAGCAGTGACCTTCTTCTTCCAAGCATCTTTTCGTGATGTTTGCTCTCTTACCAGGAACAATGTTTCTTCCTAGTCCTCTATCCTCTGTGTTAACAGTCCTTTTCGAGACAGGGTTTCTCTGTGCAGCTTTGGAGCCTGTCCTGGAACTTACTCTGTAGACCAGGCTGGTCTCGAACTCACAGAGATCCACCTGCCTCTGCTTCCTGAGTATTGGGATTAAAGGTGTGAGCTCCCACCACCAACTTGTTGTTAACCGTCTTACAATTATCTAACACTAAGCCTCCAGAGAGAAGTCAGGTCCCATGTACATGCTCTTCCCTGGATCCTAACCAGACCTTGACATGGGCAGGCCACACACTCGTTAATAGGATTAATTTAAGGATGGGGAGTCTTGCCTAGGGTAAAGGGAAAAATGAACTTCCAGAATAGGGTTGCATAAAAGAATACTCAAAGCCATTAAGATGGAGAAGAATGGTGTCCTTGGGGTACAGGGAAGCATGGCCAGTCAAAAAGCAGGGTGAGTAGGGATGAGCAGGTATGGCAGTTCATGCCTGTCATCCCAGCACTTAGAAAACTGAGGCAGGAGGATGACCATGAATTCAAGGCTGCAAAGTGCATGAGGCAGAATCAGACCAAGGAAAACATCAAAAACAATGCAAAAGAAGAGGAACGGGGGAGGAAGAGGGGGAAGAAAAGGAAATAGAGGAGGAGGTACAGCAGCCTGAATAATTACTAAGAAGTCCGACATGACAGGTGACTGGACCAGCAAAACACCAAAGCACGGAGCAAGTGCTGCAAGGAGCATGCTCGGAGCCAGCGCCCATGGTGGCAATATTTTCCCACTGGGCATATTTGCATACTTCCCCAACTTGTGTGACCCTGAGACAAATGTTGATGACTTCAGGTTTCTTGTTTGAATGATCTGACCTCCTACAGGATCAGAACATGTCACCCCAAAATGTGCTGCCTGGGTGTAATAACTGCAGTGTGCTATAGGCAGCTGAGAGTCGGCAGAGGAGAGAAGAGGTCTGTACCTTTGCTTTATTCCCTGGAAAGCCAAGCACAGGCTGCCCTTGGAGGAAGATGCCTCTGCGTATCTGACAGAGATTGCTGCAGCACTCAGTGGAGACAGAACCAGGCTCTCAAATGTATCAACCCCTTCATGACAGAGACCTTTGCTTCCTTAGCTTGAAGACTGATTTCCAATTCAAGAGAAAAGAGTGCCAAAAGGGAGTTAGACTCATGGTATTATCAGGAGAAACATGGTGGAACACTTGTGATCATAGCACTCAGGAGGTAGAAGCAGAAATATCAGGGGTTCAAAGTCATCCTTGGCTAGATGGCAAGTTCAAGCTCAGCTTAGATTACTTGAAATCCTGTCTTTAAAACAATCAATCACATTGGCTTTCTCTAGACCATTTTAAAGTTTCCTTACAGGGTTAAGATACAGAGATTCCCTTATCCTGGCTAAGATTTCCTTCTATAATTGGTTGCTATGAGTCTCTTGTTCCTTAGAAAACTGGCCAACTTCAACATTTGATAACATGGTACTTAAACTTAACAACTCTGTTCTGCCTCATTGAGACCAAACAATGGTCTCTCATCAAATGGTTAGCAAGCCTAAATCAGGTTTTCTTAAAAAACAAACAAAACCATGAACTTACCCTGACTCTAGCCTGTTCAGTTGTAACCAGTTTTCAGTGATCTCTGTGCATGTAAATGTTATTGTGTGTTATGAGGAGAGAGGAGGAGAATCCGTCCTGACAAGGATTAGGTGCCTATGGACCATCTCAAAGAAGCATAGAGGTGACATAGTCAGATTAATGCCATAGAATATGGAGTCCGATCAGCAAAAAGATGGAACAAACCAGTTACAAAAAAAAAAAAATGGAGCTGAGGAGGGAACCCATGGAAACAAATTCAATTCTGTACCCTTTCTGTCTTCTTTGCTGCTTCCCTGCTCCAGGCATCTGGCCCCCGGTTTTCACTGTGTTTAATGCACCCCACTAAGATGGACCCAGTCACAGTACATGCTGATGGAGCTGCCCCCAGCCCCACAAGGAGAGAAGCAAGAGTTGTGTCTTTCTAAACTCGTCCCTTGTATGCATCCTGAGACCCATGACCTCTAAGCAACCTTTCTACTCATCCCTGGGCATGTGCCTGTGTCTCCTGAGCTGTGTGTCCTCATGTATGCAATGAGTCGATGGGATGCTCTTTAAAGAGCCTCATTAGCTTGGACTGGAAACATTAGAAGGATTCTGTTATTTGTGTTAAAGTACCTGCGGGTAGGTTTTGGAAGAGGTGAAAGTTCTGGAAGAGGAGGAAGTAGGGGGAAAGGCATCCCTTTTGCTCTTAAGAGACATTGGGTAAGCAACTATCCAGGGCTTTAGAGGAAAAAGAGGATCTGTACCAGATTAGCTCTGAAGATGAAAACTTGTTAAGAAGATTTAAAGTCTAGCATCTTAAAACCCTTTGTAGTTCCTGGCGCCTGGCTTTTCTTGAAGCTCAAAGTATTTTGCAAACATTAGCTCTTTAATCCAGCCAGCAGCCCTGTGAAGTGGGTAGGTGTGAACATCTTATCCCCACTTAGGAACGTTGAATATAAAGGAGAAGGGATCACCGACTAGGGAGCTCGTGCGGAGAAGATGATGAGACGGACTAAAGATAATTAATAGTTTGATTTCCTGAATGTTTCCCCGTAGAAGCAATGTCTAGAGTAGAAGACAGGAGCTTTGAAACCAGCTATACTGTTCCTGCATGCACAGGGGTCTCCTGGCTTCTGTGGGACCTCCATGAAATGTGTCTCCCTTTTGGAAAGGGCAAGTGAGGATAGCTACAACCTCACTGGCTTGTGATCTAAGAGTGCGTCATATCATGTCAAAATCACTTGGACACTTAATGAATATGTTTAAGAGGTTTTAAGACAATTATTTTAAGCTCCTCAAACATGTGACACAATATTGTATGGGATTTTGTGTTCTGGGAATGGTATCCTTGCACTGGGCAGAAAGCTGGAATGGGAGAGAGGGTGCATATAAGGACAGCTTCTCAGGTGGGAAGATGGGTAGAATATTGAGTCCTGGGGAGTGTTGTATGTTGTGTTTATTCAGAGAAACCAACCGGCCAGCTTAACCATAGTAACCTTGAGATAAAGTTAGAGAGAGGGTTCAGCTCCCTGGGAAGATATTAAGACTAGATTTCATCTGAGAGTCTCAGAAGGCCTGAGCATGGTCCCACTTGGTCAGATCTGCAGGGTTGCTCTGTTCCAGCACAGAGAAACAGTGAGGGCAAAAAGACTTTGGCCACTGATGGGTGAGCAAATCTCCTGTGATTCTAGAAGAAAAACTTAGATCACACCCATTTCCCAAATCTGGGTGTTCTACTATTACTTTTGTTAGTGTATCTTAGAGGAAAACAATACATTCATAAAATAAAGTATTAAAGTATTTCATATTGCTGAGATATGTTTATTTCTTTAGTGATGGGAAGCATGACTCAACTTGGGGGCGGGGGCACTCACCAGATTAGTGGGAGAAGAAGAGAGTACAGAATCCCACAGAAATTTTTTTCAGGGCATAAAAGAGTTAATGGACACCTGGGAAGAATAGCAGTGGTTCACATGACAATGAAGCCAAAACAATAGGAAGAACCTGTGATATGACACAAATGGCAGGATAATTCTTGCCCCCATCTCCCTAGATTCGCACATATCCTTGGAGTTCTCTTTCCCCCTTGGTCTGATATAATCATCAGAGAATGCATTCGTTCAATTACACAAAGGTTACCAGTCACTATTGCCTTGTCTTTAGAATCCCCAGCACAGGTTCTGTTACTCTCCCAAGTCCAGGTTCTCTATCTTCCTAAGCACAGTCCTGATTTAGTTTCTGATGACCTCATCAGCTGGCCTTCATAAACTCAATCACACTGGCCAGAAGGCCTTGGTAGAATTTGAGGAGAACAAAGACAGGGCCATGAGAGGCTTCAGTCTTAGAAACCAATGTCTTTTAAAAACTCATAAAAATCAGAATACTGTGGAAGTTGATTTTCTGCTATCTGAAATATGTGCAACCAAAAGTGGTTCAGATTTGGGATTTTGGAAAATTTATATTGACAAGAATAAAGTATCCTGGGATAATGGGACAAGTCTGAATAGTAAATTCATTTTGCTTCACATTCATAAAAACGACAGGAAATTTTATACATTATCTTTTGGGATGGATGTCAATCTATCATAAGGGTGAAATTTTTCTGTTCACAATACATTCATTCCCCCAAATATTTCAAATTCTGGGACACTTTAGATTTTAAATTTTGTGATTACAGATTCTCAATGTGCACTAAACAACGCAGAAAAATTCTTGAATATGTTTCCATCTGACTTAATGCAGTTGATGAGAACTCCACATCTTGAAGAACTTGCCCAGGCTACTGCTCTTCCTGTTGCTTCGCCAAACACTCGTTAATTTGTCAGCAGAGGCCCTTGAGCCCACTCCTCCTCCAGTTCCCAGCTCTTCTGCCTCATTCATCTTCCCTCCTCCAACCATGCCAATCTTTCAACCTTTTCCAAATACACATTTTCTTATCACTAAATCCATGGCAAGCGCCTGCTGGGTAGTATTTCCTTTTCTTCTTTACGTTATGACGTGTTGAATCCCAGCTATTCTGGAAGACTTCTTGACTCCACCAGAGAGAAGCAAGGGCTCTCTCCTGCTTCGTCCCAAAGTACAGAGGCTTAATTCAAGAGCCAATTCACAAGTATTTGTTGAGGACTCTCCTAGGAACTCCATTCCACAGCCCCATACGTCCTTGGCACTTACATCCATTGCAGCAAGCGCCACACTAGGTATCATTATTTGTTTGCCTGTCTGTGAGGCACAGCCTGGCGGCAGGCGGCTATGTGCAATGTTTGGTTAAGACAATGGTCCTGTTCCCTTTCTTCTCTTGACCCACCCAGCTGGAGTCACCTGTGCCCTCCATGTCTTAATGCAACTCAGGGCAGCAAGCATGCTACCCTGGATCCAGTCCCAGAGAATGCTTGAGAAGATTCCAAACTCTCCCATTCCCTGTACCCGTTTCATCTGTACAGACAATATCAATGAGCTGCTTCCTGGACCTTACTGAGAGTATTTTATTTTCTTGCTGCCACTGGAAACTATGTGTTGGATGGGTCTCTATAACCTAGCTTGTTCAAACGAGATTCTTCTCCTGATGCTCAATTTGTGTCAAACTGTCACAGTGATGATTGGTGTTCTGCTTGCTATGTGCTGAGAACTAAAAACCTCCCAGTTGATGTTGTCATGGCCTACTCTGAGGTCTTTTATGACTATATTCGCTGTAGCATCTGGTTTGAGCATGCTCATCCCTTCTTCCCCACCTGCTCAGCTGAATGCCCTCCTAGAGCTGGATTGTACCACTCAGTGCTCCTGCCCAGAAAGGCTAGTGCCCTGGCTTTTGCCCTGTCCACGGAGCCTCTTCTTTCCCATGGAATCTTTACTTGGCAATAAAAGGCAAAAGGGTTGAGGCTGGGGATTTGTCATGCTGCATGGAGAAGCTAAGATGACAGAGAAGAGGACTGGGTATAAACAGCTACAGGGAGATACGTGAGAGAGGATTGTGCACACCAGTGAAGAATTTTACAGAAAATAATTACGTATACTTACTGAGTGTTTAGAACATACTGAGAATTTTACTGTTTTCTATGAAGCGTGTTAACCCGTGTGGCAGTCCAATGAAACAGGTTCTAGCAATCAAATTGCTTTTAAAAGAAATAACTCTGAGAAACTAAGGGACTGTCCATCAGCCAGGAAATAGTTGAGTAAATGATGGCTTCTCTTTGCGTTAAAAAAAAAAAATCCATCACTAAGAAGAAATTCAACACTCAATGATACTGATTGTCTCAGGAGGAATTTTGCAAAGGTGGGTGAGAAAACCCATGTAAAAACCTGTGTAATATGATGTGGGTGCCATTCTGTAACATGAGGGACGGCTTGTGGGGGTTTATGACCTGTCCAGTTCCCACAGCCGGCAAGTCCTAAAGAAAAATCACACAGCGGTTTCCACAAGATTATAAAACTGATTGGCTGACAGAGAAACTTCTCTAGTAACGAACTATAGAAATGATCCCTGAAAGAATGGATGAAGAAAGTATGGAATATATACATATTAGAGTATTACTCAGCAGTAAAAAACAAAGACTTCTTGAATTTTGCATACAAATTGATGGAAATAGAAAACACTATCCTGAGTGAGGTAAGCCAGACCCAAAAAGAGGAACATGGGATGTACTCACTCATATTTGGTTTCTAGTCATAAATCAAGGACATTGAGCTTATAATTTATGTTCCTAGAGAAGCTAAATAAGAAGGTGAATCCAAAGACAAACACATAGGCATCCTCCTGAATATTAACCTTCATCAGGCGATGAAAGGAGACAGAGACAGAGACCCACATTGGAGCACCGGACAGAAATCTCAAGGTCCAAATCAGGAGCAGAAGGAGACGAAGCACGAGCAAGGAACTCAGGACCGCGAGGGGTACACCCACACACTGAGACAATGGGGATTTTCTATAG
Organism: Microtus pennsylvanicus; assembly: GCF_037038515.1. Classification (NCBI taxonomy): domain Eukaryota; kingdom Metazoa; phylum Chordata; class Mammalia; order Rodentia; family Cricetidae; genus Microtus; species Microtus pennsylvanicus. Next base: position 131,738,368 of record NC_134581.1, read on the forward strand.
GGAACTCACCAAGGCCAGCTGGCCTGGGTCTGAAAAAGCATGGGATAAATTTGGACTAGCTGAACATAGCGGACAATGAGGAAGAATGGGAACTCAAGAACAATTGCAGTGGGTTTTTGATCCTACTGCACGTACTGGCTTTGGGGGAGCCTAGGCAGTTTGGATGCTCACCTTAGGAGACCTGGATAGAGGTGGGCGGTCCTTGGGCTTCCCACAGGTCAGGGAACCCTGATTGCTCTTTGAGCAGATGAGGGAGGGTGACTTGATCGGGGGAGGGGGACGGAAATGGGAGGCGGTGGCGAGGAGGAGGCAGAAATCCTTAATAAATAAATAAATTAAAAAAAACTGATTGGCCCATTAGCTCAAGCTTTGTATTAGCTCTTGTAGCTCATATTAACTCATTATTTTTATCTATGTTAGCCACATGACTTGGAACCTTTTTCAGCAGGGCAGATCACATCTTGCTTCTTTGGTGATTTGGGCAGGACTCAGAGAAATGGGCTTCCTCCTTCCTAGAATTCTCTTGTTCTCATTGCCCTGCTTCTACTTCCTGTCTGGTTGACCCGCCTGTACTTTCTGTCTGGCCAATCAGCGTTTATCTAAAACATGATTGACAGAATACAGACAATTCTCCTGCACCAATGTGACCTTACATATAAAAGCAAATTGAGCAAACTGCTCACGGATAATTATGCAGATAAAGTTATATGTATGCTGTAGAGAGTAATGAACATATAATTCCACTTTGGGGGAAAATGGAACATTAGCATATGTGCATTTATGCTTGATTATGTGTGATTATGAGACAGGTGGAACAATGGAAGACTACACCCCGGTCTGTTGACTATGACCATCTGGGAGAGGAGACAGCAAGGGGTTATACACCTTTGTATTGCTAGTCTTGTTATGACAAGCATGTATCAACCAGAAATCAATCAGCCAAAAAAGATGATTGATAGCAAATAAATTCTCCTGGAACTGCATGGTCTTCACTTTGATGCTAATTATTGAGTCAGGATGTCTGCTCTGACAACTCACTCACCTGGGCCTGCCCACGATAGTTTGAGGTTCCTTGAAGCGTGCACACCTATGCTCCATCTACTTCTGGGAAATCCCCCACTTGCCTGGCAGGTGAGGTGATTATACCTTTTAACTTTGACTTTCTGGTTTATGTGTCTACGTCTATATGATGAGAGAAGTTTGCCTAGCAGGCACTGAGAGAGGAACTTACAAATTCGCAACACTGAGCTGCAGACTACAAGCCTAATTCTCTTATGTTGAAGATATACAATTTTGTAAGGTAGAAACATCTTTCAAAATAGCAGTTTTTCAATGGGCATGATGACTTACACCTGCAATCCTGGCCCATGGGGCGCTAATAAGAAAGGATAACTACATGCTCAAGGCAAGCTTGCTCTGCTTACGTAGGGATTGCCAGTACAACCTGAGCTAAAGAGTGAATCTGTGTCTCAAAAGCAAAAACGAAAACAAAAAATAATAATAATAACCACAATAGTAACAATAATATAAAGTGTTACACAGGTCATTATTATAATTAACCTTCCATTTCCTTTTTGTCTGTCATTAGGGCAAGAAGTCATCGGTTACAAGAGAAGTGGATTGTTGATTATAGTCTCACATGCATTCATTCAACAAATATTTATTGAGCATCTAGCATGTGTCCTGCGCTGAGGGAGGTGCAGGGTCAGCCTTCCAATCTGAAGGAACACATTTCCCACAGGCATTGGGCCAAGAGCCATTAGCACATGCGTCTGACATTTGTCTTTCTACAATTAAAGCGAGCCTTTTATTAAACTTGAAAGTTTAGTAAACATGAAAGACTTTATTTCAGAAAGACTCTGAATCAGAAAATACTTGAAAGAGGTGAACATCATTTAGAGACACATGGGCTATAAATAAATGTGGGAAGGGTGTGCATGGGGAATGGAGATGACCCAGCATTTTGGAACATCCACATGCTGGACGTTTCATGGATGTTGTAATAGCCAGCGTTCCTGCTAGCCTCATGTGAAGGGTACTGTGTGTCTATGGTTTGTAGTGAGGAGTTCAAGAGGGTGAGAAAAATGCCAAGTTCTTGGCAAAAGTTTTAAAGTCAAGAGTTGCCTTGCTTTCCTATAGAAGTCATGGATTTCTTGCTACCCAGTCCTATTTGCAAAAGGGACTGATCCGCTCCCCACCAAAAGCACATCAGGCTTACATGGCCAAAGTGAAGTGGTAGTTGAAGGTGTCAGTCACTCAGACTATGCACATCAAGTGGAGAATTTTGTCATAATAATAACGCTAATACAAACATTTATGGAAATAGACACATCACCAGACAGACATTCAAACATTCTCCTGAACATATGAGGCAGGTGTTTTCTAATTGACTGGCCAGGCATCCTCATTTCCTAACATATCAGTCTCCTGTCTCCCCCAAAGCAGCAGCTATAGACATCTTCCTCAAACTCAAGCTACATAGCCCATTCTCTTGCTCAAAATGCTGGTGTGACATCTTCTCTTACTTCAGATGCATCCAAAGACTTTAGAGTGATGGGCAGGTCCTGTATGTCCAGACCTATCTCTTTGACCTAACATCCCACTGCTGCTTTCCTTGAGCTTTGACTAGGTATGAACCTGGGTGTCTTATTTTAATTAAATTTAACATGTATTCACATGTTATTCACACACAATAGTAAGCCTCCTTGCAGCTCCAAAAACACTCTGGGCTCACACCAGTCACCAAGGCTCTGCCCAGGCTCTTTCCTTTAGCTGGCAAGCTTTCCCACAGGCATCTGACTGGCTCACCTCCCCATCCAAGCCTTCATTATAATCTCATCTTCTCAGTGAAGTCTTGCCAACCCCTGCATAACCACTGCATATCATCCATATTACTCTGGGGAACTGTGCTATTATCATTTTCTTCAATATCAGCTATCCTCTTCTAATATAATATATTATTTAATAATTTGTGTAGCTCATTTGCTGTCTCCCAATTATTTAGAACATCAATTATTAAACTTTTGGATCATAACACCTTATGGGATTATGAAACATAGTGTAGGGGGAGGTCATGAAAGATTTGGTAACCCAAAGTAATTTTTGAATGTACACTGACCGAAAATGAACTCAAAAGTCAAACACGGAATGTGTTCCTACCAGCATTTATCCCGTGAAGCAATGTGAGACTTCACTGCAGACCTAGTTTCTGAATATACAATGAGCTACTTTGCATGCATGTGCAGCCTGTCACCATGCAGGGGCAACTCATGCAGCCCAAACGCTTTGACTCAGATTGGAGAGTGTTGTATGGTGTGGACTGCAGTTTTTTATTGTACGTACAAAGTGTTCCGCTCTTTTAGCAATAGATTGGTGTGATTTCAGAAAATAAAGACTTCACTATTTTCCTACTGGCATTCCTCAGGATGTAAGTATCAAATTAGCATGTCTTTGGAGTGTATTGAGTTTCATAAGAAATTGTTAAATGAATTTTGGCTTGGATTAGGACAGCATTTTGAATATTTTCTGAAATGACCTTGGACATACTTTTGCCACTTTAGATTACATATTTATGTGAAGCAATATTTGCAGCACAATTATAAAATCAAAATAGTCAATCAACTCAGAAAAGCATTGAAGATGATCTGCATCCTGATGTAGCAAATATGAAGCCAGGATTTAATTTCTCATGTAAAAATAATCATGTCCATCTAGTTAGCATGAAATTTTGATTTTTATCTTTAATGAATTATATAATCATATGCACACTAAATAATTTGTTTTTAAAATATTATTTCTTGTCAATAAATATTTGTATATCTGTTTAATGTATTTATATGCTCCAGTCATCAAAATTTCTCAGGTTGTAAGGCTTATGACTAAAAAAAATTAAGGAGTTTGCTCTAGAATACGAGAGTCAGAAGAATGAGTTGCCCCAATATATGTCCATCACTTACAGAAGCTTTGTAAGTACTGGCAACCAGTAAACACTCATGAGTTTATGAATGAATGCTCTCTCTGTTACTATTACTAAATGAATAGATTCTTGTTCTTTTCAGACTTCAGAAGCTCGAGAGCAAAGTACACAACTAAGGAGAGGCAGAGGCACATCTCAAGGCCACAACGTCTCCTGGGAGAGAACTAGAAGGAAGACAATGCAGGAGATATTTTTCCCATAAAGGAGATTCCTTGTCAGCAAGCAGCCCAGCCAGCATGGCTTCTATCCTCCTCCATGCTTGCAAAGAACGAGAGGAAGTGTGCAAAGATGACCTCTGGTGTTGCTGTCCACCTTGGCTGTTGACCCCTAGGATTCTATGCTGGCCTCGGTATTTGCAAACCTGCATCCAGAAAGGAGATAAACAAGAGGTGTGAACAATACCCAGGAATGGAAGGAGACAAGCTAAACCATTAGTGTTTTGAGTCTCTCAGGCAAAAAGTTCCTTATAGATACTTAATGTCAAATGTGAAAATTAGCAGCTGTTGTAAGATAAGATCAGCTCTGCTGAGAAGACACCTGTTTGCCCAACACAAGGTGCCTATGTTTGAGACAGTCACATATCCTCATCACTTCTGACAATAAACACCACCTGTGTGGTGAGTGCTGGGCGCTGGGCAGTCTAAGGTAAACTTCAGCTAAGACTGCAGAAGGATGTGGGATTCCCCTCTGTATGCTGTGAATACCATTGGTTAATAAAGAACTGCTTTGAGCCTATAGCAGAGCAGGGCAGAGAGAGCTAGGCAGGAAAAACTAAAGTAAATGCTGCTGGAAAGAACAGCAGAGTCAGGGAAAAGCCATGTAGCCCTGCTTGAGCTGGAAGGAACTTTACCGGGTAAGCCACTACCACGTGACGCTACACAGATTACTAGAAATGGGTTAAATTAATATGTAAGAGTTATCCAATACGAAGCTAGAGCTAATGGGCCAAGCAGTGATTTAAATAATACAGTTTCTGTGTGATTATTATGGGAGTCTGGGCGGCAGGGAAACGAACAAGCAGCCCTTCTTACAACACCAGAAGGCCATGCTTAGGCTTGATTGTTCATTTATTTTTAAACATGGACTTGTGTCTTGTCATTGTTCATCCCCTGCTAGATGCTGGAAACCCAGAACTGAAGCAGGGAGTCGCTTTTAGAAAGTTATTACAACAGAGAGACAGAGACCCAACTGCAATGAAAGTCACGCGAGCTTGACTTAAATGGAGGGCTTGGGGAGAAGCTAACCGACGCTAGAATGAGAGCTTCTAAGGTAACATTTAAGTTCGAGAGATTCCCTTAGAAGACTAAACTTGGCCATAAAAGTGCTAAATTATCCCCTGAGCCTGCAGCCTGCAAGAGACTATTGAGGTGAACTGAGTGTTGGAGATCAAGTGGCCTAGAGGTGTCTGCTGCAGACAAGGTCCCATAATGAACTAGAACCTGAGTGCTTCTTCTGCATTGTCCTGTACTCAAGGCCTCCCAAGCAACAACACCCATATTTACAGGACTACAAATCAACCTCTTTGCTAGATAGCTTTTGTTCATAGCTTTTTATTCTTACACCAGAAATGAAAGCTCACAGAGCTGAATGGTCTGATGCAAAACTTGACCACTAAAGTCTGCACAGGAATCCAGGATCTAGAAGTCAACACTCAAAAGACAGAGCCTTCCTCCTTAGTATTGACAGTTCCATATAGAATGCCTGTTACTCCTTGCTCAGAAGTCTTGGAGAGCTTAAAGCAACGTCTGAGATAATAGGAAAAGAGGAAGGGGGTCATGGTTGTATTGAATCAACACCATATTTCACCTCTTGATATCAACATTTGCTAACCCAGACCACTCTACTTCCTGAAGCTTTAGTTCTCCCTGCTGGGAAGCCATGCATGGTGAGGCTAGATGGCCTTAAAGTCAGCCATCTGTCCTGTGCAGCAGGGCAGTCACCACGAGTGAGAAGTGCCTCTCCTCTAAAGAATTCCATGCTGAATTCTCTTACCAAAATCCCTCTTCAGGCGATAAGTGAAGCAAACAATGACCATTTGCCAAGAAGCTGTCGTGGTGACCTTCCTGGGTTAAGTTTGGGGCCTTAAGCAGGGAAGTTATGCACTGTCTCGCTGTTCTTGAACAAGAGTGACACACTCCCTATCAGGATGCTCCACTCTCTTCCCAGATGTCTGGACCATGGTCATTATAACCACTGGACCAAAGGCCATTGTCCTGAAAGCCTCGCCAAGCATCAAGATGCTCTGATTTCTTAAATTATAAGTCTTTTTTATTCTTTGATAACTTCACACATATACATACTTTGACCATATTCATTTCTCCAATATCCTCTCTTGTATTTTCTACTCTTGTCATACCCATGCTATTTTATTTTAAAATGTTTTTCATACAATTTATTTTTATAATTTTTCCCTTCTCCAACTCTCCCCAGATTCTTTCCTCTTCCCATCCCACCCAACCCCATTTCTTTTTTCTTTTCTTATTCTCAACATATCCCCCTGTTCACTTCCCTCCCCTATCCTCTCTCCTTTCCTTTCTGCCTTCCTTCTGCTCTCTCAGTGACTCATTGTTTAATTAGGGTTGCTTGTATGAACACAGATGAGAGGTTATTTACTTGAGCGAGGACCACTTATCAGTGGCACTTAGAGGAACTTATCTCCTCTTCCCCCAACAAGTACTAGCTTTTATAGCTCTTCCAGGAGGAATGGGGACCTCATGAGCTTTTCCTCCATCCATGGTGGAATGCTGATGGCTCCAATGTTGTGCAAGTCTTAGGCAAATAGTCACATCCGCATTGAGTTTGTGCATGCAGCAGTCATGCCGTATCCAAATGACAGCATTTCAAGAGATTTCTTTGGCTTCTACAATCCAAAAGGATATCTATGTCACTCCCTCTAAGGATCAGGGAACCTTCTGGAAACTGATTCCTTTGTTTTTTGATACCTTGATATCCACCAATTACAAACATCCCTCGCCAAAGGTGCTCAGTCCTGAGTAATTACTAAGAGAACATAGTGATTTCCAGCATGGGAAAGACAGCATAAGTCTCACCGTAATTATGGTGGAAACCTTGAGATATAATCACTACACAGACTGCACAGATGGCATCTGCAGGCACTGCTGGATTGGGTAGTTCTTGCTGTCAAGAACAGAATGAACTAGGGTATACCAACTGATATGATTTTTAAGTTGAGTTTTCCTTCATTATGCAGTTAGAGACTTGGGAGCTCTTAAAAGAAATAATGCAGAGAAATCCCCTGCTTCCCCCCCCACCCCCAGTTGTAGCTAATAATACCTTGCAAAACTGCAGTACAGAATTCTGTGCAGGGATTGCCATGGCTGCTGTTGGGATACAGAACGTCTATACCAGAACAAGGATCCCTCATGCCCCCTTTTAGTGGCCACCCTTTCTCCTTACCCACACATCCCTCCTTCCTGTCGGCTACTCATCTGGTCTCCATTTCTACTGTTTGGTCATTTCGAGAATGTCATGTCAATGAAACCACTAGTGTGCAGCCTTTGGAGTTAGTTTTTTTTTATTCCCCTCCGTGTGACTCTCCAGAGATTCATAGACATTCTTCCACATAGTATCAGCTTCTTCCCTTTTATTGCCGCAGGCCTGGAGATCCTGGGCCTTTTGCTCATTTCCTGTCATCTACTTCCCCCTTTGTTGTTGAAGACACAGATCTTTTCACGCCTTTCTTTTTAACTTAGACACTGTTCTTTCTCTTTTGGGACTCGTTGCTCTGGTTAAGACTTCTAATAGGAGACACTGGGGAAAAAAGACTCAGAACCTTTAACATGCAGATATGAAATTTTCAAACAATAGAAAGGGGAAATTGTCGTAAGAAAACCACTGAGAATTCCGCCAAGAAAAACAAAGAATAAAAAAATATAAATGAAGGCCTAAGAGATATTAGTTATAGAATGGGGAGTTTTGATGGTTAGATATTATGGATACAAAGTCTGCATCACTTCTTGTCAATCAGATTAAAATGACATGGTAACTTTCATTTCAGAAAGAACAACTAAAATCTATGTATGAATTGTAGATTAGTTTATAGAAGTAATCAAATATAAATCAAAGAATGAGAAGGGAAATTAATAAGAATTTCACCTAGACAAATGAATTTTAAATAAAACTTATATGTCTCCTTCAGAAGTTAAAGGAGTATTTATACATGTATAATTTAGATATTATATAGTTTAAATGGGTTTTTTGGACTAGTCTGAGAAATGTTATCAATTGTACTATTTTTAAAGAGAAAATAATTTCCAATTTATTTAACAATGAACTCAAGGGCTTTTAAAATTACAAATTTTTTATGTCATAGTTATCAGTGTAGTTGTCTCTTTGTGGTTGAATATAATATGTTTGTACTGTAACATGAGTTAATGCATAAAATACTATTATGCTGTGATACATTAGTATGTTTAAAAATATGTAGTATGAAGCATCTGTCTCATAAATGACAACTATCTTATTCAAGTTTTTATCTGTTTCAAGAAATTAATACCTTTTTATGGCACAGGATTTCAAATTCAAAATACTAAAGATTTTTAAAAGCATTTTTTAATGATTTTCTGAAAAAGAAATAATAAATTATATATTTTAGTCAACTGAGACTTTAGCAGTTATATGAAATGTCATTTTAGCATTTTAGCGTGGGTTGTTTCTTTTTAACAATTTATTAATTGCTAATTCATCATCCTGATCACAAAAATTAACAAAACAACAAACCTTAATTCTCAACTCTCTCAAAACCAAGAGAAACTGAGCTATCTTCACCTGAGGAGTGTCTGTGTGAAGATGTGCTCTGGAACTGCTCTGATCTCTAACAGCCTCAGAAAGTGAATGTGCCTGGCCTGCAGTCCACATTTAGCAAGACACTAAATAAAAGGATTTGGGAGCATCAGCAAATGAAATTGTCTCTAGACATTATTCCCTCCTCATTATTCTCCCTTCATTTTTTGCCTGCTCTGTTCAGTGCCTGGCTGGTTTTATCCCTCTTTTTTCACCTCACCGTAAACTACCACATTTTGTCTCTTGAATGTCAGTGACCCATAATGACGTTCACCACAGACAAGCTGAATGGAACTGGTGCCGGATGACACAAGATTCTAGGACTTTGTGTGCTCCATCTACTTTTATTCTTGTAGAGAGAACAGAGTCCCCAGTAAGACAGTGTTCTCTATGATTTTTAAATTTTTATGCCATATACAATTTGTTATACCATAAAAATAATTCAACTACTACATTAACCACATAGTCAAAACAGTAGCCATATAGATAAAACCGCTCTACTTGACAATGGTACAGAACAAATTCTCTTCTGTCCTCATCAAGGTTGTTCAAGGGCATCCCAGACAATGTTTATGAAGAGGAGGTCATCTCTGCCGTCATCAAAGATGAGGGCATCTAGCAGAGTTCTGGTGGTGGTGGTGGGGGGGGGGGGACATACATATTATTGTGAGATATTTGGCTACACAGAAGCATACCTTAAGATACATTTGTGCAAAAGCTGTACTGCCATTTCCACTCTGGGAGAATTCCAGACCATCAGGAAGAGTTTTGTCCAGGAAGACCTGCAATTAGAAGGGACGGTAATCATCCTAGACATAGCCACCTGATGCCCCACCCCCAGAATTGCCCAAGTTCTTGCTGCTGCAATAGGTCAGCTATAGAGTAGCTTGTGCGTGCTCTTGCATGTGTTTCCTTGTTTGGGGTAGGAAAGAGACCTACTGCAAAAAGTAAAACTCCATCGTAAAACTTTCACAAGGAGCGTGATCTGAATGTCATATTCAAATACTTCCGCATACAAGAGTTCACACATATATAATATTATAAAAGGTACATATGAATTATTTGCATTTTCTGTATTTTAACACTGAATAAAATTTAAGTTCTGACAGTTTGTTTGTTTGTTTGTTTGTTTCCTAAAGCAAAATTTTTTCCAGTCCAGGTCTTTTATTTCTCTTTTGTACACCAGGCCATGAATTTGTATGGAATGGGCTCCAGCAGCTCAGGCTCCTTCCCATTGGTCCACACAAAGTGCGCTTCTCAGGGTGGAGCAGGCTGGTGCTTCAGCTAAACCCAGATGCCTGTCTCTTTGGCTTTTTTTTTCTTCTGGTCATTCTCCTTCACCTGCTTCAGGAAGCCATCTTTGCTCTTAAAATGTTTGTTGTGTTCAATCCGCACATTGATTCGCTTGGCAAGAATCTTGCGCTTAACTTGCTTATTTACAGTGATGCCAATGATATGCTGGGTGACACGGTCTGATTTTGACATGGCAACAATATGGGGCACTCCTTTTCGAACAGTGTCTATTCCCATGATGTCTACAATATTATCCTTCTGGTAGATTCATGTGACCAAAGGGAAAATTCTATGTTTCCTAAAAGGCCTAGAAAATATAGTGAGTGCCCCCTCCTCTCTCCCTTTGGGTTTGTCATTTTGGAACGTTACTAAAAGATGGCTACCACAGCTGCAAGGAAGTTCTTATGGTTCAAATTCACTTATCCAAAACCAAAGATCCAGTAACTGTCATGCTTTAAAGCTTGGATGATGTCCTTCTGGGTGTCAATGCTGTGCTCTTTTCACTGACCTGGAAATCCAGCAGGGAACCTGGGCTACCTGCAAATGGGAAGATTGTGTAGAGTCAGGAGAAAACCACTGCGTTCCTATGTTTGGGACAGATAGCTCATCTCTGTCCCATTCTTATGAATTCTGTCAGAGTTTAGGAAAGTTACTGCCACAAAGAATTGAACTTAAAAATTGAGCACAGTCAACAAAAATCAGCTATGTCTCGTGCATCTATTATGTTCTACACCTGAATTTTTCATATACAACTTACTTTCATCATGCAAAATGAGGTGGGGTGAATTCTTAGCATTTTCATCTTGGGGCTCAAAGAAAGAGTGTTGTATGTTTGCCTACGACCAAGGAGCTGGTGATGGAGACAAAAGCCAAACACAGGATCTTTGATGTTAAATCCAATGCTCTTTCCAGCAGGCTGAATTAGCACAATAAGCCCAGCCTCTCCCTAATACTCAAAACACTATTACAACACTAGTTCAATACAAGACAGGGTAGGGGGCAAGGTACAATCTTTATCTTCTCAGTTGAGTCTAAATCACCTTTTGTGGTACTGAGGCTCACCTGGCTTCCAACACTTTCCTTTTCCTGAAACGAAGGTCACATCTACAGCATCAAGACCTCCTCTTCAAGGTTTCTTTCCTTAGGTCTTTCTGTCCCGAAGATGAAACGGCTACAGGAGCTGTAGAGAGGCTCAGGAGGGGAGGGTGAGCCTGAGCTTCTAAGTTGGGGTCCTTAGCACCCACTTACAGCCCAGATGTATCTGCACATGCCTGTAACCCCAACACTGAAGACTGGAGACAGATAGATTCCAGGGGCTTGCTGGCCGGCTGGTCTAACTGAAACACTGTAATCTGGGCTCAGTAACAGTTCCTGTCTTGAAGGAGTAAGAATAACAGTAACAGATTAGGTAGGTTACCTGAAGTCCTCCTCTAGACTCTGTATGGGTACACACACCTACACATACACATGTATTCATGTAAGGTTTTTAATGTAATTACTGGGGCCTCTGGTTGAAACTCTGAAGCCTGTGGCCTTGGGCAGTGTGTAATTAATAACCAATACACCTTTGTAAAGCTAGGGACTCTGAAAATGTATCTGCTGTTGGTTCAAGGGGAGGCATTTGGATCTAGAACTTGCAGGGATTTCTCTTCATGTAAGACTTTAAAAAAAAATCATTCTGCTGCTTCCAACTGTGTTTCTACATTGATGAATACTCATGTGCCCCAGTGCACAGGACTATAAGAAATAATTGGCAAGTTGCCGATGCCTGGCACATCATCACTACTCAATAGACACTAACTTCGATCATGACAACTCTAGCTAAGACTGTGGACGCCACCAGCCAAGTGACCCAGGCAGATCACTAACTCTCCCTGGGCCTCTCTCTTCATCTGCTGTCTTTTGAGTTTTAGTCATGTTTTGTGAGGCTGGGTGTCACATAGCCCAGGCTGGCCCTGAACTCGCTACATTGCCAAAGGTGACCTTGAAGTTCTGACCCTCCTATTTTTACCTTCCCTGTGCAGATATTACAAGGATATGTGTCCACAGCTGGTTTTACGTGGTGCTGGGTCTCTCAGATCATCTAGGCCAATTACTCAACCAAATGAACCATCCTCTATTCAAGCTACATGACCTTCATATTCCAGCCACCCCACAGACTTAGTTAGTCTGCGCATTATCTTTGCACAAACTAGATTGAATCGAACTGGAAATCCCCTTCCAGGCCCTGTCGCGTGATTCAAAAAGCCAGTTCTCCAAGGATGATATATTGGTACTTGATGCCAGCCAGGTTTCTTGACTGTGATAACCAACAGGACAGAGCGATAACTCACACTTTGTTACCCATGTGCAGATTCCAAGAGGCAGGTCAGATTTGGGAAGCTGGCTAGGCAAATATTAGCATTTATCGCAGCTCAAACAAGCCTACCTGCCAAACCAAAGCACGAATTGTGCTCCCTCTTCCGCTGTGGAGAATGAGAAATCACAATGTGATTTCATCACACCGGCCAGCAGATAACTCATTTTTTCTGCCTAGTCAATAAATGTAAGCAACACCCTAGGCGTTTCAAGGCTCTTTATGTACCTATGCCTACTCTCCTCAGAATATGAGGAACTGGGTTGCATTTTCAAGAGGCGCACTGTCATGAACCCAGAAGTGCCGCTGCCTTTGGCAGCTGAAGATTCTACCTAGTCTAAAGACTCTGAAGGGTTCTTAAAATAAAATGAACTATACCACATCTTAGCGGGGAGGGTCCAACTCCATGTTCAGGATAGGATTCATTTCCAAATTCCAAAATCTATATCAATATGGCAAATGGGGAAGTAGAGCAATCATGTGGGAAATTTAAGTGCAAGTGTTTTGTTCCAAATTAGTCGGCCCTGGTGAGAGCATCCAAAGCATCTTGTTATCCGTGCCTAGATCTTATGTTTGCACGGTGATTTATGGTCTGTAAACCACTTCCACTCAGCAGTCTCAGCTGTGAAAGTGAGGGGTGGAACCCTGTGAAGTGTGTGTAAGCCTGGGACAAAACTCAAGGTGTGGGCAAGAGGACAGGAGTAACAGAGTCCTCCTCTGGGGTCAGTTAAGATTAGAGCATAAACATCTGATTGTTTTCGTGACGCCATGTTTATTTCATCCGGGGCTGTCAATCATCAATGCTAAAGCCAATGTCAAAGTTTAACAGCAGGGTCAAGAAGATGACATCAGGGGGAGACCATAAGGAGCCTAGTGCAGGGAGAGTCTCTGTACAATGTAAGCCTGGTCCTCAGCACCTTCGGCACAAAGGTTGATTTCGTCCCATCAGTAGCTTCCTGAATAGTAACCACAGACTGGATTCCAGGCATTGAATTCTCTGGGGGAATCAGTGATTGAATCGTCAGCCTGATGCTGAGGATCTGGTCACTCCCGACCAGCAACTTCTGAGTATCCCTGCAAGAGCCCAAGTTAATCAGTAGAGCCACATGAGGCTGTGAAGTCCTCTGCTTGGGCACCTGCTGATAGGGTTCAGTTGTACCATGAGCTGCAAGGATGCTGGGGACACCACCATTTCATCCCTTCTCATCCTATTCTCTATGTCTTGATCCTGATCTGCCCTATAGTTTTCTCCACTTTACTCTTCCTTACTGTGAGCCCGTGCCAATCTAGCTTCAGTCCTGACCACCCTGACAACCTAGTCCCTCAAATGTCACTATTAAGCCTCTTAATTGACTCATCTAATTTGTCCTTTCCAGTATCTTCTAGTACCATCTAGCACAAAGATGTCTTCCTGAGTTCCTTACCTCTAGTAGTTTTGTTATGCCACTACCCTCTGTCACCCCTACTTTGTTCTCCTTCCTTCCTTATTTGATTTCCAATCTGTTATTTGTGGTAAAAATTCTGGAACTTTTTAGCAGGTGTGTGTGTGTGTCTGTCTGTCTGCTTGTATAACTTTTTCTTCTTTTCTCTCATCCAATGGCATGATGCTGTTCCTGACAGTCATCTAAACCATGAAACAGCTTTATCTTCATACCTTATGACTGAAACTGGAGTTGATTACTGTAGAAGAGCATGGGCTAACCCAATCAAAGCAGATGCTGTGGAAGGAAAAATATCCCCACCCCCAGTCACTTGTGTGCCCCAGAGCTTACAGTGAAATACATTACAAGCCGGCCAGTGGTGGCGCACGCCTTTAATCCCAGCACTTGGGAGGCAGAGGCAGGCAGATCTCTGTGAGTTCGAGATCAGCCTGGTCTACATAACAATTTCCAGGCCAATCACTGCTACGTAGTAAAAGGAAGAGGTAGCATGGTTTCAGAATAGACACAGCTAAACAGGAGTACAAAGAAAGGACTAGACACTTAGTTGATGGGAAAGGAGATATTTTAGAAGAGGTGACAATGGGAGCTCCTGGTTATGCTGTTTGCCTAGCTTAGGAATCACAGGTCCAAAAACCTTTGTGCTGGCTGGTAGAAGAATCAAGGAATTGAGTATTTCATACTCTGTTCCAAGAGGGCCAGCTTCTACTGATGGTCACTTTGCCCAAACCAGGAAGAGCTGCTAAATACACACACTTTTCACGAGGCAATCTAGGACTCCGTGTGAACTCTAAATGATTTTCACCTACAGGCGGAGAGGTGTACGAGACAAATCCGCAGACGAAACCCCACCATTGCTGTACAAACCAGGAAAAGAAAAGACCAACCTCTAGAGAGGGGTGACTCATGCTGGGACCTGAGAGCTGCGAAGAAGGGCGTTCTAGGAAGAGGCCACGGAACATGTAAATAGTCAGCAGTGTTCTGAAAGCACAAGGTGAGCCCAGGGAAGAGTCGAGAAGTCTCAGCCTTGGCTAACTGGCTGCCTGGGGAGAGGAGGAGAAAGCCCAGCCTGAGGAAGCTGGACGGAATCTCGAACAGCATGCTCCAGATCTCAGATTTTACCCTGTGAGCCATGGGAGTTGGGCAATAAAAAGGTGTTAAGGAGAGGAGGGCGATGAGATCTATGTTCTGGAATTTTCCTTCTGGCAACAGGAGGATAGAGCAGAGGTGAGGGACTAGATGGAGGTGAGGAGGGAGAACAGTATTATCCGTGCATTCCTTCATGCAGCATCAAGCAATACCTTACTATAGCGCAGTCCAGAGTGACCCTATTCATGAGGCCAAAGCACTCCAGAGAGCCGCCTCTCTCTATGAGATGAAGTCCAGGGCTTCCCTGGCATCACAGGCCTCAGCGAGTCTGCAGCCCGGAGGAAGAATTTTTGATTAGGGAGATGAGGGGGTTCTGTGTATGTGTGTGTGCCACAAACTTACTTTTCAGGCCCAGAATATCTCATAATCCTTTTGGATGGGAGTCAGTTCAGGGCTATAAATCACCAGGCTCATCATTTCTGCAGGGAGATGTTTGCAACAGGCCTTGGGTTAGAAGGAATGTAAATTTTCTCGAGGCCAGAAAAAAGATGAATAAGGGTTTCTTTGGTTATTCATGCAGAGTGCATAGCCTTGCTCTCTCTCTCCTGAAATAAAACAGGACTGTCAACTTCACATGCGTTGCTCTAGGTTTCTGGAAAGTATTACATATTGGGATCCAGGAAGCAATGCCAGGCCCTCTCTCCCTGTAGGAGCCAGGACAAGCGACCGTGCTGGGCAGATAGTCAGTCATAACTGAGCAAATCTGAGCCTACATGTGGGAGTCATGTAGGACTCAGCATGCAGGGAAAAGAACCACTTTAGTCATGTGCCTCTCTAGCTGGGATACCCTGAGCCTGAGAGGATAAATGAAAGGGTAAAAGGTATAGTCTGACAGGTATGCATGGCCTCAAACATACCTCTACCAGGAACTCCAAAATGTACTTTTTTCTCTGTTCAGAGTTGTCGTTAATAAGAGAACCATCCTGAGACCCAATCCATCGGAAAATTGCTAGAATCCATCCATCTATCTATCATCCATCATCCATCCATCATCCATCCTCCATCCATCCATCCATCATCCATCCATCCATCATCCATCCATCCATCATCCATTCATCCATCATCCATCATCCATCCATCATCCATCCATCCATCCATCATCCATCCATCATCCATCCTCCATCCATCCATCCATCATCCATCCATCCATCATCCATCCATCCATCATCCATCAATCCATCCATCCATCCATCATCCATCTATCATCCACCATCCATCCATCCATCCATCCATCCATCCATCCATCCATCCATCCAATGCATGCTCAGTGCATTATCCTCGACTGCTTTATATGACTGTGATAAAAACACTTGACCAAAAACAACTTGGAGAAAGGGTTTATTTAACTTGCAGGTTACATTTCATCATTGACAAAAGCCAAGACAGGTGCTCAGGGAAACTGGGGGCAGGGACTGATGCAGAAACCATGGGAAAGTGCTTATTACTAGCCTACTTTTCATAGCTTTCTCATCTTGCTTTCTTAAACAACCCAATGTCATCTGCCCAGAGATGGCACGCCCATGCCTACCGCATCCCTTCCCACTGATCATCAATCAAAACAGTTCTTGTGGACATGACCACAGGCCAACCTGATAGAGACAGAGCTCCAAAGGATGCTCCCTCTTTCCAAGTGACTCTAGCTTGTGTTGTGGTGACAGAAATTAACTAGTACAGAGTTCCTCCTGAGTATTAAGCCCTGAGCTAGGTGCTATAGTTACGTATAGACTCAAAGCCAGAAGCTGAAACAGATCTAGAAATAATTTTCAGTTCAAAAGATTGACAGCAGGTTAACCCAGAGAGAGGAAGATATAGAGAGAAAGCCCTTGGGTAGGAGTAGTTGAAACTATCTAGGAAGACTTCTTAAAAAAAATAGGCAAACTGGACTTTGAATGGCCAAGCAGAGTGACCAGTATAGACAGAAGCTGTGGAGAAAGAGTCCTAAAGGGTGAGAAACTACAGATGGAGAACCCATGGCGGTTCCCTTGCCTCTGGGACTGTTTCCTCCTTCGTCCATCCTGACCCACTTGTTCTCAAAGTGGTCTTGACTGTTCCTTCCACTGAACATAGAGAGGGCAAGGAAGAAGAGATCGTGGCAACTTCATGGGAAGTGGCTACATGTTGCTTCAGACGCCAGTGTGTGCAGCCATATCCTACAAGACTAATGGTGTATTGTAAATACATTCGCCTGCCTCACTTTTCTTGTCCAATAAAACATCACAGACAAATTCTCCCTTTCCTTTGAAATAGTTGCAAAAGTATATCATAAGATGGAGACATAGAAATAGTCCATATCTTGTCAGTCTAAACAGGGCTAAAAACCATGTAGCAGTCTACATTCTAATTTTTGTGTTAGACTGGATATTCCCAAGGTAGAAAAGGCTTGACTGAAGAGCAGGTTCAAGAGTACATGTTGGAGTGGGCGTTTTAAATCAGAGTTATCAGAATACATCCATGTCAGAGCTGTCTCACTTAAGTCCCTTTTTATCACTGTTCATTATCTACTACTCCGTACACAGCCTAGCCCAACTCAAAAACCATGACAGATGAGTTCAGGGTGGCATCCAACTATCTCTGACTCTCTGTCATTGAGAGTGGAGCCTGGTGTATGTTAAGCTTCCCATGTTTGTTAAATGAAAAAGTGAATGAGCCTATCAGAGTTGCCCAGACCATTCCAACTTCCATATCTGCTTTCCAAGGTGGAGAAAACTACAGTGTCAGGACTAGGGCTTTATTCTAGAGAACACACCTACTCGGTGCTTTGTTCTCTGTGGTCTGCTTGCTGGTCCTTGAGCTAACAGGTACGGTGCTAAGGTGAGAAGCCAACCTCAAACCTGGAGGAAGGACTCGAGATGGTGACAGGGTGTAAACGAGACCTTTCTAGAAGGCACTATTGTCTCAGGAAGAGGAGACACAAACAGGACTTCTGTTGGTTGCAACGCTTAGGTCATAGCATCATTCATGAAACCAATAACAAGGCACAGTCTGCGTGTGGGCTCACCTCTCCATCACTGCTCTGCCCTCCAGAGTCCCCATATAGAGGGGATGTTGCAGGCACCAGCTGCTGTGGTTATCGGCAACAGGATCACTTTCAGAGTCATTGCTTTCGAAAGAACTTTTTAATAAAGAACCAAGCTGCAATGGTATCTCTGCCCGTACACACACACGCGGGCGCGCACGCACACACACACACACAAAAGCGCACACACACACATGCACACACACACAAACACACATGCACAGACACGCTCACACACACACACACACACACACACACACACACACGCGTGCGCACACGTGCACACATACGCATGCGCACACAGTTGCGTCCAGCGTTTGGTGGGAGGAAGGGCTCCTTGGCTGCAGCAGCTGTTGCATTGCTTTCTCATTGCAGTATTTGTCTTCCTGGTGTCTTTCCAGTGGGCCTGGCTACATCGTGTTCTTCTGGAAAACGCGTTTGTCCTAACCAGAAACTCTCAGCAGCATTCTCAGTGGGTCCCAGTGGATGTTGTCATGTGTGCAGCTAACCGAAAACAGGCCTTCCCCTAAGGGACCAGCTTTGGAGACTAGCTTACAGGTTGAGGGTCAGCCACCACCTGCATCCCTCCCCCACCACCTGTATCCCTTCCCGACCACGTGTATGGTCCCAGGAGAAGGAGCGCCGGAGAAACAAGAGAAAAAAGTACTTCCACCTGGATCAGGTAATGTCAAGAAAGGCTGGTGGGAAAGGATATTGTTATGTCAGCTGGCTTAGTCCTCCTCTCCAGCTACTATTCCAGAAACAGCATAGCCCAAGTGGTTTATAAATGGCAGAAATTTATTTCTCATAATTCTAAAGGATTTTATAGTCCAGATCAAGGTGGTAGCAGCATCCATGGCTGGTGATAGCCTGCTTCCCAGCTCCTAGAATGCTTTCTTGCTGATGATGGAAGCAAGAGTCACAGTGGGTCTCCAAGGTGTCTTTTTAAGGCTCATATGCAAACACTCAGACTCTGTCCTCGTGACCTAATTAGCACCCCACAGCTCTACCTCCTAAGGCCCTGATAAGGAGGACAGACTTCCACATATGAGTTCTAAGGGGCATCAGTATTCAGTCTATGCCAGAGTTGCTACACGTGTTTCAGGACATAAAGGTAAGGCTATTGGGGTTGGGATGGGGGGTTCATCAAAAGTGTCTAGAGTGAATAGTCACAGGGACAAGATAGAATCAGGTAACCAGAAGGGTCAGAAGCATAGTTAGGATGGGGATTGTGGAGACCATGTTCTACCCTGGACTGTCTCAGTCTTTGGTCACTGAACTTTCAGGACTGTTACATAACCTCAGCACCCCATTCCTTTTCTTTTATCCTATTTGATAGAGGCCAGGCCTGATTGTGCTTGCGGATAGGAGTGTGCACAGGTGTCAAATCAAGCAGCAGGCACCACTGGGAACTATCTGAGGAGCTTCCTAGCACTGGCCTGTTAGAACACCTTCAATATCAGCACCGTGTTAGCCAGAAAAACTCACGCTTCTGTGTCCTAACATGAACTGTGCAGGCAAAGATTTAGATCAGCCGCAGAAGGAGGAGTGATCGGGTGTAGTTCCTCCTGAGACATCTGTTCCATTCCATATATTGTATCCCTATCTGCATTACCCAAATAATAATGTTTTAGTGATTATCTGTTCACTCCTTTTCCTTCCTATTGTTCATGCCCCCTTCCCCCTGTAGCTAGTGGCCAGCTCAGAACTTGAAACATAGCTGACATTCACCATCCATTTCTCACGAAAAAAGTGATGTGGTGACCACTTGGACTCCCAGTGGACTTAAGGTCCTATAGGACTATGGACTATACATCCTTCTGGAAACAGGAGTTACTGGAGAGCAATATGCTCTAGCAGGAGAAACTTAGCCCTAAGCTAGGAATAGTTGGCACCACCTTTTTCTGAGCTGGACAAAGAAAATGGGAATTCTAAAATCGAGTGCCTCCATTGATGACATAACTTCTGGGCCCAAAAGTAAAGGGTGAATGTCTACATAGCTTAATTCTTTTTTATTTTTTATCTTGATTTACTTTTTGTAGTTATTTTCCTTTGAAGATTTTAAGCTGTACTAGACAGGGAATCAACCTTCCTCTGCTGAGGCAAGTTCTCATGCTGACACCACTGACTTTCAATTGTCTTTTCTAGTAGCTGAAGATGTTAGAGGGCCACACACCCACCCGCGTGTTGAAAGAAAGGAAAGCAGAGGCCATCTTGAAAACTTCCTTTCCCTGTAGCAGCTTGGAGGTTTCGTTCTCCAAGATGCTGAGCGCACACCAACAGTGGTTGTAGCGGTGCCCTCCTGGTCAGACTTCCTTCATCCCTGGATTGCTGTTGTAAGTACCCATACCCCCAGCTTCTGATCCTAACGTGATCACTATGGTGATGGCTCCCACTGAAGATCTACCTTGCTGCACACCACTCTCCAAAGTAAGAGCTGAGCTGTTCAGGCAGGTCGGTCCTGGAAGATGTCCAGGAAGCTTAGCCTAGAGTTGTTTTATATACCCTTGGCCTCTGTAACTGCTATATAAACATAACAAGCATTGATAGTAAACTCTATACTGCTTAAAATATCTAGAATTGTTTATTTTTCTTGCACTTAAACTGAGGAGTATACATTTTGTCATTTGATGTCCATCAATTTTTAAGTCTTCCCTTTATCTTGAAGCTATGAACTTGATAGTATCCCCACAAAACATGACTTGGAAGAACAGGAGGAAATAAGGAGTTTCTGGGAACGGTCCAGCACCAGAGTTGACTTACTTCCATGGGGCTTAGCATCCGGACTTGGGAAGCCATCTTCTGCCTAATGTCCCTAGACTATAGTCTGCTATATTTTCTATGCTTAGAAGGCAGAGCAAGGGTCATGATGGGCTCCAGACTTGAGAAGTCACCTCCATCATTTACCAACAGCCAGACACACAAGCATCCTGGAGAATCTGAGCCTACATGCTCAAGGCTATGACAGCCACTCCACTCTGTTCAGGCAGAGGACCATGGGTATTCCATTTGGAGTGTTAGAAGGAATCACATTAAGAGAAAGCATTCAAGGTCAAAGACTTGATTCTCAGGTTCCCTAGGACACTTAGACATCTTAAGAATGGCCTCTTAAAGGTGTCCATAGTAAAGAGTGGGTAAGCTGTAATGAGCTAACCAGCTACACATGAGCCCTAGGCCAGACTCTAGTCACCACCTTAAAGAAATGAAACCTTGGGGGGGGGGGGGTGTTGGCTAACCCTGAGAGTCTGTTTCCATCTTTGTAAAATGCTGCTACCCTTCTGAAGAGTTAGTGCAAACATCAAATTCCTGAATGCTAAAACCTTTCTATCCAGGCCATCCTTTAAGGACACAAGTAGCTGAGAACTTCTTTGTCTCCCATGTAGGAGCTCAAGTGACTCCAGCATGGTGCCTGCCAAAGGGGAAGAAGGCAGTAACTATTTGTTCAACTAACAAAGTAATCATAAAAAACCTAACAAACAAAAAAATGTAATTTAATCATTTAAAATCCTCCAAACTTTAAAGGCATCTTGCCAAAACTGTAAGTATTTGGGGACAGGACCAGGGATCCCCATATAACCCACAATTCCCCATCAGTATTCCCTGCCCCTGCCTCATACTTTATAAAGATGTATATATTTTCCAAAATGATTTGTAGGCAAAACAGCACTGATTTATGGAAAGTAATTCATAAATTATCCTCCAATACTAATTTCTTGGCATCTGAGAACCGTTTTACATAGAGCAGGAATTCGTATTTCCTATTGTAAATCACTGCAGGGACCGGGGCTTGCAGAGCTGATTTCCTCAGCACAGATGCGCCTGCCTGCTCCCACTCCCAGCTCTCCCATTGGACTCTAAATGAGAAGCTAAGAGCAAGGCAAGGACAACACTGGCGGCAACTGGGAGGGAGAGAGGACGTCTTTTGTATGTGTGTTCTAAGAGCCTTGAGAAACTTTCTCCTTTGGGGAGACAAGAAGAAGGAATTGAACAAAGACCTCCCAAGCAATAAAAACATAGTAAGAATCGGCACCTTGAGCCCCGGTGATTCACAAAAAAAAGCCCCATTCTGAGTACCTGAGCAAACACTGTAGCAGACTCACCAGGTTCAGAGAGGGGGCAACTCCCCAGGAAACCGCCACTGATTTAAGTGAAAACAGTCCAGAAATTTAGGCCCAATCGAATCATCAGACTGGTTTATTTTTCGGGTCTGTGTTCCACGTTATCTCCTCTCTGCAACCCCCATGGCAGATTCTTCTTGTGGATGAATGAGGCTGGGTGAAGAGAACAGGATTCTTGCCCATAATTTTTTCAGCATATCGAGTTGATACCGCTGTGTTACGGCAGTTAAAAGGCACAACATTAGAACAAGCTGGAACAGACTTCACACATTTATAAAGCATATGAGAAGCACATGGAGGAGATGTGGGAGAAACCGTCCAGATAAGAAAATGAATGCAAACACTCACTCTCCCTTGGTTAAAGCTGAAGGGCATACAAGGAGGGCTTGGCTGCAGAACTATAAACACGGGGACGGAATTTGAGAATCATCAGCTTGGAGAATCCTTGACAGGGCTCTACATTCAGACAGGTGAATGGCCCAAGCACAGCGGATTAGGAAAGCTTGGCATTCCTCCTATGTGAGGTCTGTTCCTGACTAAAGAGAATTTATAATCCCACCCACTTTGGATCTGTGCCCCTTCGACTCTTTTAGTGAGAAGTCAGAGTGCTTCTCATAACTCTCTGGTTTTGCTCTTGTTGTCCTTTGACTTTTTTAAAGACACCCCTGCCCCGCCCAGAGTTTGTTTTTCCCCCCTAAGGAGAGAGCTGGAGTAGATAGCTGGAGCGCTGCAGGATGCGGCCAGAAGCGCCTCCGTGCGTGCGTGCGTGCGTGCGTGCGTGCGTGCGTGCGTGCTTGCGTGAGTGAGCTGGAGCTCCTTTATAAACGTTCTCTTCATCTGCAAGATGATAGCAAGGACTTGGCAAAAGAATGCGGAAATGTGTGTATGACTTGAGAGGGAAGCTGTGAGTCCTTGAACCTTGTAGAAGACATAAACTCATATGAAAAACCAAACCTCATAAAACCCCGGGAAAGTGGCTGGGTGTAGTCACAGGGTACTGTCTCCACTTTTAACTCCGCAAACCAGAGAAAGGGAGAAATTGTATTTTATACTTGAAAAGGAAATATTTCTAGTTGATATAATCACAGCACATTTTGAGCACTTGTTAATGTACAATAGGTGAAATGACATAGTTTCAAAATTCACCATCCAAACAAATGTGCAAAAAAATACTAAATTCATGTAACTTTCATCCCACCGAGGCTAATCCGCAATTCTGTCCTTCATTGATACTCACAAGCTTTTAGTGTTAGACTTCTAATTGGACTTTGGATTCAGAAATAAGGCTTTTTGAAGTCTGGCTTTGTCATTTACTTGTTTTGTGATCTGGGAAGGGAAATCTAATCCTCCTACAGCCTCTATTTCTCATTTTAGAATGCCAGCCTTAAAGGACTGAATAAAGGTGAAAAATGGGGAAAAAAATTGTGAGGGGTGAGAAATCCTAGTCACGGGATCTTAACAGGCAAAGATCAGAACTCGCTGTGCAAGCTTGAGGCGACCCCTTGCCCTTGCTGAGCCTTGGGATAAAGAGGATGCTGATCTCTGGCCAGTTTACCTACCTGGCAGAGCTGCCAAGAACACATCAAAGTGTTTACGGGAAGGTGCCTGCTCAACAAACATGTGGGCAGGATGGCCCTTCTCCTGGAAACCCCACTCTGCCACATTGCTGGAGGCTGAGAAACCACCGCCCCTATCTCATGGATCAGACCCAGTGTGAGGCCAGGGCTGGGGTGGAAGAGTCTTCTCTGCCAGAAGTGAGCTCAACCGAAAGTGCCATTAGCTGCCCACTGCGGGTGTGATTGCTGTCACAAACCCTTTTATGTCAGAGGGCTGTGAAAAGCCAGATAGTACCTAAACACAAACATTACACAGAGAGACCAGCAACTCTGATTGTTAAGGCTCTTGCAAAGTCCACCCAACTCTGTACCAGGGTAAAAATAAATACATAAACAAACAAGTAAATGGATTCTGTCCTTCCTCCTCCACAGCTGCCCTGCTAACCAAAGGCCAGGCATTACCAGGTGGTTTGCCTTCTCCTTTTCTCTCTTCCCTCTCTTTCAAGTTGTCTCTCTCCAAACTCCTGGGAATGAACAGGATATGATTTGTGGCAATAGCTGATGGTACAGACTGCTGATTAAGGCATGTCCTATGTTCAGGAGCAGAGCCAGGGCTTGCAGGGCATCTCACTTCATCTTCAGGTCCCTTCACTTCATACATGGTTCTTCAAGAAGAAGCTAAGTGTTTCCTAAAAAGCTCTTGTAGGTACCACCTCCCCATGTCTCCATCAGCAGTCTTGGCCTTTATCATTCCCACTGTGGTGACTCAAAGACTTATCAGACAGCAGACAGGTAGTTCTGGAACCCAGCTCCAACCTCAAATAACGGTGCGGCCTTGCACTCTTGCCTTAACCTCTGCTCTGATCCACAGCGTCCTCTGAATGGCTTCTGCTCTGAGATGTGGTAATGGGTTTAACTGAGATAACCTGTGCCTATGGGTGATCTCTGCCCCTCTGACTGATCACCTGGGGAGATGGTGGCAAACATCACAGAAAACAAAGAGTCCTCACTCACTGGAGTTTGGCTTCCTTTTCCTCTCTTCTGCACACGTTTGCGCTCACCCTTCCAGAATTTGATGGTCTCCTAGGTTGGCACAAACTATGACTTAGGATTCATGCATCTCTGGCTGGTTGTGCCTTTCCAGCCCATGTGAGTTGAGGTACCAGTCCTCTGAACCTATCTCTTCAAAAAAGAAACATTACGTCCTCCTCCTTCCAGAACTGCTTAAGGAAGAAGAGTACAAGAACATTCTGGCACAAGTCTGGCCATGCTGGGGAGACCCTTGGGGAGTTTGTTCCTTTGTGGACTAGTCTTAAAAACTGGGTTAGGATTTCATACATTCCTTCAGCTGCTTGTCATAAGGGAAGACCCCAGCAAGGCCCAGAGTAAGGAAAGTGGTATATTCCCCAATGCAGCTCCACGAGAGAGGCTGAAAAGAGCAACTGATTTGAAGAGAGAAAGCAAAAAAGCCAGGCCAGATGGTGCAAGTCATAATCCAAGCTACTAGGAAAGTTGAGGCAGGGGAATTCCCAAAGTAATTTTCTCCTTCCTAAGTTCAAGTTCAAGACCTCCCTGGGCTATATAGAATGAATGGAAGGGTTGACCCTCTCCACTTGTTGAGACGTTGTCTCAAAGTAAAAGGTGAAAAGCAGGGCTGGGATACAGCTCCGTGGTAGAGAGCTTGTCTGGCATGCATGAGGTCCTTGCTCCATCACTGGTTGCCATACTCACACACATAAAGAAAAGAAAGAGAATAATCAGGGGTAGGTATTCTCTATCAAACCCCCAGAATACTCTCTGCTTTAGCAAACTGCTGACACCGCAACCCTGGTCATGATCAAAAGCCAGTTTGACATGAATGATGTCTTAATCTGTGGAGCTGCTCTAACAAGATCCCAGAGATTGTGTGGCTCTCAACAATGCTATTTTCCCCACATCTCTGGAGGCTACATCATGGTGCCCACACAGTCAAGTTCAACCTTTGCACCCTCAACCTTGAACTTCTCTTCTGGGGACTCTACTCCAACCAGGAGAGACCTAGCCTCATGCATTAGGCCCTACCTCCTACTGTCAGCTCTAGGGCTTAGAACTTCACCATACAAAGATGGGACCATAGCAGATCTGTTGGCCAGCTTTATGTCAACCTGACACACTAGTTTTATGTCATCTGAGAGGAGGGAGCCTCAAATGAGAAAAAGCCTCCATAAGATTGGGGCTGTAGCATGGGAAGGGATGGGTCTTGCAGACCCAAAGCTACAGGGTCCTCATGACACAAGGCAAGAGCAGGATAACCAAGAGGAGTTCAGTGAGGGCCCAGAATTGACAGTGTAGCAGAAAACAGAGGCCTGAACCAGACCAACGACTCTTTGCAATGAACACTTGCAAGAAAAGATATATGGATCAGAGGGTTTGCTGCGTGACTCACTGTGTCACATGACAGCTTCCATGATGAGATTGATTTTTTCCCCTTTTTTCTTTCTTTTTTTCCTCTTAAATTCTATTTTATTTTATTTGAGGCAGGGGTGGGGGAGGTTGCAAGGGCAGAGGACAGATATGAAGGGATGCAGAAATGAATGGGATGCAGATGCTTGGTATAAAATCAGGGCTGTAGGCAAACCTGTGGGGCATTTTCTTAATTAGTGATAGATGGCGGGGGGAAGGTTACCCCAGCCCATTGTGGTGGCTCTGTCCCTGGGCTGGTGGTCCTGGGTCCTATAAGAAAGCAGGCTGAACAAGCCAGTAAGCAGCATTCTTCTATGGCCTCTGCATTGGCTCCTGCCTCCAGGTTCCTATTTGAGTACCTGTCCTGACTTCCTTTCCTGAAGTACAATGAAGCGATGTGTAAGTGTAAGCCAAATAAACCCTTTCTTCCCCAGCTTGCCTTTTGGCCCTGTGTCTCACCATAGTGATAGCTGCCCTAACTGAGATTAATTAGTTAATTAATCTGTGATTTCAGGATTATGAAGCGTTCTTGTCTTACACAGAGTGGAGCACATTTGACCCATTCAGCAAGCAGTAGCTAGGTGTTTGTTCTCACTCCTAGGAATGGAGCAGACACACAGTTAGATATATTGGCTATCCTAGATAAGTGTTGTAGTTGGTAAGTCTGGAGGATGGCATCTCAGCTATATGCTTAACAGAGAAGGAGATTCCAGGCAAACGATAGCTCAGAAATCAGAACAAAATTTGCCACAGCTGTATTCCTTTTCGGCTCAGATTGAAGGTCAGCCAGAGATCCCAATTTCCATGGGTTCCCTGTCTGCTTCTGACTCAAGAGTGAAGCATTAAAGGATGAAAATAAATATATCAGAGAAACTTTGGGGACTTTTTACTCTAGGTGAAAAAATGGGCATGGGGAGGGAAAGATAATGTTGGATGTGAAACCAACTATGGGTGAAAATTGGAAGTGTGAAATGGTGGGGAAGGGTGCATTTGAGAAAATAGAACCATATAAAGAAAGACATGAAACAGAATTCTCACCTAAGGAATCTGACACCTGTGAACTAGGCAGTTCACTCTGCATACACGCCACCCCCTTGCTGTGCCTTCTCATGGAGACCCCTCATCAATGGGGGACGCTTGCTGGAAGACCAGGGCATGGCATGTCAGGCGGCCAGCTCTGTGAGCCACTTTCTTTCTCCTCGGGACCCAATATTATACTTCCCCACTATTCCTAAAGCTAAGCACTAACTAATATCGGACAATATTTTGTGTGTCACGTAGTGAAATTGTGAGTTCATCACCACCCACATGTCTTTCTCTGCTGGGCCACCTGGAGAGGTATATGCTCCAAACAATAGCCTATCAGACTAGAACGCCTTGAGATGGATTGTTCAGTCTTCACATCCAGTTGGAATATTTCTTTGATTTTTTTTCTAAATGAAGTCATTTTAGGAATGTGTGTTGTGGAAGTTTATTATGACTAATATAAAGAGTTTCTTAAAAGCAATAAAAAATGTTATGAAGGCCACCTTTGACCCAATGTACTTAGTTGCATCTCTGAGAAGACCAATTTTTTTTTTAACTTTTATTGATTCTTTGTGGATTTCACATCATGTATTCGGATCCTGCTTGTGTTCCCATCCCCTTGCATCCACCCTCTGCCCTTGCAACCTCCCTCCCCAAAACAAAACCAAATTAAAAGAAAAAAACCAAAAACCAGACAAAACAAAGAAACTAAGCAAAGAGAGAGAGAGAGAGAGAGAGAGAGAGAGAGAGAGAGAGAGAGACAGAGACAGAGAGAGAAGTCATGGAAGCTGCAGTGTGGCCCGCTGAGTCTCACGTTTGACTCTTTAATCCATTCATCTTTTCTTGTTAGTGTTCATCGCTGTGAGTCATTGGTCTGGCTCAAGGCCCCTGGTTTCTGCTCCACCACCAATAGTGACCTCTCACTGGGGCTCCTTTCGGATGTCCTGATGTTGTCCTGTGTCATGGACATCCTGCTGTTTTGGATCTGTAGGTTCATCTGCCTCACCTGCGCCAACAGTTCATTGATGAGGTGGATGTTGCAGTGGGCCAACTCTTAACTCCGATTCTGGCTCTGGATGGTAGCTGGGCTGGTCAGCCTGCCAGTTTTCCCTCATTGTCACTACCCAGGTGAGCGCTCCAGCACTGCCTTGGCTAGCTCACCCAGTGTAGCTACAGCAAGGAGCAGGGCCAGGTCTCCTCTCGGGTCCTCAGATCAGGGTCACCTACCCTCACAATACCAGGGCCATCACTACTGTTTTGCCCAGACAAGGTACAGGGCCCTCTCTCTCTCTCTCTCTCGATTGCTGTAAGGGGTGTGTCGCTGGTCTACTCTTCTACTCTGATGCTCTCAGGACTGGCTCACCTGTGCTCCCTCGGCAGGGTCCGTTCTAGTGTGCGGTCCAGGTGGGGTGCAAGGCTTGCTCTCCTGTGTGTTATGTGCTACAGTTGGCGAGGAACAGGAATTTCTCTTAGTCTCATAACCCAGCTCTCTGGATCATCTCTCTCACCTGCTGTGGGAGACCCATTTTAAGCATATTTTTGAGTCAAGAAAGAGACACCAAGTCCATTACTAGCATGCCTTTGACATTCATAAACGCTTCCACTCCCAGGCAGTATCTGCTCAAACAGTACCACTACTAAAATCTTTGTGGCTTAATTGGAAAGCAATGATGATATAAGGTACTGTTGATCATCCTTAAAACTACATTGAGATTCAGATAAGGTGAACAATGACCTCATAGTTGCTTTTGCCTAGCAATAATTGCTACCAATTAGTAAATTACGGAGAGTTCACCATATTAGTGGACAGGGTACAGCCGTGTCTGGTTTCGCTCTTACATTATTCCTGAAACATTTGAATTATTATTGTCCAATTGGCTGGTAGAAAGACAGGCTTACAGATTAGACAGGGCTCTCTTAAGTTCATAGCATCAGTAAAAGAAGAGTTAAGACAGACATGAATCTGTGTTTGTTCAAATCCAAACCCAGCTCTCTTTTCACATACATGTTCTCTGAAAGCTCACAGGCAGGGTAGGCTTTAAAAAAAATCTTACCTGCAGTTTTTCTTTTTAAATATTTATTTTCACTTTTAATTATGGTATGTGGGTGGGTGGAGTTGTCCATGTAAGTGCAGGTACGCTTGGGAGCCTGAAGAGAGGGTCATAGCTAGTGGAGTTAGAGTTATAGGCAGTTGTTAGCTGCCCAACACGGGTGGTAGAAACCCAACCACTGAGCCCTCTCTCCACCCCAGATTTTTTTTTTCAGTTTTAGCAAAGGAGTAAAACTGAGAGTGCTCATCATGCAAGGAAATGCAGGTCTTCGGGTCACGCTGAAGCCATTAGGCAAGGTGGTTTCTTCTATTGCCTCTGCTTACCTGGGAGGACACATTATCCAGCTGATGTGACTGCATGATAGAGGAGGACCTCCAAGATTAATAAGAGACAGCTCTATATACAATGGAAAAAAGAGAGCATCTTCAACAAATTGTGCTGGCAAAACTGGATGTCAATCTGTAGAAGAATGAAAATAGATCCATATCTATCACCATGCACAAAACTCAAGTCCAAATGGATTAAAGACCTCAATATCAGTCTGAACACACTGAACCTGATAGAAGAGAAAGTGGGAAGTACTCTACAGCACATGGGCACAGGAGACCACTTCCTACGTATAACCCCAGCAGCATAGACATTAAGGGCCTCATTGAATAAATGGGACCTCCTGAGACTGAGAAGCTTCTGTAAAGCAAAGGACACTGTCACTAAGACAAAAAGGCAACCTACTGACTGGGAGAAGATCTTCACCAACTCCGCAACTGACAAAGGTCTGATCTCCAAAATATATAAAGAACTCAAGAAACTAGACCGTAAAAGGCTAATCAACCCAATTATAAAATGGGGCACTGCGCTGAACAGAGAATTCTCAACAGAAGAACTTCAAATAGCCAAAAGACACTTAAGGTCATGCTCAACTTCCTTAGCAATCAGGGAAATGCAAATCAAGACAACTTTAAGATACCATCTTACACCTGTCAGAATGGCTAAAATAAAAAACACCAATGATAGCCTTTTTGCTGGAGAGGTTGTGGAGAAAGGGGTACACTCATCCATTGCTGGTGGGAATGCAAACATGAGCAACCACTCTGGAAAGCAGTGTGGCGGTTTCTCAGGAAATTCGGGATCAACCTACCCCTGGACCCAGCAATACCACTCTTGGGAATATACCCAAGAGAGGCCCTATCATACAACAAAAGTATATGCTCAACTATGTTCATAGCAGCATTGTTTGTAATAGCCAGAACCTGGAAACAACTTAGATGCCCTTTAATGGAAGAATGGATGAAGAAAGTATGGAATATATACATATTAGAGTATTACTCAGCAGTAAAAAAACAAGGACTTCTTGAATTTTGCATACAAATTGATGGAAATAGAAAACACTATCCTGAGTGAGGTAAGCCAGACCCAAAAAGAGGAACATGGGATGTACTCACTCATATTTGGTTTCTAGTCATAAATCAAGGACATTGAGCTTATAATTCATGTTCCTAGAGAAGCTAAATAAGAAGGTGAATCCAAAGACAAACATATAGGCATCCTCCTGAATATTAATCTTCATCAGGCGATGAAAGGAGACAGAGACAGAGACCCACATTGAAGCACCGGACAGAAATCTCTAGGTCCAAATCAGGAGCAGAAGGAGAGGGAGCACGAGCAAGGAACTCAGGACCGAGAGGGGTACACCCACACACTGAGACAATGGGGATGTTCTATCGGGAATTCACCAAGGCCAGCTGGCCTGGGTCTGAAAAAGCATGGGATAAAACCGGACTTGCTGAACATAGCAGACAATGAGGACTACTGAGAACTCAAGAATAATGGCAATAGGTTTTTGATCCTACTGCACGTACTGGCTTTGGGGGATCCTAGGCAGTTTGGATGCTCACCTTACTAAACCTGGATGGAGATGGGCGGTCCTTGGACTTCCCACATGTCAGGGAACCCTGATTGCTCTTCGAGCTGATGAGGGAGAGGGACTTGATCGGGGGAGGGGGAGGGAAATGGGAGGCGGTGGTGGGGAGGAGGCAAAAATCCTTAATAAATAAATTTAAAAAAAAAAGAGATAGCTCTATTATGCTAAGTCAAGGACAGATGTAGAGGACTCTGTGTATGTGTGTGTTTAATTAGTTACTTTTTCTTAAATGTATGTATTCATGTAAACATTCCTGCAAACTAAGATCTTGGTGATAACTCATCCACCTACCTCATCCTTCTACCTCCTCCCTCCCCTGCCTCCTTGCATGCCTGGCAACCATTACAGTGAACATTATACTCTTCGTCCCCTTGCTTGTTGCTATGATTTTATTGTGCCTGTGTCTCTCTGAATTTAAAAAAGTGTGTGCTTGATTTCAGTTGTTTCAAAACCTGTAAAAAAAATAGTATCCTGCCATATAATCAACCAAAACATAATTTTTTACATGGGATGATATTATTAAGATTACATTGCTGAATTTTTCTGCTATTTCTTTTGACTGGTCCACAATGAACTTTATTTTTCTTGTTAAGGACATGCCTAGAACATTCTTCTCTCAACATCTAGGGAAACTTATCCAGTTTCCATGTCCACTTCTGACAAGAAAAGCACAAAAGAGGGCAGATTGGAAACAACAGAGAGCCTGAACTAGAGGAGCCTGCGAAGCCAAGCTTCATCCTTTCCAAGATTAGTCTTTGCTTTGGGATGATTCTCCTGTTCAATAAAATTAGCACCTCCATTCTTCCCTACTGTGCTGTAGTAAGGATTCAGTGAGACGAAAGGATAAACACTCATTTCTACCACTCCCCCTAAATACTATCATAAGGGAGGAGAAACTTCAACATGCTTTTAATATAAACACATGCATATGCAGACAGACAGACAGACATATGCACACACACACACACACACACACACACACACACACACACACCCCTAGCTGATACTATTAAATCAACAAATTCAACCACATAAACACATTCCCACCCTGGCTGCCCCCTCTATAAACCTGGGTAAAACTCCTGGTAAACCTGAGTCATCCCTGAACTCAGCCAGAAGTTTCCACCCTTCTTCCTCCAGCAGTCCTGCTGATGCTCATTAGCCATCTTTTGGGAAACTGCACGTGCTGGTGCTGCAGCTTCAGGTTCGTGTGGATCTATCTACTCAGGGCATGCTGTCTTTCTTAGTTTGCATGTGTGTAGATGGGACATGGTTTGGCCAAGCTGTAATTTATGTCATATAGAGTGATTTACAAGTTTAAGGACAGAGGACTCAGAATGTAGCCAGCTCAAATTTTTAACATTTTTTTAAGGATTTCATACATGATCACTGTATCTACATCAATTTCTCCCTCCCTTTTCTTCCTGCAACTCCTTTAGAACACCCTTCCCAACTTCATAGCTCCTTATTTCTTAATTGTTATTGTCCCCCCATATATACATATAAATTTATAAATACAGCCTTCTGTGTTCATTTAGTATTGGTCAGGGAAAACCACAGTTTTGACAAAAACTGAATCAGCTGTGGCTAAGTCCAGGGCTTAGAATAGACCTGACCCTACAGTCAGCTCAAGTCTCATTTAAATGCTGCGGCTATTTCTTTCTTTTCCTTTTTTGGCAGCTTCTATAAGGATGGTTTAGTAAGGGAAGTGGTGTGATTTCAAACACCAAAGACTGGGACACTTTCTGGTGCTCTATCACCATCTAAATGTCAAGATCCAGAGCAGTGCTGTGGGAATATTTGCACACAGCTGCCTTTAATGCCAAGTGCCATCTCCACCTCCAGATTTACTCCCAATTCCCATGGCCTAGAACAGCAAGACTAGGTGTTTTAAGAACCATCTTCTCAGAGCCCTTTACTCCTCAGAGATTAAGACCAGATCGTGAGTTTACCAGCTGCAGGCAAGCTACGATCAGAGATGCTCAGATCTCAGGGTGTTTCGAGCTTTCTTTTCATGGTCCTGATGTTAGAAGAACATCTCACAGTACTGGAAAGAAGGTCAGTCATCAAAATCCTTTCTACACAAGTGTGAGGCCCATTCCCAGAACCCAAGTGAAAGGTCAGGTGTGTATGTACCTTTATGTGTGATGTGTGTGCATGTACCCTTATGTGTGATGTGTGTGCATGGATATGTACGCCTGTTTGCATGTACAGGGGCCAGAGTATGACCATCAGGCCTCCTACTCATCACTCACAATTTTATTCTCTTGAGACAGGGTCCCTCAGTGAACCCAGAGCTGAGGATGGGGGCCAGCAAGCTCCTCCTGTCTC
The DNA here is from genome assembly GCF_037038515.1 of Microtus pennsylvanicus. Classification (NCBI taxonomy): domain Eukaryota; kingdom Metazoa; phylum Chordata; class Mammalia; order Rodentia; family Cricetidae; genus Microtus; species Microtus pennsylvanicus. The sequence continues at coordinate 131,771,845 of NC_134581.1, forward strand.
CACCCACTGCAACACTGCAGTTAAACCCACACACAGGACTGCACCAATTCCAGCAGGCTTTTTATACAGAATCTGAGAATTGGGATGCAGCTCTGGCTTGCACAGCAAGTGCTCCAAGTGGCTGAGCCATCTCCTCGCTCCCTCACCTCCCAGACATAGTCTCTACCTGGAAGATGACGAGCTAAAAGTCATCTTTCTGCTTTGGGATCCACCTATAGATGATACGTACAAAAAGGAAGTGTGTTTTGTAGATGAGACGGATGGATGGATGGATGGATGGATGGATGGATGGATGGATGGATGAGAGTTCTTGTTTCTACTTCTCAAAGGTTGCTACTGGGATAAATTTAAAATAATAAGAATCAAACTAATTGATATCCGGAGACCTGTGAAGTCTTTAAAACCCTATCCAGAGGGCTATGGTCTGAAATAATTTTTGTAATAATAGTAAGTAGGATGTACTGTTTAAAACTTTTCATGGATGAAGCAGTAATTTCTAGAGTTTGTGGATACATAAGCAGTTACTATAAGAAACTATTAAAGTTTATGTTCCTTTCCATTATATATGTCTCTAAGAGCCCAGTCATTATGGACATCACAGAGAACTACCAAAATGTGAAACGAAGCCGGTTTCTCATTGAACATTTATTTAACCTCTAATTATTTTTCATAAAATTTATTCACGTAAACATACAACACTCCATTCACATTCTTTCAGGAACTGATGAGTTTCTAAGTTTCCCGACTTGAATTTCTGATAGGGTAAATATTAATCATTATGTATCTACATAAAACAGATATTTGGGAGCCTTTATCTTTCTTAAGAGTGTAAAAGTGACAAGGAAGACTGAGGCAGGAGGATTACATGAATTCAAGATCCACCTGAGCTCTGTCTCAAAAAAACAAAACAAACAAGTAAAACAGCGGAATTCTAATTCAAGTAGAACAGAGAATAATAATGAGGAATTCCCAGACCCATAATCTTGCCATTTGTCATTTTGGAGGATCACGAGTCAATTTTTAAAAGAGTTTTTCTTTTCTTATTTATATATGCATTTCGTGCATTATGTACTTATCCTTGTGACATATATGCATGGGCATATATTCTTGTGGCCATGTGCAGAGGTCAGAATAGGAACCTCAGGTGTCCTGCTTTGTCATTAACCCTCTTGTTTCTTGGCCCTCAGGAGCTCAAGAACAGCCAGAACATCTAAGTGAAAATAAAAAAAGAGTAAAGAATTAAGGAAGTCCACATAATTCATAAAGAGAATTGGATTGATTCTTACAGCTTTCGGGACTTTGTTTGTTCCTCATGGGATGCAAATAGCACTAGAAGTTAAACTTCAGTTTGCACATTTCAGTCCATTAAGACTTCTGAATGGGCGGGGCAGCAGTGGCGCAAGCCTTTAATCCCAGCACCTGGGAGGCAGAGGCAGAGGCAGGCGGATCTCTGGGAGTTCGAGGCCAGCCTGGTCTACAAGAGCTAGTTCCAGGACAGGCTCCAAAGCTACAGAGGAAACCCTGTCTTGACAAACCACACACACACACACACACACACACACACACACACACACACGCACGCACGCACGCACACACCCATGCACAATGACTTCTGAATGGCCTGACCTAAACCCAGAGAAAACAGAGTTCCTCATCAAGGAGTGAGTTTACCACCACCAGAAGTATGTAAGGAAAGTCTGATAAACCACGTGGCAGGGATGCTGCAGAGAGAAAGTTAAGTACCAAGAGCAAGTTAGGATTAGGGTAGACTGGGGTCGCGAGAGGCTTTTGAGATTCCTGACAGCCTTCGATGTAACTCAAAGACCCAAGTTGGTTTTAAAAAATCTCCCAGGCAACACTTCATTGGCCTTATCTCTAACTATCCCTTGTCAGCATGGGACACTGGAGGATGGATTCACGCGTCGCCTAGGAATATCCCCGCAGTCTTTGCGGCTGACAAAACACCACTTACGCAGATTAATGCCATCTTTCCAAGGGCCCCACCAGTCAGCTTCCCAGAGGAGGCTCCAAGAGGTGATGTGCGCTGCCCAAAATGACGCAGCTGGTAAATGACATATCCTCCTGGCATCAAGCACTGGTATTCTTGCCAGTGGAGTTTGACTGCCTCTACTCCAGGCCAAGGACTGGGCGAGCACCCAGCATCCCAAGCCGGGTACTGACATCTGCGTCCTCTTCCCGTGGCTCATGCGTAAAGAGAATGTTTGCCCAGATTGCTCCTGCCAGGTACCAGTGTACTGCTCACGTAGAGGAGTCCTTTACGTCCCTGGGAATCCTTCCTAGGGAAACAACTGGACACCCGAGAAGCCTGGCACACTAATGAGCGGTTGGAGTCTGAGATAGGGGAAGCCCTGCAGCAGCTGGAGAACGCAGCCCAGGCCCGCAGAGCAGAGAGGTGCGGCCCCTCCTTCTGCAGTCTGCCTTCTGCTTACCTGTTACCACCTCTCTGGAGTGGCACTTTCACCTGCCCGGGGCCATCCCTCCTTGGGCAGGGAGCCCATCAGATTTTACAAGCCAAGCAGGGTCAGGTCTGATGAAAACGTGAATGGGAATGCCCAAAATAACAAAGGCAGCAGGCGTCTTCCCTCGGAAGATGGGGTGAGCCAAGCCACATGCTGGCAGTCACCAGTCACCCAGAGTGTGACCTCTGCAGACCCCAGAAATGAGCACTGACTGAGGACAGACCTACTGGGATTAGCCAAGTCTTACCAAAACTCTTTTTTTTTTCCAGAAGCAGTGTAATTCTGACACCCTTCAAATCACTTTGAGTTACTAGAAGGCAAGCAAGCTAGTAAATCATAACCATTTATAAAGCAGGGAGGGAAAATACTTTCAGAAGAGCGCCAGATAGGAACTGTTTCAGGCTTTGTGGACATCATGGTTTTTGTAGTGTTAAAACTCCATAGGCGATGCGGAAATGGATGAGTATTTCTGGTCCTAAAAGCCTGCATTCATGCACACCAACTGGAATTGCATGTAATTTTCAAACATCGTGAAATGTGTTCTTCTTTGATTCTTTTCAAAGCCATTCAGAACTGGAAAAACAGCATGTTTAGCTCATAGGAGAACAGATGCTCGGTTTGGCTTGGAGGTTTTTGTTTTCCTGTTTCTGCTCTGAGGCCTTGCTTCTCGAAATATATATCAAATAACCCAATTCAAAAGATTTTCAAACTTCCTTGGTCCTACATTTGTAAATGTCTATAAAAATAGGCCACTAAAGAAAAGACCAAAGAAGGAGGAGGAAGGAGAAGAAGTGATGGCAGCAGCTTATGGTACCTGCACTGTGGAGATGCGGGGGTTGAGGGAGGAGCGTGAAGGAGGCCTGACCAGCCTGGGCTATGTAGTTGAGGACTTGTTTCAAATAAATAAACACTGTTTGCCTTATTGTTGAATTTCAGTGTAACAAATATAAAGAAAGAGATAAATAAAGGAAAGAAGAAATAGAAAGAAGTGAAAAAGGAAAAAGGAGGGAGGAGATAGGAAAGGGAAAGAGGAAAGGGAGGGGAAAAAAGAAAAAAGGTTAGAGAGAGAACATGAATGCGACGGTTAATTTTCTATGTCGACTTGACTTGATTGTACCCTGACATGGGCTAGGTGCTCTTTCTGGTTGTGTCTGTGAGGGCCTTTCCAGGTAAGAAGGCTGCATTTGACTCTCTGGGCTCCTTAAAGTGGTCTGTGCTTCCTTGTGTGGGTGGGCACCATTCAACCAACACACAGAGCCCCTGAGTAGAACAAAAGGACAAGAAAGAGAGAATTGGTTCCTTTTAGGGAGCTGGATATCTTCTGCCCTTGATTCAAAATTTGCCCACTGGCCTCTTGGCGTTTCAAGTGTTTGCAGACAGCAGAGCCACCAGATTTCCTGGGTCTCCACTCTGCACCCAGGAGAAGAGACTGCTCAGCCTCAAAACCACAGGAGCGGTTCCTCATAATGAATCTTATAACAATACACAAATAACCAACCACGCTCACATGTAGTTCATACGTACATATATACACGCATATATGGCTCTGTTCCTCTGATACATTGGACACGGACACTTTGTCAGATAATATGCTGTGTAATTGTCTTCCTAGTGTGCCTTTTGCCTTTCCATTTTCTAAATAGCGTCTTGTAAAGATCAAAAGATCTTAATGCTGATGAAGTAAATAAAGGTTTCCAATCATCCTTTCACGGTAATATTTTCTCTGTTCTAGAGGTTTAACCTTGCACTTAAATCTGTAATTCGAGTTAATCCCTGCTCCTTCTGTCATGTAATAGTCAAGTCTCTCTTATTATATGTGTTTTCATATGATCTTCCAGTGATTTTCATGCTAATGTGGAGTGGATCACCCTTACGCCAGTGATGGCCTAGATTCCTTTGTTCAAATTATTCTGTTCTGAATTCCGAACTGCCTAGACTGTCCAACTGGCCTGTATGGTCACTGTGTCACTACTGTGCTTTTATGATTATGGCTATATATCAATTATTAATATTGGATGCTCATCTTTTTCAAAATTGGTTTTGGTTTTCATGTTTTAGTAACTCTTAGAGTTATAGAAAAACAGCTTGACATTTCAACTGCAGTCACACTGGGCAGTAGATCAGGAGATCACACATTCTTTATTCTTTATTCTTTCAAATTTGTCTTCTTAACATTAAGAAACAAAGAAGTGATAATATTGATTATCTCAGTTCAATCAGCACATATGTCCTCGTGTGTTAAAATGCCACTCTAGCTGACGTTATACCTTATAGAAAAGAGAAAGAGAGAGAGAGAACAAAAGAAAGAAAGAAAGAAAAGAAAAAAGAAAAAGAAAGAAAAGAAAAGGAAAGAAAGCCCTACCCCTCTAAAAAGAAAAACATAAAGAAATATCACATTGTACTCAAGAAATATGTTCAATTATTATGTTAGTTGACATCTTAATGTTTTAGGCAGCAAGAGTTGCATTCCTTGTGGCTCTCTAGGGGCTAGTCTAGTCTTGCCTTCTACAGCTTCTAGGGACCACCTACAATCTCTGCCTGGTGGTCTCGTCTCTCCCTATTCAGAGCCAACAGCCCGAGTCTGGGTTCTTTCTGAGTGGCCATCCCTCTGGTGCGCCCTTGCCATTCCTTCTATTGTACTAGGATTGGGCTCATCTAGATACTACAGAAACATTTTTTCTTCTAAAGACCAGTGTACGAGCAACCTTAATTCCATGGGAAACTCCAGTCTGCTGTAACAACAGATGTTAATGGGTGCTGGGGCTTAGAAAGCCATCAGTCGGCCTACCATTCGGGTTATCTAAAGTAGAATGAGACTTTAATAAGATGTATTTCACTCTTCCAATATCTAAAACTCTAATGCATCTCTGTGTGTTTCAAATTCATTAGGTTTTTATGGCCATGTATGTATGTATTCATGTGGAGTCCAGAAGTCAATGACATTTTCCACGTGACCTTTTGAGTCAGGGCTTCTCAATGGACCTACAGTGAGCTCCCCATTCTTGCTGTAACTGAATTTGTATATCCTCCCAACTGCTTGGAAATGTTTAATGCTGTAATAATAATTATACTGTAGATTTTGTTCCTTTTTCAGTTCTTTGATGTCTTATTCATGAATTTCTGTAATAAGAAGGCACTTGCAGAGGCAAGGGCTTATGGGTAAGCATAGCCGTTCGTCATGCTGAAGTCTTCTCAATGGCTGACAATAACTTCGAGTTCTATGGTTAACCTGGGGTTTTATATGTAGTGTGTGCAGTATATCTTTTCCTCACAGTCCAGTTCTGTAGCTTTCTATGTGCTGATACATAAAGCATGTTTCTGCTTCTTTTTCATTAATTTGTTTTTATCCTCCCTTCCCCTAGCTGTGTATACCCGTACGTCTGGGTGTGTATAGGTGTGGTTGCCCATGCGTGAACATGGGAAAGCCAGAAATTGACATCATCAGGATGTTGTCCTCTATCTCTCTCCACTCTGTATTTTGAGACAAGGTCCCTCACTGAACTTCACTGGAACTCAGTCACTGGCTAGAGTGCCTGACCAGCAAGTCACAACACAAAACAGACCTTCCCAGTGTTCGGATGGTTTCTATTTCCATCGTATAAGCTACTCTTCATAGCTGAGTTAGGTTGATTTTTTTCCCCCCAAGTGAAGTTGAAAGTCCTGAAGCAAACTAAGAGTCAAGCTACAGCTAAATCATTGACTTTATTCCTCTACCTATAAAAAAGAAAGTAGAGTCCATGGAGAATTATCTCCAAGCAGCATTTTCTGTAATCATTTCCTTCTTAAACTAAAGCAGCTGCTGTCACCTTCAGACACGCACAGGTGTTCTCTCCACACTGACTCTTCTTTCCTCCATTTGCTGCTTTGAGTTCTCTTGTGCATGCGGACTGCGGGGCATGACTCAGTAACTTGCCTTGGGATCCTAATTGCCATACCAACACCTGTGCTTTTCTTCTCCCGGTTCTAGCAGCCTCGCGAAGGAACATGGTGATGGTAAAGGAAAAATGTACTTAGATGATTATATTTAGAGAGGAACAAACACTCTAACAGAGGGACATTTTCATTGACACAAAATGTTTCAAAGGTCACTTGTGTTAGTTGGGTAGCTTCACCAGAATAAGGATTCAAATGTTTTCTGCTGCTAGAGCCCAGCACAGGTTGTCTAGAAGCGGTCATGGAGGCCTCTTAGATAAATTTTTGAAGTAATACAAGACAATCATAGCTGTCCATAACAAAGTGTTCTGGAAGACAAATCTAAGTACCTTATTCTGAGCCAAGCATTGTGCTCAGCACTTCTCCTGACTTCCTGGTGTGCCCACTGTGCATTCAGATCAACTGAGACTCAGAGAAATGCCTTAGCCAAGACCCCACACAGATTTCCCCACACAATCGTATCTCTGTCTGATACTTCTGTTGTCTCATAGTGATTTCAGATGACAGGACAGTGAAAGTTAAGTTAATGTCACTGCTATTAACACCCTACAGGAGCTAGCTACCCACAGAGCTCTTTCTGAAGTACGCGAGACAACCTTCCCATCTTGAAGATATGAAGATATCGTGGGCTCAAAGGTTGCAATTCCTGCAGTTTCTACTATAGAGAAAGAACTCTGGCATTTCTGAAGCTCTCCTCCATGCAAGACAACACGCTCAACTTTCACCATTGTCAACTGAGCAGTTTTCATTCCCACGACACGCAGCTCTCACCTCACCTGATCAGCAGTGTGGCCACACTCACATTTCATGCATACCAATATGAATGGCAATCAACATTCTCAGTGTTTATGGCTAAGCTAAGTATCAGACAAAGAGAACTGGACATTAAAGTGGTCACCAGATTCCATAAACGGCCTGTGTCCCTGGCTCAGGCTCAACCAAAGAGCATTGCCTTTTCCAAGAAAACATCATCCTAGTCCACACGACAGAGAAAAGGGGAGCAGGGGAGGGGGAAACCAAAAATAGAAGAATCACTTTTTCCTAGCCTGGGGGATGGAGATGATGAAGCTCTGGTTTTGTTTTGGGCACTGGGCTTAGCATTTGATGTTGTTTGTGTGTCAATTAATGGATTGCCAAAGCTAGAAGTCATTTTCCCCAATAAGCAGAGGCCCTGATGGAAATGGGCACAGAAGAGACAAACTTAAGAGTTCCCAAGGTAATTTTGTGTTTTTCCGGAAAGTTGTTGGGTCCTCAGCCTGGCCCCCTCTTCTTGTCTTCATCATCAACTGACTCTCTTATTGACAACTGGCCTGGTATCATCTAGGGGGTGCAGTCAGATGGTCAAAGGGAATAGAGGGGAGATGTCTACACATGAGTACTTCGGTTCAAAGGTGGGGTGACAAAATGTAATTCATGGGTACCACCTCATTTTGTCATTGCTCTGTCTCTATGAGGTGGAGAGAATGAGACACAAACATTTAAAGTCCTAAGCTTAGAATGATGATGGTGATGATGATGATGATGATATCTGTAATCCTAACACTTGAGAAGCTGAGGCAGGAGAAGAGTGAATTTGAGACCTATCTGGATAGGATACATGGAGAGACTTTGTCTCAACAGGACAATAGGAAGGAAGAGAGGGAGGCAGAGAGGAAGGAGATAAAGCATCAGAGGAAAAGGAGGACACAGCACATCTGGCCGTGCAAAGCTGGAATTCAAGGTGCAATACTGATTGTTTCTTTATTTCTTCTCTTGTCTTCTCCAGTTCGCTTCGTCAGAAATGGTACAGGAGCAATGCGAACCAGTGTGATGGTTAATCTTCATCGCCAAGCTAAAAGTACTCAGAATTGCCATAAAAACATACTTCCGGTGTGTCTAGGTGTATTTCCAGAAAGGTCTGGCTAAGAAAGGGAGGCCTGTTCTGAAGGTGGTCAGCACTATCTCATCAGCTGGGCTCCAGGACTGAATAAAACAGAGAAAGTCAGCTGAGTACCAACCTACATCCGTTCCTGCTCTTTGGCTGTGGAGGTAATACGTCCAGCTGCCTCATGCTCCTGTGTCATGGCTTCCCAGCCACAGTGAACTGTACCCTCAAATTCTGATCAAAATTAGCCCCTTCTTTACCCATTATTTTTTTGCCAGGGATTTCGTCACAGCAGCAAGGAAAATGACTAAGATCAAACAGTGGGCACATCGAACCCTTCTTTCCTTAAGTTGTGTGGTCAGGTAGTCTATTAAGAAAGGAGTAAATTCACTAGTACACCTGGGTCCCCGGAAAGACCATGTCTCTGCTTGCCTGTCCATCCTCTATGGGGAGCAAGCCAGTGGACCTTCCTCAAAGGCTGATGTAAACAAATCCTCCTTTGATCTCATTTCTTCTGCCAACATTCTTTAAATGCAGAAAAGCTCAAAAAAAAAAAAAAAACACCCACGGCAAGGAAACAGCAGCTACAGAATGCTCAGCTTGGTCTTCATCTCAGGGTGCCAACACATGCTGGGGTAACCCCTTTGCCAGTGCAGTCTCCATGCAGGATCCTGCTCCTCTTGAGTACTTGTTAGGCTCGCACTGGGGTGTTTACTGCTATACTTTCAGATGAGGAATGGAGATTCGAAGTGTTCAAATTACTTCTCCAGGAGCCTGTGGTCTTCCAAAATGTAGCCAGCGCTCCCGTATCTTGCACTAAGTGTGCAAGCAGAAGGGACTAACTACTGCTTGACTCAGTGAGCAGATTCTAGGGCACACACAGAGAAAGCAATTTTATTCTTTCCCACCACTCTCCATTGGCTAAGCCCTCAGGATGGGAAAGGCATCTTAGTCCCATAACTTTCCCAAGCATTCCTCGATAATAAGCCTGGGAGTTATTGCAGTTTGCAAAACCACTTTCATTCCAATAATTAAAAAGTTCTGTTTAAATTAATAATCAGCAGGCCGGCAAGTGTAAATCCTCCCCCTTCTACCTATAGCTCAGTTCTTCCTGTAAGTGTCAAGGAAGGCAAGGGAGAGCTACCATTTTGACATCAAGCAAAGGGTCTCCCATGACATCACTTCTGTGCCAGTGGAACGCACACACACACACACACACACACATACACACACACACACACACACATACACACTGATTCATCCAAAGAGCATCTTTGAAGCCTCTCTTATTGGTAAAACGGCAATGTCAACTGTTTCTTAGCATGTTGTGTATGAATGGCCCCTGACATTAAGGACAGTAGACACTGTTGCTTATGACTTACCCAACCCAAAGACAGAATCCAGTATCACATGCATTGGTGAATCAGTGACTAGGAATCAAAGGACTAGAGGCTGTCCAGCCTTGTAGAGATTAATAAATGTAACATCAAATTCGCATCCAGTAAGCCAGCATTGTTTCCTCTGTTATTTCGGGGTGGGTTTTGCATGAGGGCATAGTGAGACAGGATTGTGCTTTATAGACCAGGTTTGTCTGGAACTTACTCAACCTTGAATTCATAGTCCCCCTGCCTCAACCTTCTAAGTACTGAGATTATAGACCTGCACCATTGTGCTCAGATGTTTTACTTAATTTAAATTGGAGCTCTTAATCAAAGGAAGACACTTTCATTGGAATATTCATGTATGGCTCACTTAATAAAAGACTGACTCAAAATGTAAAGGTTAAAGATAAAATTCTCATTAACTCTTGAGTGCAGGGCCAGCTACTGGCTGTACTCGCATAGAATTTTCCAAGTGAGAAGGTATTCTAGCTAATAGATCTCAGGGATAAGGTACTCCAGGCTGGCAGCATCAGTCTTGGAGGTAGGTGGATTCACCTGCCCCCATCAACTTATGCTAGCTAAAGAAGCTGTGATGGTTACTTTTAATTTTCAGTTTGACACTACAATTAATTGGGAAGAGAATCTCAGTGAGGAATTGTCTAGATTAGACTGTTCTGTGGTCATCTCTATGGAGATTACCTTTTTTGTTTGTTTTGTTTTGTTTTAGGAGGGTAATGGTTTGAGATAGGGTTTTTCTGTGTATTTTTGGCTGTCCTGAAACTCACTATGTAGACCAGACTGGCCTTGAACCCACAGAGATCTACCTGCCTCTGTCTCCCAGATGCTGGAATTAAAGGCATACACTAATACTCCATGTTGAGTTGGGTTTCTTTTTTTTCCTGTTTGGTTTTTTTTTTTTTTTTTTTTTTTTTTTTTTGGCTTTTGGTTTTTGGTTTTTCAAGGCAGAGTTTCTCTGTGTAGCAAACTTAGCTGTCCTGGAACTCTTAGACCAGGCTGACTTCGAACTCACAGAGATCCACTTGCCTCTGCCTCAAAAGTGCTGGGATTGAAGGTGTGCACCACCACCCTGCCCGCCTCTGTTGAATCATCCTTATTATGTTAATCAAGCTGGACGATTCCTCCACTGTGGGTGACTCCATTCCCTGATGGGAACTCATCTGTATGAAATGGCAGGAAGTGGTCGAGCTGGATGACTCCTCCCCTGTGGGTGACTCCATTCCCTGGTGGGAACTCATCTGTATGAAATGACAGGAAGTGGTCTGAGCATGCACAGCTTCCCTCACTGCTCTGCTCCTGCGGATGTGATGTGTTAGCTCCTGCAGCCGCCTGCTGCTTCAGCTTCTCCACCGTGATGGACTGTGTTCTGGAATTGCGAGCAGAATCAACCCTTACTCCTTTAAATTGCCTTTGTCAGAATAGTTTATCACAGGAAACAAAACTAAGACACAAACTACCGTAAAATCATCCATCCTATCACCCAGGCCTGACATCATGCTCAAAGTGTAGATTTCTGGTTATTTCCTCGGATATTACAGTTTCAAACCACAGTCCCTGGTGTGGCCGAAACAATTTTTTTTTAAAAGGACCCAACGCTGTATTTAATTTTCAAGCCTCAGCAAACTGAACTAGATTTCCCAGAGTCCTCTTCACCGTACAGTTTCAAAAGAAGCTTAGAAGAAGAACCGACATGGGATTCTGAATGCCAAGGAGAAACATCTATTGTCACATACAGAGTCAGTCATGACCAGATGGGATGACGTATGGGCCCACAGATTCTCCACCGACTGCCACTCTGCCGCACCTGCTCCAGGGCACAGCATCTACTGCTCATTGTACGTGGTGTAGACCCAGCTCACTGCAGGCGTTTGGCTGGAGATCCAGGGGGTATTGGCCACATGGAGGCAATGGTCAAATTATCCCCACCACAACCACAGCACATATAAGAAGAGGTAGTCAGAAGGAGAACTCGGAGGGCCACGGCTAGAAACAAATGTAAAATTCCAGGGTTGTGAGAACAGGAAGCGAGCAGCCATTCTGCCTTGGTATGCAGTATACGGTAGGCATTTTTTTTCCCAAGAATACTTAGAGAAAACAGGCTTGACCCACATTACAATGAGCTGAGTGTTTATTGCTCCCCAGATTCGTATGTTGAAATCCTAATCCTCCATGTGATGATACGGAGAGGTGGGGCCTTTGAGAACCGAGTAGGTCATGAGGGTGGAGCCCCTCAATTATGAGATAAGTGCCCCCAGAGAGATCCTTTCCCCTGTTCATGTTATGAAAACAGCAAGAAGGTATCACCAAGACCAGAAAGCGGACTCTCTGAGAGTAGCCGGCCTGATGACGTCCTCATTCAGGACTTCCCAGACTGAGCCTTGGAAATGAGTGTCTCTGCTTTATAGGCCGTGCAGTCTGTGTTGTTTTGCCATAGAAACCTGAATGGACTCAGACAAGCAGTACTCATCTCTGAGCTGTAATTTGGAGTGACTTGAGCGTCAGAGGCTTTAGCAGGTTGCCAGTTGTTCAAAGCCAGTAATGGGGACCCACACTCAAGCGGTAGGGATGCTAGGTCTTAAGAACAATGGGACCTCCTGAGAGAGGGTCAACTAGTTTTGCACAATGTCAAAAGAGAAAATCTGGTGTGGAAGACAGTATGGGGAAGGGGGGAGGTGTGTTCAGCTACAGCATACACATGTATGAAAACTACAAAAGGAACAAACACAGGCATGAAGTGGAAACCCTGTACACATGACCTGTATACATTCTAAACATGGATGTCACATGAATTGGGTGAGTTCTTCTCAAGTTCTTATTGAAGTGGAATTCGAAAGATATTAGGTGCAGCACAACTTTTAAATTATTTTGTATGTCCACTGAGCATATGAAGAAGCGTGGAACAATAGTTAGCTAACAGACTGCAAGACAGGTTTCTTGGGTTCCAATCCTAACATTGTGCAGCGGTTTCCTCTGAAGTTAAAGCATCTCAGTTGGGAGGTAAATGAGGAACCTGCCTGACTCTATTTTGAAGGCAGAAGTCATCCTGCTGTATTGTTAAAAGTATGTTTGCTTTTACTATGAAAACTGAGTTGCTATTCTTAAGTCTGCTTCTGGAAACCTGACCTTCCCCCACCCATGGTTTTGACATGTTTTTGAGAATACCCTTACTTACCCTCTCTGACCTTCCATCCCTGACCCTCAGGGATCACCCTACCTAATCACATGGTGACCACATGATGGTTTTTGAGATTTTTTTTTCCTGTATTTCCTTATTGCCCCATTGTCTCTCTTCTGTAAACAGGCTCTGCAACCGCTTGTGAGTTTACTCCTTAAAATGGGCCCTGGAAATCGATTTGGGGCTACCCCCTTTAACCTTCTTAGAAGGCACTGGCCAGCTCTTGGGTGCACCCCAAGAAAATTCAAGCTTGTTTGAAATTTGGTTCTAATTGTGGTAGTGATCTGATTCTGTGAGATTAACAGTAAGCATCTTAAGAAGTGGGGCAGAAAGGGAAAGAGAAATAAAGAGATGTTTCAAGACAGGATGTTTCCAAGGAGCTGAAACAAGAGGTGGCCTGGGGGAGATGAAATATTCTCTCCTTCAGGGAAGTTCCTTAAGATTGGAAGTGAACAGCTCAAAATAGCTTCAGGAAGTCCCTTAAACTGACCAGATTCACTGGGTCCCTCCTTCCCCAAGAGCAGATAAGCAGGAAAGCCTGCTAACCAGGCTCTTGGATAAGTAAAACTGACTAAAAAAGCAGAGGCGGGGCCACGGGCCTGGAAGAGGCACACACAGAACAACTGAACCACCTGGAGAAGCCTGGCTCCAAGCAGTAGGGCCGCCTGCAGGCTGTGCATTTTGTCTAGGTTTCCAGCTGTTGTGTGATGTCGCCCATGCTGGGGTGGGCTTTGGTCATGCAGCTTCTCTCTTTTAGACATTTCTGTCCCTTTAAGTAAGTCCTCACGCATATTGCTATAAATAACCCCAGGAAAACTCACTGTCATCCAGTTGGGCTTCAGTGGTATCTGTCCTTTGGTCTGATTGGGGCTCCCCATATGGTGTGAATAGACATTTGAGTGTTGGGTCTCCCCTAAAGAAGGCCATCACACAACACCTGATTCTGTTACTTATGAACCAGGGCCCCTCAAATGCTCCGGGTCTCAGCTTCCCAACATAAAATGGGTCTATTAATCATCTATATCTTATAGGGGTAGTGCTAAGATTACGAAACAAAAGCTCTAAGAGGCCATTGTTTTGAACTAAACCCTTGCATTGGACCTCAACAAACCATCCTCACAGTTAAACTAAAGTCACTTTGTGATGAAAGCTAAGTCATCAAAGGGAAACCAGGTTGCCAACTGACCTCCAAAGAAGCCCAAAGAGATAACAACCAACAGCCCAAAGAAGTCATTAAATTGGCATGATAGTGAAATCCTCATCCCACCCCCAAACTCTCAACGCTACTCCCACTAAATCCTTCACAAAAGCAACTTGATGTTCACCGGTTATTGTTCTATTGTTCTGTCTTAGTCGCCTCCGACAGGCAAAGTAACACACCTTTGTGTTCTTTCTGCTTTCCCCAGCCCTCTTCAGTCAGCTCGTCAGAACGTCAGAACACCGTATTTTATGGAACAGTGTGTTGCTACATTCTAGGATCAGAAATAGAGACAATTAAGTTCTTCAAACTTTGCAGCAGTTTTGTCATTTGACAAGATTAAATGCATCAGCATTTGTCAGGCACTTGGGAAAGTTCTTACCAAAGTCAAAGTAGGTATTTATAATTTGAAAGGATGCTTTCATTTCCATTCCACAGTGTCAATTCAGCCTCCACAGTAGAAATCTTTCTGTGACTTCCTCGGACTAATTTGAGTCCTATCTCCACTGCCCAATTGGGAACCACTTTAAATAGATTTGCAAGGGACTACATGCAGCCACGTGGGGTTGGGCAGTCGCAGAAGAGCAATGGTCTTCCAAAACTGTTCCAAAATCCCAAGTAAATTCCAGTGGGTCCAGTGAGATGCCGGCACTGTCCTCCCTCACTGTCAGTGTCTCATGCTGTCCAACGGTCTGTTTCTCCTGGCGTGGGGCTGGGTTTCAGGCAGTGGGGTCTTATCTGGTGACCCCCTTACTGTTTCTCTCTGTCATCACTCTAGCTGGGAGATGATCTCCGTGAACTGTCCCGATGTCATTTCTGTGTGAGGCCATGCAGGGCAGTACCGGAGGGCAGTAACGATATAAAATGCTCTGCCCTGGGCCCGTCTACTTTTGCAAACCAACGACCTTGGGCTGGTACCATGGTTTGGAAAGGGCTGGGAGTGGGAAAGGGAAGCAGGTCCTAATGTGGTGAGCCTCTTCCCCAAAGTTCAAATGTGACCGCTTTAACTTCACGGATTTGCTAAATTCACACTGGCATGTGACTAACTGTGAGTAAAAGATGCTTGCCTTGTGGCACCGGTTTTCTCTCCCAGAGACTTAATAAATGAGGAGCTCTCCTTTGAGCAGATATCAGAGCAACCCATCTGCCTCAAGGAGTTCAGTCAATGGAGGGAGATGCGTGCAAAGAGAAGAGCCATAGAATCACTTCCTAAGCCCTGGAAGGGGCTTCCAGGGAGGATAAAACATAAGGGGTCAGGGGAGGCTTCTGGGTAGATGCAGCAGAGAACAGATCCTCAGCAGAGCAAGCAAAGGTTTCTGGAAGCCTGGTGGACCTACCAAACATCCGTGTCCAGGCTGAAGGCAAACTTTACAGTTTTATCAATCTCACAATGCCCACTGAAGTCTGAGGAACCAAAGGCCTGGAGCCACAGGAGATGAGAAAGCTGCCTATGCAAGGTTCTTAGTCCAACCCCAGGTGGTGCTCCAGAGACACCCATGTGGGGTTTCTAAAAGGCCTGAACAAGGGCAGGAGCCAAGCTCACATAGGATGCCCTTCTTGGTGTTTTGTGGATTCTCCTGAGGCTGCCTCCTCTTGCCAGCTGGTTTCCTTAGGCAGTGGCACAAGCTGTGGCTAGCTCCCATCCACACTCTGCTCTCAGCCACCCTCTGATTCCCCACTATTTACCAGACACCCTCACGACAGCCCCTCGGTGCCTCCATCCCTGCACTATGATAGAGCTCAGAACTTGGCTGTCCCCAGAACTTCCAGACAAAGAGTAAAGCAGGCATAGTTTCCTTCCCAAGGCCTGTCTTCCCCTTCCCTACCCAGTGTGGAGCAGGGGGTAGGAGGGCACCTAAGGAAAGAAATCTGACCATTGTTTGCTGGATCCTTCAATGCCCAGTGGATGTGGATAGAAAGAACTGGTACTCTTGTATCAGAAGAAGCAAAGATGGTGATATAAATTCTCTACTTGATGAACACATGGAAAGCACTGGGTGGAGAATAGCATCTCCCCTTTCCAAGAAAAGACCTCCTCCCTGGAACAGGGCAGATGCAGGACTGCAGCTCAGAGGACAACAATGAATGCCGCTTTTCCAGGGACATACAAGAGCTTTCGTGACGACTCTAGGTCCTTTCCATGCATAGTGCACTCCACAGGACACAGCCCAAAGGAGATCAGGAATCCAGGTCCAGAAATCCTATCAGATGAGTTGATTATGTTCTGTTTTTTTTTTCTTCTCCCATCCAGTATGATTGAAGCTGAAACATTCCAAAACTCGCTTTCCAAAGCCTATGTTTCTGCAAAGGCAAAAGATGGTTTGCTTTCAAATCCACTGTAAAGATTTCAGTTTAAAAAAATCATAAAAATAAAATTAAAAAGTAAAATAAAATAAAAACCAAACGCTGCTGGCACCTAATCTGACTACAAATTGAAAGCTATACTGATGTTTACATGGCCTGGGGTTTTTATTAGGAAAGAGTTGCCTGGCATTAATAATATGATGTTTAGAAGGAATAAAATCCCAGCTCTCCATGTTTCCATACGTTGGGAAATGAGACCCTATCCAGGCTCTGAATGCTTACAGGCTCAGTCCAAGAGAAGGTGCTTGATGCAGGACCCAAATGAGAGGCACAGCAGCCATAATAGCCATGGCGTGGCATTGGGAATTCACATATGTAAGATCAAGCTGGTGTCCCACCAGCTTCCATACCCAGGCCCACCAATCACATTGTATAAGTGAGGAAAGCAAGGTTCGGATGGCTTAAGTTTCTGCAGAGGGGGAATACACAGGCAGTTAAAGAAGGAAATGAGAATTTGCATCTGAGTTTGTCTTCATTCACTTCCAGATGACAACACAAAGAACTCTGTGGTGCCAATTGTCAAAGGCATCAGAGATCGCAAGTTTTACTGAACTTTAAATGCCAGGTGAACAGTCCAGCACATGGTGTTTTTGAAAGGTAGATGCAGATTCTTGTCCTCACAAGCACCCGGGAAAAAACGAGTATTTCTCAAATGTAGTACAAAGTCTCTCATCCCTAGAAATGAGTCCTTGTCTTTTCCATGACAGTAATTTAACAGTGAGCTCGAGGCTGGAGAGGTGACTCCATGGTTAAACACACTTGCTGCTCTTGCAGAGGATTCAAGTTTGGTTCTCAGCACCCACACTGGGCAACTCACAACAGCCTGCCTATAACTGCAGCTCCTGGAGATCTGACACTCTCTTTTGTCTCTGTGGGCATACATATGCATGTGTACACACACACATACACACACACACACACACACACAGAGAGAGAGACAGAGACAGAGAGAGAGAGAGAGAGAGAGAGAGAGAGAGAGAGAGAGAGGTGGGGCAAGAGACAGAAAGACAAATAAAAATAAAATCTTAAAATGTGAAGTGATTAATGTTTGTTAAAATATTTGAGGAATAACTCCCCTTCCTGTGCTCGGAGTCGTGACGGGACCCTACAGTTCTATGATTGCAATAGTAAATACCCTGAATAGGCAAAGGCAGAGCTCCTCTCTGCAAGTTTCTCAGGGAGATCCTCGAGGAAGGCTGGGCAGTCAGAAAGACTGGTTCATGGTGTCACATAGATGCCTTACGCACCTGTGTAAATTCAGATATTTTGAACTGCTTTTTACTAGGGTCATCTCCCAGCAGCCCCAACGCCAAAGCCTGGCATCTACACATCTCAAAGGAGTGGGTCTGAGGAATAGAGAAAAAGAAAGTAGGCCAATATGAGAATATTGGAACCATACCAAAGAAGTTTCCAGAAACAGGAAGTGATAGACATGATGGTGAGCCTGCCGATCATAGAAGTGGAGAGAAAGGGAGAGATGGGCAAGAAAGGAACCCAGGCCTGTTGTGAATGAGCCTTGTACTTGTGTGGGGCTTTGCTTGCTTATTTCAGAGGTCCTGGAAAACTGTCTTGGTCTCTGCCCAGAAGACTTGACTTTATAGTCTAAAAAGGAAAGAAAAAATCCACAGGGGAAGGCAGAACCCATAGCAATGGTCCCCACCCCTGCTCCTGTGAAGCTATCCTTATGCACATAGCCCTATAAAGGCCATTCTTGGACTCCATGCCTACATGAGCAGAAGCCACAGTCTGCAAGCAGGACCAACAAGGCTTGGGTTCTGGGGTCCTCTTGCTGTACATTGTACTCAGGGAGGCTTTAGCCCAACCTCCCAGATCCCACAGGCCCTGGGCAAAAGCAGGCCTATGCCATGCTCTGCTATGCCTGTGCTCTCCAATTTCATCATTTCTGGCTCAAAGCAGGCCTGCAATTTTCATTTCTTTATGGGCTTAAGTAATCTATTGCAAATGGCACCGGCAGGCTGTAATGCAGCCTCGTCGAGGAAACAGTTCTTTCTCTTGCGAGGGTTTCTGTTGAAGACTTGCGGGGCCAAGGCTGGGTAGCTGTTTTACATTAGCTATAATGGTGTTTACATTGGATGTACCGATGTTTAAATCGCTGGCCATATTTGTTATTAGTAGGGAGGCAGTGGCATTGTTTAGCCCAAGCATCTGGGTGGGTAGAGGGGGCTCCTATTAGTATTGATAATATTTTACAAGGAACCTTGCAGGCACGTTTATAATAAAACAGTGCTGTTTATCTCACCAGGATTATATTGGAGTAACTTTAATTGTATTCATATTAAACATATCAGTGTTAGAACTGATGTAATGTGTTTAGCATTAATATGAAGGTTGCTAAGTTGGGGGCTTTTGAGGTAGAATTAAAGTGGGAAGACAATAGGACATATGGAAAGCATTTGGGGGGGTCTGTTCTTGTCTAACAAGAAGGATTAGTGCTCTTGCTGAGGTACACTCTAAGACGAACAGTGAGCTGTAGTGCTACCATCTGCTCGGCTTATGATGCGATTCTCTTGGCTGGCTTGGGTGCGCTAGCGATCGCTCTCCCTTCCCTGTGTTCTCCCAAGCTCCACCAAAGCCCAAATGTCAGGGATACTTCAGATGCTTTGCAGCTGGCTGTCGCACCCAGAGACGTTTCAAAATGGATTTTGTAATGGCTTATAAAAGTCCCACATTGTGCACGAGCGGTTATTGAGTGTGATATAGTGCGCGCAAGAATGTTCCAAATTCCCTCCGCGCTGTATCCATCAATCTGGCTCTATTAGGGTTGGCAGGATAATGGCTGGAGTGAGGCTCTGGACTTTATCTGCAGCTGAAAGAAGCATCCCAATTATCTGCTCATCAGAGCAGCCCTACTCCTGGCTCGAGGAGATCGCTGCCAGTTCAGCCCCAGAAATTCCAAATCCTCCCAGTCACCCGCCAGGCACACAGAGGCAGAATGCAAGATTGTGTCCAGCCCAGCTGGGGAACATAGTCTTAGTAAATCCTGGAAATCAATCTGACTGCCCAGCTGGAAACACTGCTCCAATTTTAACCCATGGAAGTTCAGTTTTCTGGGGCTTACCTCCTGGGGCAGTTAAGTTCCCACTGGGCCCAGAAGACTCCCTGAGGCTGCATGGCAGAGACTGAGACCCTGTTGGGCATACCAAAAGCCCCGGCTTTGGGTCACATGGGAGTAATACCTGTGCCTCCCTAAATGCTCCTGAGAAGCTTGACAGCACTTGGAAGAGGGGCTGTACTATACCATGCATTCATTAGTTCAGGGTTAGAGTTCTGGAGGAAATACACGCCTTGCCTGATGGAAACATGCCTACTCTTTCACAGAACATGCAAGGAATATTTATAAAGACATTTTTTCTCTTTACAAAACACTTGCCATTATTATCACAAGCTTAGTATTAATATTGTAATTACTTTCTTCCTATTTTTATAAATGAAGAAGAGAGGACAAAGAGAGATGAAGTGATTTTCTCATTGGGTCATGTATGACTCCTTGAACTTTGCTGCTACTTGGGTCAGAAGAGAGAGGCTCCTATATCCACTATTTTTCTTGTTGCTGTAGATACTCACTAAGAGCAACTTAAGGGAAGCTTCAGGGGACTGTGTCCATCGTGGTCTGAAAGAGATGCTGTAGGAGTGTGATGGAGCTGCTCACATTGTGTTCACACACATGACATAAAAATTAATAAATTTTTTAAAAAGAAATACGATTTCCAGGTGATTTCAAATCTAGTCAGTGAAGATTAAACATCACCTATATCCATTCTACTGTGGTTAACAAGTGGTTGGGAGTAGATAGATTATAAAGGACTAGATAGATTACAAAGGACTAGAGAGATTATATAAAGGACTAGAGATATTATAAAGAATTAGATAATGAAGGACTATATAGACTCTAAAGGACTAGATATATTATAAAGGACTAGATAGATTCTAAAGGACTAGACAGACTAGAAAGGACTAGAAAATGTTTAGGGGGTGTACAAACATGTGAAAGACATGAGGTCGAGCATGTATAACTATAATGCGAAGTGCAGCGAATTTAGGAGACATGAGACACAATGTGGAAGATCTGAGAAACGGACACCACAAAGATCAGTTGCAAAGCCTGGAAAAGCCTCAGAGATGAGGTGGGATGTGAGCTGTGCTTGGGAAGTCAACAAGATTTTACTCATGCAGAGGGAGACATGCATGCCTCAGTCAGGAACAACAGGGTTAGCAGTGCAAAGGTGCAGCTCTTGCTTGGGAAGTAAAAGGGACATATGAGGAAGTGGATTGTTTTCTAGAGATTCCCATAGTGGATATAGGAAGGGAGGAAGTAACAGATCCCTCTAGAGTTGACGAATGGCAGATCGAGACAAGCTGAGGTTACGCTTTGACTTTTAAGAAGTAGGGAGCCTAAGGAATGGCTCGATAACCTAGTAGGTAAGATGTCTTTTGTGCAAGCATGTGTCTGTAACCCCAGTGCTAGGAATGGGGTAGACGGAGACAGAAGGATTCCTTGAGTTCACTGGCCAGTCAGTCTAGCTAACAAACAGCCAGTCCTGCGTTCAGTGGGAGAGCCCATATCAAAAACATAAATAAACAAATTGTCCTCTGATGTCCATGTGAACATTGCAGTGCACATACACTCATGTACCCCCCCCCACACACACACCAAAAAACCCATAAAAATGTAATTTAAACAAAAAATGAGGGAAGTGATAGAAGAAAGACACCAAACACATCAACATCTGGTCTCCACATGCACCAGGATGCACTGCACGTGAGTGCATGCATACACAGAGAGCGGGAGAGAGAAAATGATAACGCACATGAACCTCATGATCAGAGCCACGTTTTCTAAAGATTAAACTGACACATTGACGGAAGTGGATGGGGGGTGTGTGGCTGAATAATGGCCAACTCGGGCCAAGGTTGAAGGGCCTGATGAGATTGACAGCAGTGAAGGGGGCAGAAAACATGCATCAGAATGATTAGAAAACAGAGCTGGCACCCCATAGGCCTGTTTGCACCTTCTGTCCCTTGGAGTCTGGGAGGGGCAGTGGCAGCAGCTCAGAGAGACGGAAGGAGCAGCCAGTTGCCAGCACGATCTGGCCCCAGCTCTGTTCCCACGCTGACTGGAGGGCGGTGTCCTCATGGCTCCCGTTGGATCTGTGCTTTGGAGCACATCTTGGTCACTGGGTCTTCCTCAGCCAAATGCGACAGATGGATGGCTGAAACAACTCACGCTGATCTTCTCGTGATGTTAGAAAGTGTAGTCAGGGGTCGTTTCTTTGGAGGTCGCTCTACATGGTTTGCAGATGGTCATAGGTATGGTCTGAGCATTTGCGTACTCCATACTCCATAGACTGGAGGCCTTGCTCCCAAAGAGATGATGTGTGAAGGTCCAGACTGAGAAGTAACCTGCTTGTGAGTGTGAAGTCTTCCTAGATGATGTGTGCCAGGGTCTCTCCTCTCTTCCAGCACATGAAGACAGGCTCAAGTGCGCTAGGAACCAAAGCTCTGCCCCTCGCCAGACACTGAATCTTCTGATGTCTGTCTTGGACCTCTAAACCCAGAGCTGGGTGAAGGAAGTTTCCCTTGTTTGTAAGCTACTCCGTTCATGGCATTTTGTCAAAGGAGACGAAACAGACACAAAGAAGCCATCTTCTCCCTATAGCTTCATGAGGTCTTTCTCCTGGACTTGTCTGTCTGGATTTCCTCTTCTCCTAAGGGTGACTTAGAACTCCTTTTATCCAAATCCAAATGCTAAAGAACTGGCTTTCAATGTCTGAATTTGGGAGAGGCATCAGTTTTTAACTGTTTCCTCCTAAATGGCTGGTTTAATGTAAACCCCACACCCCAGTTAGAGTAAAAATAAGGCAATGGCCAAATCTTGCCTTAGTGTCCCAAAGGAGGCTTCAGCTTCCAGATGACAGAGGCAATAGGGGCCAGAGGGTGGGTTCTTGAGCCATGATCCCTGGAGTCACACTGATATCAATTAGTCTAAGAAGGGGCCAGGAGATCATCCAGCAGGCAGAAGCTCCTTATGTACCTCACAAACAAGGCTGACAACTTGAGTTCAATCTCCAGTGGCTTTCCCAGGAACCAGAAATAAAGAAATCAGATGCAGAGATATGTATCAGAAACCCTACAAGTCATGGCAGGAGAGACAGGACGATTGGCCTGGATGCTCCAGGGGCCAGCTCACCTGGAAAGAAGATAGATGATGTCTCAGCAACAAGGTGGAAAGAGAGAGTGGGCATCTGGAAATTGTTGACTGCTCCCCATACTTGTGGCCACACATGTATATGCCAGCACACACATGCATACATACACACATACACCCACGCTTGCGTACATGCAACCATAATAAGTCACATTTTAAAAATAAGCAAGCAGCATAATGATATTTGCACACCAGCCAGTAACTACGGAATGGAGAAACTGGTATCTGAGTCAGGAGGTCATCCATCCGTGCAGAAGGTGGCGTGTAACATGTAATCTAACTCTGGCCATAAAAGAAGAAATGGGGTCTTCTCAGTATGCCTGAATAGCCTCTGAAGACACAACTCTGCAGGATTAGAAGAGACAGATGAGGCTCTCAGAAGCTGTGTAACCTGCCTAGCCTTGTACTGTCAGATTGTCAAAGAGGGCTGGGGATGTGGCCAGGGCAGAAGCCAGAATAGGTTGAAGCCAAGCTGGCTCCTCCCAAGAGGGCACAGTGTTTTGTGTGGGATGAAAGTGCTGCCTCCCTCTTGCTATGATTCGTATGAGTCTAGAAACTGGTTCTCTGAAACATGCTGCATCTATAGGAAAGACAAAATACTTGCTCTGACAAAATATTTGGTAAGGGCAGAATAAGGAAGGAAAGAGTTTATTTTGGCTCACAGTTTGCGGGGATAGTCGATCATGGCAGGGGAATTATGAGCGTGGGGGGGGGCTAGTCCCGTGGTTTCTGTAGTTAATAAGGAGCGGAGATGCAAGCTGGTGCTCAGCTCCCTTTCTCCGTTCCCCTTTTTTCAGTCTGTCACCTAAAAACACCATGTTGTATCAACTTCCACTCAATCGCCAGTGTGCCAACCTTACTACATCTGACTGTCAAACACAGACAACTCATTCTCTTAAAACTTGACGGCCTCGCCCCTTCTGCCAGCCATGTTTGTCCTGCACTGAGCTGACTGAGCACTGTTTTCTTCCTTACATTCTCAGAATATGTTTTTCCACCTCCACATTTAATTCATCTTTATGAGGTGGGAGGTGAGAGCTGGCAGGATCCTAATTTGTGACACCTTTCAGCATAATCCCTTAAACACTCATTCAATCTTTATTTAGGGAGGTGGTATGAAAATGATTTTCTCTTCATATCAATTATTTTCAGGAAGGCTCTTATAATCTTATGGCCAAAGACTATTCGGTGCTCATAAAATATGGATTAAAGGGGGAAAGCAGATATTTCCTATTTTTCTGTAGTTCTGGAACTCAGAATTCAGTTGTGTTTGGTGATTCTTCTGAAGCCAATAAACTACTTAGAAGGATTACTATGGCTTTTCAATTTAGATAAGAAAATGAATCACCAAAGGACAGAATGTTACATTCACACTCTGATTCTGGGCTCAGCTACCCACGCCTGCAGAGCACATCCCTCTAAACGATGCAGCTGAAGCAGGCAGTTGCTGGCAAGGCTTTTTTTTTTCTACTTCCACCCAAAGGCATTTTGTACTTGGGTGAGAGGTCCAGTCTACATTTTTGCCAATTATATGGAGTGTTAGACCAGGATTTCTACATAAATCTGTTTGTATTTCAAGTTCATTCTCAGAAAGTTTGGCTCATGGAACGGTGCTGAAAGGTGGCCCAGGAGGCCTTCACTCTGATCCATCTGCCGTCCATGCTATTCTTCCCATCACAAGTATTCCTGGAGCTAGACACTATAACCATTTCTTCTCATCAGAAGAGTTGCTGCCTACAGAAATCAAAGAAGAGAGATTCTGAAGTTAAAGAAATCACCAACCAATGCCAGGCCCACTGGAGAATCCAAGGAAGACTAGATGATGTAGGGCAAAGAAACGCCATTGTTTGGGAGAGTGACAGTCATGTGCGAAAGTAAAGATGAATCAGGAAATCTCTTTGGGGCAGGCAATGAAAGAAACTGGAGGAAAGGCAGGGCCTCAAGAGGATTTTGTTTAAACTTTATTTTTATTTTATTGTCTTGGTTTCCTTCCTGTCCTCAAGTCTCACATAGAATCTCAATTTAGAAAGAGGCTTACCATATGTATTAGTCTGGTGTTCTCTAGAAAAACAGAACTTAAAAGATCAATCTCTCTCCCTCTCCCTTTCTCTCTTCCCCTCCTCCCCCACCTCTCTCTCCTATATATTACACGATTTGTTGGAATGACTTACAGAATGCAGTCCAGCTAATCCAACAATGGTTGGCTGTGAATGGAAAGTTCACGAATCCAGCTGATGCTCAGTCCACAAGGCTGGGTATCTCAGCTGGTCTTCTGTGTATGCTGGACTCCCAAAGAAGGAGGTTCTAATGCTACTGAAGGAACAGATGTGCTAGCAAGGCAGGGACAAGCAGGCAAAGAGCTAAAGCTTCCTTCTTCTCCGTCCTTATATAGACTCCCAGCAGAAGGTCTGACCCAGACTAAAGGTGTGTCTTTTTTTCCTCCTCAAGATAGAAATTAAAGGTGTGTGTCTTCCTGTCTTGAGATCTGGAGCAAAGGTGTGTATCTTCCTACCTCAAAGATCCAGACTAGAAGTGGATTCACCCACTTCAAACCAAGCAAAAAAGAAAATCATTCATAGGTGTGCCCTCCAATTCTGGATTGCAATTCATTACAGATGTAGTCAACTTGTCAACCATTAGTAGCCATCACAAGTCCAGTCCTTATCAACATGACACATAATTATATCTCTTTAAGTCATAATTAATTTCCAACTGAAAACAATAACCAGGTCATAATAACATCTAAACATAATATAACTATCCCATATATAATCACAAGTACATTATACATTTAACCAGGTCATGATTATGTAGAACCACAAATGTATTATAAATTTAGACTAGGTAGAATTGTCACATGAGGGATATTGATTTAGTATCTCAAATTTAAATATAACCATTGGTATTCTCTTAATTGATGTTACCACACTTGATAAAGAAATTGAAAGAAAACACAAATATCTACACAAAGACACTCTTAACATAATACGATGGAAGCACTCATGTTAACTCTAACCTTCACTTTTGCAGCTGGCCATGTGATCTTAGCTGGTGTTTGAAACTACCTGCTTCTACTCCCCATTCTGTATTTCCTCCACCCTCAGCAAGAACTCCAGAAGGGCTTGGCTCTTTTCTTGGAGGAGTGACCTGTACCTTCATTCCTGATGAATCTGAGCCCTTTATCATGCTGACTGAATTAGACTGGTGTAGTTTGACTACAATTACAGGACAGGGTAGCACCAGGACCCCCTAAAGGATCTCCTACATTCTAGACAAAACCTTTCTTACCTCCACTGTGGAGAGAAAATCCAATTTCCCCACGGTAATCTGGATCAATCATCCCTCCTAACACTGTCAGTATGTTTTAAATAAAGAGGAACGACAGCCTATTTCATTTTCCCCCCAAATTAAAATATTAAATGATAAACCATCCATTTTTATGCTAATTTTAAATCTAATAGTTTGCCATAGATACAATAAACTGGGAAGCTGAAAGTGGGCAGATTCCTAAGTTCTTAATGGACTATTCATTCCAAACTCTGAAAGACATGTTGGTGATTCAGACATTGCCTACGTTCCATAATTCCAGACACTCAGATACAAAATATTGTTTTATTTTTCTTTGGAAAGCCGACCAGATGTTTTCAAATATCCAGATGTTCTCCCTGATATAACCCAAACAACTCTATGTCTTGCCCGTGTTTTATTAAGATATATGATATCAGGAAAACAGATCTCAAACTTAGTTGTAAATTTAATAAAGATGGAGACAAGGCCAAGAGCTTTAACCAACTAATAGTACTCTAGTATTGACTAGTTTATGTCAGCTTGATGTAAACTAGAGTTATCTGAGAGGAGGGAGCCTCAATTGAGAAAATACCTCCATGAGACTGGGCTGTATGCAAGCCTGTAGGGCATTTTCTTCATTAGTGATTGATGGGAAAGGCCCAGCCCATTTTTGTTGGTGCCATCCCTAGGTTGGCAGTCCTGGGTTCTATAAGAAGCTGACTGAGCAACCAATGAGGAGCATGCCAGTAAGCAGCACTCCACCGTGGCTTCTGCATCAGATTCTGTCTCCAGGTTCCGGTTGTGCTTGAGTTCCTCTCCTGACTTCCACTGATGACGAACTGTGATATAGAAGCTTAAACCAAATAAACCTTTTCCACCCCAAGTTGCTTTGGTCATGGTGTTTCATTACAGTGAGAGTAACCCTAAGACAAATACAAATCATGACTGAGAGATAAGAAGCCACAAAGAAAGCAGAAGATATACTTCACATGGGTGAGGGTGTCAAAATTGCAACCATTCCAGAGAGGTTCTTTGTCAGCATGCTTTTTGTCAATTGCTTTGTGATACTATGAAGGGGTCATTCCACCCCAGTGTCCCATCCTTGTTGGCTGTAGTGGACAACCTGCACCCTTTGCAAAACATGCCAATCAATTGAAAACTCTGAGCCAAAGGATTATTATTCTTAATATTGTGTCACAGTTTGTTTTCATCTGCCTAAAATGCTTCCCCTCAAAAAAATCCTACCCAGCCCAATGTTTGAGGCAGTTTCTCAGATGCCACAACTAGAAGTATTCCTTTGCTCTCTTCTCTCCACATTCTCAGTGTCCAGATTTTTCTAGGGAGCTGACTTATGTTGCTGCCCATTGAAAGCAGCCACGTAGACACAAAATTTGTCCAACAACCTCGGTTTCTTCATTGAAGGTCTTGGTGATTGCAGCAATTTTGCAGCAACTTTTTTGCGCTTGTCTTTTTGCCTCCCACAAATAGGAAACATTAGAAAGGTGTAGTGGATATATTTTTGTTGTCAGCTTGATACAATCTTTAGTCTTCTGGGAGGACGCATCTCTACTGAAGAATTACCTCCATCAGGTAAACTGTGGCTACGTCTTTGAGGAAGTGCTTTGGCCGATAATTGACATGGGAGGACCCATCCCACTATGGGTAGCATCATCCCTATATGGGATGTACAAGAAAGCTAGCTGAGCGTGAGCCAGAG
Source organism: Microtus pennsylvanicus (assembly GCF_037038515.1). Classification (NCBI taxonomy): domain Eukaryota; kingdom Metazoa; phylum Chordata; class Mammalia; order Rodentia; family Cricetidae; genus Microtus; species Microtus pennsylvanicus. The sequence continues at coordinate 131,799,490 of NC_134581.1, forward strand.
AGGACGTTAGTGGAGCTGCAGTCCTCCATGGTTTCTGCTTCATCTCCTACTGGAGTTCCCTTGGTGATAGATTGTGGCCGGGAAGAACAAGCTGAAATGAACCCTTTGCTTCACAAGTTGAATAGCTGGATTTGTCCAGAGTGTTTCATTGCAGCTGCAGCAAAATAACAAACATAAAAGGCAAAATCCAATCTATTACACACACACACACATGCACACACTCATGCACACATATATATACCCCCTAATGAAGACATGGCCACAAAATTATCAGAAATGGATTGATTGATGCTTTTATAAGTTTCATTAATATAAGCTTGACTTATATGGCTGTGATAAACACCATGACCAAAAGCAACTTGGGGAAGAAAGAGTTTATTTGGCCACCAGGCTTGAGTCCACCATAGCAGGAAGTCAGGGCAGAAACTCAAGCAGCAACGTGGAGGCAAGAATTGAAGAAGAGGCTGTGGAGGAAGGCTGCTTAGTCTCCATGACCTACTCAGTCAGCTTATGTCTTTATACAGCTCAGGATCACCTGCCCAGGGGTGGCACTTCCCATAGCGGGCTGAGCCTTCCCACGTCAATTATAAAGCAAGAAAAATGCCTCAAAGATTTGTTTATAGGCTAATTTGATAGAGGCAATTCTTCCCCTAAGGCTGTCTCTAAGATTAGTCCAGTTGTGCTAAGCTGACCAAAAAAAAAAAAACCACTCAATAACAAAACAAACACCAATATCAAGCATCTTCATATCCAGCTTTCAGGGTGTGAAGTACCTTATGGTGATACATGCAACATCCTGTGAGTTACATATGTACTTGAAGGTAACCTTCCCTCACAGTTCTCCCTATAAGTAACCAGTAAACCCACTGATATCTCTGAAACGCCAGCACTGTCAAGAGTGGAGAGGATGGAATTGAGCACGAAGTGTGTTCAAGCATGTTTGTTCCAGAGCCCAGCAGGAGATGTCACTGATGGAAACCCGGCGGCAACTTGACCTAAAGGAGTTAGTCTTTTGCCTCCACAAGTAAGAAATGTGTTTTCAACAGAGCCCTCAGCTGACACCTTCAGGGACCAAAAAGCCAGCACTACAGAGTATGTGTTCTGGCCAAATAAGAAAAGAACTGATTTCTAGACTGAGGAATAGTTTATAAGTGATGTGGGAGTCCCCTCTGTGTGCCGTGATTACCATTAATGAATAAAGAAACTGTTTTGGACCTATAATAGCAAGGCAGAACTTAGGTAGGCAGGGAAAGCTAGATTGAATTCTGGGAGAAAGACAGGCAGAGTCAGAGAGAAGCATGGAGCAGCCACCAGAAACAGGCATGCTGAAACTTTGCTGGTAGGCCACGACCTCATGGTGATGCACAGATTAATGGAGATGTGTTAAATTAAGATGTAAGAGTTAGCCAATAAGAAGCTAGAGCTAATGAACCAAGCAGTGATTTAACTAACACAGTTTCTGTCTGATTATTTCTGGTCTAAGTGGCTGGGAACCAACTAGTGGCCCCCTTACTACATATAAGTACTCTTTAGTTCATTTATTTTTTTATTTAGTTTGTTAGTTGGTTTGTTTGTTACAATAGCTCTTGTGACTTTCTATTTCTGAAAAATTTCTCCAGGAGTACAAATTAATCTTTTTTAACCAAATGGTCACTAAATGTTGGTCATTTCATTGCATGTCCCCTTTACCTGAAAATTCTAGTGTTTTTTGGTGTTAATGGGGGTATCAATTCATGAAAATCATCGTCCAGACCCCTTTCCCAAGTTCTCTGTGTAGAGTGGCGAGATTTGGGTGGGATGCCGGCTAGCAGTTTGCTCATTACCAAAAGACTCCCAGTGGGGTCTCATTAGAGTGAGACTAACAAATTCTTGAAGAGTCTTTGCCCTCCACTTGTCAAGAGAAGGATGGGACAGTAATGGAAGACATGGAATCCAGACAAAACTGCTTCAGTGCCCGTAGTGCCCTTCCCGGCCTGGCATGCAAGGCTGCCCAGATAACATTTAGTGAATGGAAAGAATGTCTTAGCCAGCTGAGGTACCCAGGGAAGGGGAATGCAGCAGGTAGGCCTTCTGGACTGGTGTAGGAATGTTAGTCAGCCTGTGAGGATGAGTCACTGGGGACTTGAACTTGGGATTCTTCCATCATGTTCTGGCTCGCATTAGGATTCTTCCTTGAGCCCGATGAAGGCTGAGTCTCTCACTGGGAGTCAAGTGTCTCCAGCTGTCAGGAAAAAACTGCTCCGTCAAGGAACCAGGCCACACTTGACATCTAATGGGTCCTACTTTGAAGCAAGTCCACTCGGGATTTCTGTGGTTGCTTTAAGCTTTAAGGTTTACTGGAGGAGGGGCCCTTCTAACCCCGCTCCTTTTATCTTTTCTCTGTTTCCCCTCTCTCCTTTGCTTCCTTGACCATACAATGGCGGGTTATACCAAACCCACAAATTCCAAGCTATATGTAGCATGGAGTGGCTGTTTGTCCCCAAAATACCACGTCGCTGACTACAGCAAACACTAATTACAAGCTTTATCTAATCACTGTTGTGTGACCGGTCATTTTTGGTTTCCAAAAATGACAATGAGTGGCGTGCTTCTGCAGCTGGTGGGGTTTCAGATCTCAAGTACACACAGATGTGCCTGGAATCGAGCACCCCAAGTGACCAGCTCAGAACGGGAAATGGGACCGAGAAGAGAGGAAGCACAGAGAGACGGGTTTTGCTGCTCAAGGGTTGACAAACAAACGGTTTTTCAAGTCATCGCGTTGAATAGACACAAGCCAGAAAATGCCAACCGGCATCCAGCTCCCTGGCATGCACTTGGCTCATGCAGATGGCAACACCAGCATTGTCATTGAATGACCACACCAGAGACCGGAGGAAATGAAGCTTGTCTCAATTTGCTGACTAGTTTAGGGTTGACGTTTATTTGTTTCTTTCCCACCAACCCCTTCTTTCTTTCCATCCAAAGTAGTAGTTAATGGTATCAAAGAAGCCGTGCTGAGCATGAGGTCCGGCACCTTTGTGAGCTCACAGCCATGACTCTGAGTGAGTGGGCCCGCTCTTCTGCACGATCTTGTGAGTAAGGGGTGGCTGCTACTAACACCCGCCTCCCCGGCTGATGAGAAGCAAAGGTGGAGATATGTAAGAAAGGACCAGCCATAAGCCTGATGCGAAGTGGCCTGGGAAAGGGAGCTGTGGAATGTAAACACCCAGCTGATGTGGTCTCCTCATAACCAGCTTGATGGCTCCTCACGCCCGTGAACACGGGCTGTCAGTTGCTAGAACTGGCGGAAAAGAGCCCCCGTGATGAACTTGGCCTGTGATCAGAGTGTCAAATACTGCCACTCAAAATAAACCAGTGTTCCGCAGAGGTTCCAGGGCACATGTGCGCTCCTGGAAGCAACTCTGCTGCAGGGTTTAAATAGCCCCGAGATGGGCTTGGAGATGCTGTGTCAAAACATGGAAGCACTTAGGAAAACAAGACCCCTTAAAGTCCTACGTTCCTCCCCACCGAGATCTCCTTCCCACAATGGTCCTTTGTATAGAGCAGTTGAGTCTTCATTCTTGCCTGTGGCGTGGCGGGGGGCCTGACTTGCCAGGGCCAGCAGAGGGGAGGAGAGGCCCAGAGGATTCTCTGGCGACTGAGCGCGGTAAGGGTGAAACAATGAACGGCCAGAGCTCGACTGACTTTCACTTCCCGAAACTATAAATAAAGCAGCATTTTTCCTTTTACCCTAATTCCACATTAGTCCCCTCCTGCGAGGGAGTCCTTTAAGAAGGGGAAATGGAGGGAGAACATCAACTCTTGCTCAGTTTTCCCACCAGGCTGACGAGAGCTATCAATGGGCTCGGCAGGCTCCCTTTCAATGCTACCGTTCTGTTCTGTTGAGGTCAGTTCTTGCCAGGAAGTGGGCTGCAGTGAGGGCTGGCACCAAGGATCACCATCGTCCTGACCTGCCATCTTCTTGGGGACACACAGGTTAACTTCTCTTTCCGCACAGGTCTATCAGGATTTTAGTTGACTCTGTATCCCTGTGGTTTATCTGGTACCACACTGAGAAAGGGGTGTGAGCGCAGAGGCTTAGTCGGTCAATGTCCCAGCCTTCAGAGTAGGCACAGACAGAGAAACAGAGATAACAATAAAGCATTATACAGGACTGGGGCGATAGCTCAGTGGGTAAAAAACTCTTGCTGTGTAAGTATGAGGGCTTGAGGCCACATACAAAAGTCACGTGTGGTGGCCTGTGGTTATAATCCCAGAGCAAAGGAGGGAGATTCAGGGAGTTTGATGGGACTCACTCTCCGGCCAGCCTAGGATACTCAGTGAGCTCCAGGCCAGTGGGGACTATCACAAAAGACAAGAAAGACAGCTCCTGGGGAATGATACACGAGACTATGCTCTGAGCTCCATGTTTACAAGCATGTACACGCGTGTGCACGCACACACCACACACACACAGTGCCCGCTGTAAGATATTTATACTTAAGAATTTTCAATTCCACCTTCATTTCATCCTTAGGGTAATTCTATGCTGCCAACGTTTTCAGTCTCATTTTATCCACAGTGAAACTCAGATTTAGAGTTAAACATTTCACTTAAAGCATTTCTCTGTTTCCCCTGACCGATGTGAACTTCAAGGTCAAATGTGGTCATAAAGAAGTACTCAGATAGTTTAGGTTTCTATTTTTGTCATTCCTAAGTCTGCCTCCCCTTGCCCACTATCTTTATAATTTCTATTTTTATTTGCTATACTTATAGAATAACTTTAGGTCCTCTTTGGAAGAGTAAACTGTAAATATATTTGTGAATGACTGCTGGCCAATACAGTCAAGACGAGGGCTCGGATTCCAGATGTCTCAGCCAGATGTCTTTTCTCATGTTCTCCGGCTCATAAGTGCCCTGTTGACTTGGAAAAATGGACATGTGCTACGGTGACCATGAGACCAAAGGAAACTCCAAGCTGAAAGCACCATAGTTACTTGGATTCTGGCTGAGAGGGACCTGAGTGGGAGTCAAGAATCAGAGAATGTGTAACCCTCTAATGTAGCCTGTTGATGAGAGGCCCAGAAACCCAAGGACAAAGTCTTCAAAGAAGCAGAGAAAGAGAAGTTCCTGACCTGAGGTGATGTGTCTCTCTATCATCCCTTTGGGAATAGCCAAGGACCCTAAGAAATAAAAGAACAGAAAGAAAAAGGAAAAAAGACAAAAAATAAAACCATAAAACCAATCTATACCTACATAAATGTCCTTAAGAACCAGGAGAGAAGCAAGGAGCAAAGAAAAGATTAAGATGCAAAGACAAGATTCTATAGCACTGTGATGCATTATCAGCAAGATTCTATAGCATCATGGTGCGCCAACAAAAAACAGCTGTGCAAGCAGAAGGTAGCAAATTCAATGTGCAGAATACATTTAGAATTTGGAATAAGTTTAAAGTCAGAGGAAGCTTTAACCACACATGGGAGAAAACAACAGCAAAATTACAATCGAACGCTTACACTGTGGCAGGCATGCGCTATGCACTTCACATCCCGTTTCATTAAGGTACCCACCGAGGTTTGCCTTACTGTGCCTGTGGAGCAAAAGAGAAGTCAACGTCTGGGTAGTTCAAGAACGTGGACAAGCTAGCAGGGGACGGAACGGCATTTTTACCCAGTGACAATCCAATTATAAACCCAGCCCTTTCTACCCAGCCACCATCTCAAAGACATTATTCCTGCAGTCTGCACCACTGACCCACCTAGTAATGAACGTAAGCTTAAATGGAGGCTAACCCACTTAGTAGGTGATCTCCATTTAGGACCAGAAAGAGTAATCCAAAACTCACAGGAAGAGGGAGCTCATGAGATCATGTAAGAAAAAAGTTTTGGAAAAAAATAAGCAACGATGCCTTGGGGCATAAATCACATGATGATAATAATAATAACAGTGATAGTGAAAAATGACAATATTCAAATAGCAAGAAAATTAATTTGTACAACAGAAAGGAGTATATAAGGCAAGCTAGGATATTATCAGGAAAGCATCAAGGGCCCAGAGAGAGACTCAGCAATTAAGAGCACTTGATGCTCATACATAGGACCCAGGGTTGGTTCCCAGCGCTTACCACCTGTTGGCTCACAACCATACATAACTGAAGTTCCAGAGGCTTAGTTGTCCTTTTCTTGCCTCTGAAGGCAACAGGCAAGCAAGTGGTGCACAGACATACGTGCTAGCAAGTAATCATAAATGTAAAATAAAAATAATAAATCATTCAAAAAATAATAAATGACTTTTAAGAAAGAAAGCATCAAAATGAACTTAGTGCTTGTTTAATTGGCCATTTTATGCAGTTAGATAGAAATTTAGAGGTAAGTTCATCTGCATTGCTCCTAAATAGCGTGAAAAAGTAAACTCAAACTGCTAAAAGTGTGGAACTCCTCAAATGAGTCATAGAAATAACAGAATTAAAATCAAGTATTGAGTCATCCATGCGGAGAAATCATTCTTGGTAAGCATCAAGTAAATAGCATAGCCTTCAAAGAAACAAAAGTTCAAACTCACTAACAATTTCTCTTAAATTAAGATTCAATAAACTAAGAAATTAATTTTCTTCCAAAATGAAAAAGAAATTAAAGCCACCAAGGTCAACAAAAGATGTTTCCAAAAACATGTCTCAGATAGGATGATTCAATATCAACAGAGAAAGGGGAAGAGTTAATTAGCACAAGGCCAGTCCTACCAAGGAAACAAACGCGTTCCAATTTCAGGAAATAAAATACACACTCTGTCTATTGGCGACGAACTTTGCATATACTCTTACAAAAAATAGTATCATCAGCTGTGGGATGAACATATCTAGAAAGCTGAAGTATAACATACACACACACACACACACACACACACCAGTGATGTGAGGTAATAGCTTTGTGAATTTACCTCCTTACATCAGTACTGTTTTGATGATTATGTGTATCCCACAACATCAAGTTATACATGTCAGAAAATATAACTATCTTTAACATTACTTGCCTCATCAGACCTGGTAAACCTGTTCCAAAACATAATGCCCGTGTACACTGGTGCAAAAAGAATAAACAATTTATACACAGAAACATGTTCTTTGCAATATTATCTAAATGAGTAATATAAATGGGAAAACACATCAAAAGGCCAACAAGATAGCTCAGCAAGTAAAGCGACTGCCGCCAAGTTGGATGACCTGAGTTCAATCCCTAGTCCTACAAGATGTCTTGTGACCCTGACATGTGCACATGCACACCTACACACGTATACACAGAAAAATAACTAAATGAGTGAGCAATAAATAAATTCCTAACATTTAAAGCATCCAAATAAATGACCATGAGGAGTGGCATGGTGAAATGACTGTGGAGCCACGCATAGATGGAGCATTAAGAAGAAGCTGTAAGATGATATTAACAATGCCTTGTGGGGAAAGGGGGCAGTTCACAGCGATAACCGTAGACTGATGTTGCAAGAGCACATCTATGTGCACCAATGGAAGAAAGCTGGAAAGGGTCATAGAAAATGAGAATTTTTATGAAGCTGAAGGTTCTTCATAGTTTGAATTCCCCTCACTGTTGTAAAATGTTGCTACTAATTTCAAATCTGGTTTAATTAAGGCATTATTGAGAAGCCATGATACTCAGCAATGTATTTACAAATGCTTCAGAAGATCTCGCTGGACCTTGCTGCCTGGAGATATTGTCCAACCTTTAACTCCAGTGAGAGTGTTGCCCCTGGACAGGAAGGGTGGGTAAAGAGGCTCTCCATTCCTTTTAGACTATGCATCTTCTACTCGTTTCTTAGTGCTACTGGAAAGGATGCCACAAACTAAGGGGCTTAAATGATGGAATGTAGTTTTGCAATTCTTTCTTTTATTCTTTCACAAGCAAAGATGGTAAAATCAAGATGACAGCTGAACCACGCACCCTCGGGACTCTAGGCCGACTCCTTCTTTCCCTTCCTAGCTGCTAGCCATAACTGGCAATCTTGGCATCATTTGGATTGCAGGTGTGCCACTGTAGTAGCTGCCTCTGCCATCAAATGATGCTCCCTCTGAGAATCTGCATGCTATCTTCTTGCCAGGTCACCCATTGCTGGGTTAAGAATCCATTTACTCCAGTTTCATTTCATCTTAACTAATATATTCATAATGACTCATTACCAAATAAGATTGCATTCGGAGGTACTGTAAGAACATATCTGGAGGAACACAGCTCAGAAGTATCTCACTAATGTCCATCGGTCTTATTCGTACAAATCTCTTGACCCCCAGAATGCTACAGGCAGAAGGGCGCTAGAAATTAAATGTCACAATGGTAGCTATTTAAGGGTCATCATTTTAGTCTCAGCTACAGATACTCTTGCTATAATTACTTTGGTGAGGATTATGAGTGATTGAAAAAAGTAGGGGAACTGGGGAGATGGATTGGTCAATAAAGTGCTCGCTACACAAGCATTTCCAACTAAATTGTGTTCCCAGAACCCACAGAAAAAACTAAGCAAAGCCTTGGGGTCTCAAGAGTGAGAGAACTAACGCTGCTTCTCACCAGCTACAGCACATGAGAGAGTAGGCCCTGCAACCTGCCTGGGCAGCTCACTAGAACTGAACCAGTTGTCAGGGTCTCAGGTGAGCCAGCCCTAAGCAAGACAACAGGAGAGCTGACACCCGTCATCACCTTGTATTTCCCCTACAGCAAATGGGAAAGAGGGTCCTGCACCTTGCCTGGGCCAAACAGCAGAACTGGCCCTGGTGATATGAGTGAGGAGGACCTAGATCTGAGGGCCCGATCTAGGCTGCATTGGGAGAGCTAGCTGAGGCAATGCTGGAGAGCTCATCCAAGCAGTGACCATCAGGGTAAACTAGTGAACTGACTAATCCATCTACCACCCAGACCCAGAACAAGGGCTATAAATTGGCCCATCCCAACATCCAGAGAATCTATAAACTGTTGGAGTGAGTAAAGAGTACAAACCTTTAGATCCAAAACAACAGGATCTCTATGACAGAGGACAACAACAGGATATCCAAGACTCCTTGAGTTAGCCTGTCTCAAACAATAAGGTGGAGGATGAACAAGGAAGATGTGTGTTATTGATCTCTGTCATCCAAGCATGTGTGTAAACACATAGACAGGCATGTGCTCCAGTGTAAACACACACACACACATACACACACACGAGAAATTATCTCAAGGAGGGCTTTTGAAAGATCTTTTTGAGTTGTGAGTGAAGAGCTACTGAGTTCTGAAGTGTTCTGTGAGCCTTTGATGGCAATCCTTGTCACCACTTAAATACCATGAGTATGGCATTCAGTAAAGTTTTAAAAGCGTCCGTGACTGATCTCTGTCATCCTCAACTTTGTGTGCACTTCAGGGGACAAAAGACAACATGGCAGCATCACAATGCGATCTAGCATCTTTAGGAGAAAAACAAGGGGCATTCCCATACTGGGGATGCCTGAAGGTATCCAGCAGGAACACAGAATCCTTTAAGGATGGCAAATATTGGAGTATACTCTAGACTGTTGAGAATAAATTTTAAAAGCATTCTCAAAGGAGACTCTTGAGCCCCAATGGGAAAAACAAGCCTTTGCATTGTTGTGTATCTGCCACACCTAGAGAAGGGAGATCTGCAGAGACCCAGAATTTCTGAGACAACCCTCATAACTTAGATGCCAACTCACAAAAGAGCTGTCTGCTATATTTTGCTGGGGTGGTTTTCCGTGTTGTCTTTGTTCACTTTCTAAATCCATCTAATTATCTAATTGCCTAGCTACTGACAAGTGGCAAATGTGGCGGGACTACGTGTAGCAGCAATGGATACATAGATGGGCAAATGGTTTATGCTGGAAATTCTTAGACAGTAAAGAAGTATTTTGATTTGGGACTAAATGCTAGATGATCTAATTTGGAAGTCATATTTAGAAGAATTGAAGCAAGGGAAAATTTGTGTACACTGTGTCCATGTTTGTCTTCCATGGCAGACTGCTTCTGGGAGCTCTGTGCCATGATTATAGTCTAGCTGCTTATTCTTAGGGGAAAGGGCTCTTATAATTGGTATTTCCACTCTACACGGAATTATGCAACCTAGACGTGCAGATGCACACTTCGGCACGGGTGGCCTCTCACCCTCCATAGGGTGTGTATACAAGGCAACCATGGGCCCGGCCTCATCTGCGGTAGTGGCCAAGCCAGGTGGCCCAAAGAGGAACACAGAACTTCTGGAAGCATCCTCCCATGGATGCTTCCTGATGGATGCAGGAACGCTCGCAAGTCTGCCTTTGGACAAATAGCAAGTGTCACACTTGCCAGAGGAAGGTCTCCTTCCATGGTCACTGTTGTCCTTTGGAGAGAAATCCCAATGCCAAAAACCGCCAGGGAAAGTAGTCCAATATTTAGTTTTGCCCAGCCTCTCTGTTTCTGTTAGGAGAACTTTTATTTCCTCCTCGTTCCTCTATTTTGATAGCATTTACTTCCTCTATTTGCCGCCTCAATAGTCCGAGTCAC